>NC_081251.1:99878018-100181703 GCF_030490865.1 Poecile atricapillus
GAACACACAGACACCCAGGTGCTCCATACAGAGGAATCTTGCTGATTACTCCTTCCAGGAGTTCCTGGCCCAGACACCAGTGGTTCAGAGGCAGATCAGTGCATTTGGTCTCACCCTGGGGAAAAATGGGGAGAAAACCCAGGAGAGTTCATCTGAATGACCTGGACCCCCTCCCACTGCCTGGCACGTTTGTCAAGGGGTTTGCCCTGTTTGAAGGGGACCAGCAGAGAGGCGTGGAGTGGCATTCACCCGGTTCAACAGAACTGCTGCCACCCTGCTCCATCCAAGGGCATCCAAATAGCAAACAGTTAAGGGCTGACTTGGAAGAGTTGTCCTAAATGAAGTCAATGGCCTGTTTAACCCTGATCCTGCCTCTGCCAGAGGCTGACATAAGAAAAGCCAAACAAGCACTACTTGATCTCCCAAATATTTCCCAGCCTCATGAGATTGGTGGCTTAGAGATTTCCTGCATGCCATCATCCTGATGGGAATTTTTCTTCCAAGGATTTGTCCAGCTTCTTTGAAAAAACTCTTGTTTATATGTTATTTATTTATAGTGTTTGAGCAAAAGAGAAATGACTGCTCGTTGGTGTTTCCTCTGGCTGGGGCCACTTTCACTCCTAAGAAAGGCAGCCCTGCCCAAACACTGAAATGCTGCTCTGCAGCTTGCAGCCTAGGAACTTGCAGAGGATCTGTAAGATGTCATGAAGAGCCATACACAACATTCACAGACTTGCAAGCATGAAAACAAGCAAAGAAAGTGACTGAAACAAATGGCTCTTCTGAGCTTAACCTTTTATTTTCAGTTATGATGACATACTACATTAATACGAGTCCAAATGGGGTTTAGTGGAATTTCTTTTTTGAAAGGGGTAGGTGGTTCTGCTTGAAAGGATCAGCCTCAAAGCTCTGGGCACTTTACTTTTTCAGCCCTCGAGAATTCCACAGGAGTTTTTCTTGGCTACAACCTGTGTGCTGCTTTGAATCAGGAACGTCTATGTAGAAGGAATTACATTGTTATAGTTCTTATTGCAGTGTAATTTCCTCTGTAGGCAAAATGTCATCCTGATTTGTGGTGTCAAGAGTTGCCAAATCATGTTAGTCCCTTCCATAAATCTATTGATCACAACAGAGCTGCCTTGCTCTCTGTCTTCCCAAGTGTGACATGTGGATCACAGCACATCCCTTCCTCTCTCCCGGGGCTGTGGGGGACCAGTCAGTGCTAACACAAACAGCACCAAGGATACCAAGTTTTGTTACAAAACAGCTGCTTTGGCAGCAGCTGAGAGAAGTGGCATCTGCAAGGCCACTCTTCTGGGTAACAATCCCTTTAAGTAATTACAGTATTTCAAGAGCCCTCATCTTTGGCTGCTGGGTTTTACAGGAACCTGCATGCAGCAGGAGCAAGGGCAGTTAAAGGGGGTAATATTTTTATGATCCCTCACATGCTGTCTACATCCCTTTCTAACAATATTCCCATCTCAGTGGACTGATGACTTCTGGGATCCTGTTGGATGACAAGTGCTGCACCAACATTTGAGGGTTTATTTTCCCTCTCTGTTACCAGGGTAGAACTCATGGTTATCCCCAGAGGTGTTTTGATTATGATTATCTCCATATACTTACACTGAGATGCCAAACTGGCTGCTGGTGTTCACAGAGCAGCACTTCCCAGGAAAACCAACTCCAATCACACACACACCCATGAGCTCTCATAGCTCACCGTGCTGTGGACAGGAGTGTAGTGAGGCAGGGGTTGTAATCAAAAGGTCTGATTTGCAGGCTTCATCACAAATGTCAGGATATTTGGAATTTTCTTAAAGCCTCTGTTTCTGCAATCTCACCTCTAGGATGCCCCCAGCAATTTCTGGCTCTCCAGAGGCAAACTGCACAGAAACAGTAAAGAAGAAAAGAGTGGCCCAAGAAACCCCATCTCTGTCAGTTTTTAGTGTCTCAGACTCTGAAATTCAGTGTCAAGCATTCAGGCTTGTGACTTCAGGGCACCACAAAGAATTATACTTTCTTTTCTGGGCCATTTTGCATTAGATTCCTCTGAAAGGCAGAGGAAAGTAGGTCAAACTCCTGGGACAAGGAAGACATAAGTTATCTCTTCAGTGTCACAGGACCAAATGCTTCCCCTCAGATTGTGCTGACAGAACCCTAAGCACTGAATCTTCCAGACTGTCTTGCTTTGGGCTCCGTTTCTGACACATGCCTGAGATGTCTCTCTGCAAGATTTCTACCCTGCCAAGCATCTCACAAAGGGTGAGAAAATGTTGGGCATATATAGGGAACATGATCACTTACCACCAGTGGGGCAGTCAGAACTGTTCTTGCTCAAGCCTGGATTTGTTGCTGCAGGAGACTTTATATTATCTGGTCTTTGTTATCAGATAGCTGGAGAGTTTTGTAACAAAAACTGTGCTAGGTTATCCTGTTTATATGATGACCCACTTTCTTCATGCCACTGCACATAATCAGCGTGGCTGGGATGACCCTGTTTGCATGCAGGAAAGAGGCTACAGGCAACCACTGCTGTGGCTCAGCTGTGCCTTCTTGCTTAAGCAAGTGATCATCCCATTAACATCCCTGAAAGGGATGTGAGATTGTGCACTCCCCATCTAACTGAGCATCTTACTGTCTTTTCTTTCCATGGAATAAATCAGAGGGCTCATCATCCTGTCTAAGGGTTCTAAAATATGTATTGAATAGCTTAATAACTTCCCATGGCTCCTCTCTCCTGGATGATACAATCTCTTTGGCTGAATATAGAGTGTTCCTGCAGGGCAGAGGTGACGTTTTGGTGCCCAGAGCTGGCCTCCTCCTTAGTCCCCCTAAATAATTTTGCATTACAGACCAGCACAGAGCTCTGTGTGAAGCAGCTCTGATGGTTCCTCTGTTCTTTAGAAAGGTCCCTTAAATAAACATGCTTATTTGGCTTTCCAGATGCCCAGGAAAGTAGATGTAGGAAGAGGCGAGGGAGGAGGGGTTGATAGAGGAGAAACAGCATTTCAGACTGCCTGGAAACATGACTGAGTAGCTTTCTCTCAGTAAATTCAGTGGTGTGACTACATATCCTGAGTCTGGGGAAGATAATATTCCAAAGCCAGTGGCAGAGCCAAGTGCAGCCACAGTACTTGCCATAGTTAGTACCTGGGTGCTTGCCAGGCTTTGAGGTTATTCACCCTGACATTATCCCCATACAGGAAGAACCATGCCATTATCCCTGTTTTACTGTCCCCATGTGGCAACTGAGACACAAATCACTATGCAATGAAATTAGAGAGTGGGAAATTAAAGAAGGGTAAAAGGAAATTTGTTCTCATGGCAGGTTAATTAAACTAGAGCCTACAGCCAAAGGCAGATGTTGTGGCAAAGTACTGCTGAAAGGAATTATTTAGAGTTCTCCTAACTTCAAATGTTAAAAGGGACATAAAACAGTGAGCTTTGGAGATAAAGTCCATACCTAATTTATGATGACAGTGAGGAGATGTAACATGGGGATGAGATGATCTTCAGTCTCACCAGGGGTTCTTCATTTAAAATGCTTAGCCCAGTGAGCTGGAGACAGAGGAGCATTTGCTGAATGGGCAGCTATGGTCCCATTCTTGATTTCTGCTACCTGCCAACAAGAATAAGAAATCACACTCAAGCAAAAAGCGAAGTCTTCAAAATGCTGAGCTAATTCCACAGCCATTCAGTCAGCCTTTGGCAGAGCTTGTGAGAAATGATGACAAACTCCCCATGGGCTACCTGGCTACCTTTTTTGTGTGGATGCCGCCCATTAGTTTGTTCTCCCACCTGTGTTCCCAAGCTCCATCTTTCCCCTTTGTAGTGCAGTGGGGCTGTTAATCTTCCTGCCTGTGTGGATGCCACTTGTAAAAGGCTCTGCTGCCAAAGGAAGGAGGCACCAGCTGCAGCACTGAAAATGTTCAAGAGCAGAAACAAGGAGAGAGATTTGGAAAGTTCATGCTCAGAGATCTGTGTGTGCCAATCCCAAGGTACAGCCTTATGGAGGATTTTAATTAAGGATGGAAGCTTCCCCATCTGAAGTTATAATCCCAAATACATGTTGTCTCCACTTGAAGCCAAGCTGTGACTCCTGACTAGAGCAGCCCAGGGTAGATGGCCACGTCCCTGGGGTGGCAGATACCTGCCCTACCTGTGCCAGCAGTCTGGGTATCCTCTGGCCCAGAACAGCTGCCAAAACACATATTGGGCAGCACAAGATACCAGCTGGAGAGTCTGCATATGGTTCCCATTTTGGGTCCTTGAAAATGAATAAAGAAAAGAAAAACAGAAGAGCCAGAGGGCTAAGAGGGACAGAGTAGCCAATGAAACTCTCAATAGCATTATGCTATTGGGCTAAAAAGAAAATGACATTTCTGAAGTCCCATGGGTGCTCTGTGGTAGATTGCGGCTGCACAGGCCCTTTGCAGAGATACCACAGCTTCTGAAACAAATCCACCTTTGAAATGGGGTTTTCTTACCGCATTCTGTTAAAGAGCAGTGAAACATGTCCAGTTGGTGACCCAGCTAGTCCCCATAATTTATCCAAAATCTAAATTCCATCAGATTTTGATGGACACAGACAGCTGAGACCTTGCTTTCCTGGCACAGCTGAAAACAAACTTTACTTTGCTTGTACCCACGTTGGCTCCTTTTGTCAGGCAAGGGTCTGAGGCATTTGTTTGGGTGCTCTGCAGGTCTGCCCAGGTGAGCAGCAGGATGTTTTTTCTGGTCTTTGAGCATCCATTATGTGACTGATTCCAGTAATTCATTAAGTGCAACAAATTAGTGGTGACAGTGGAGGCTACACTACCCCATAATTCATCTCCCTTGCCTCTTGATGAGAAAGTTTCCTGTTACACTAGGCAGACCTGTCCTCATCACTCTCCTTTAAAGGCTGTCTCTCATTCTGTGTTACTTTCATACAGAAATGTGTCCAGTCCCAGAAGCTGTGAATGTTCTCTTTCCTCAATTGCCAAAAATCTGCCAGGTACTTCTTGCCTATAGACCCCTGGGTTTAGCTAAGAGCTCAGCAGTGGTTACACTATTTGGAAGTGCTAAATATTTCTTTAACTTTTGAAAAAGTCAATCTAACTCCTCTGTAACCCATTGCTTTCAGAAAATTTTGAACTGCTTGTAAATGACAGAACGAGGAGCACTGACTACTTATCTAATAAAATTTGCCTTCTGAAGTATTTCTCAGCTCTATTAAAATCACACAACTTCATGACAATAAGTATCTCTCTGTGTGGATTTGATATTGGCAGTCTTCTTTTGAATTGTATATTCATGATGGGGAATCTTAGTTTTCCTTTGTGACTAATTACTGTTAGGAGATATTCTGATTAAAGGAGAATTGGTTTCTTTCTCCTAATAAAAATACACTTTTTAGGGGCATCTGATACATTCATAAATATGCAAAATATTCAGTCCCTAATCCAGGTAGCTCTCATTTATTCAGGGATCTAATTCTAAAGACCCCATTTACACAATGGATGGCACAGGGAGGGAAGGCTGGCAGCAGAACCCAGGAGCCCTGGGTCTGCTCTCCTCATCCTGGAGAGCAATGTCAACACTGAGGATCCACACTCCAGTGTTGCTCTAATTAAAGCAAACCAGCTACAATCAGATTAACTTTATTTGCACGGTTTGTAGACAAACTATGCATAAAACACACCACAGAGAAAAAGCACACAGAGCACTGGTAATAGATGGCATAAAATAAAGCAAGCAATGATGAAAGTGACTGCTTGATAAACACATCAGCCTGGCCAAAGGCAACACATTTCAGGGGAAAAATGTTTGTTTTTAGTAAAGCTGCAGCAGTCTCTCCAACTACCAAGTGAACTTTACAGAGGATTAGCAGTGCTGGAAGCTGGAGTCCTCTTTTCACCCAGAGAAAAACTGCATAAGGGCAGTAAAAGGCCAGCATTGCCACTAGTATATCCTATATCTGGGCACAGTGACCTGTTGGTGGAGGTAGGAGGGGATGCACCTCTTGGGTGAGGTTGCAGGAAGCCAGAGCTGCTGTGCTGGGGGTGCTGAAAGGTGGAACATCCCCTCCTGTGAGAGAGCTGAGACCGGGTACCCGCCTGGGGAGGGTTTAGCACACGTTCAGCTGCTGGCAGCTAATTTTAGACACAATCAACTTTCAATTACAGGGAGCTTAGATGCCCCTGACTTCCCCCAGCACTGCTGGCAATGATCCAGTGCTGTGGAGGGCAGCTCTTGCCCTCCTTGACGTGCTGGCTGCTGCTGCACAGCAGCTGCCTTTGGCACTTCCCAAAACAGAAGGCTCCAAGTTTGCTCACCAGGTCTTGTCTACAGGTACTGCCTCATCCCTGCTTTACTCTGTCTGAATAAGGGAGTTGTTCTCACTCTGCTTTGGCAGAGGCCTCATTGCTATTCTCAGCCTCCTCTGGTCACATCTCCTCTGCTGATCCCACGGTCTACAATTACATTTCACAAACTGCTTTTGGAAAGAGCTGTCCTCCTTTACAGTGTCAGCTAACTGCAGGGACCAGTAATCACCAATTTCGCCAAAGAATTGCCAAATCAATGACCTTTGGGAGAAATCCTGGAGTCTTGTGGTCTTCCTCCTATCAAGGCTGCAAGTATAGCTGCTAATTTGTTGCCCTGTGCACACCTAGCTCAGCGGCTGCTCATTAAGTGAGACCCATTATTGTTTCTGCTGATGGCAAGAAATGCTCAGACCCCCCCACTGAACTGAGAGTCTCTAGGAATAAATGGGATAGGATCACTTCCATTATCTCCTTTTCAAACATGAAGAATTCAGTGACCAAAACCAGCAGGGGATGTGTAGCAAGGAACTTGCATTTCCTAGGCAAGGGAAAGCATATCAAAATCAATTATCTAGGGCACAAAATTGTTATGGTTCTCCCAAAGGAAAATACTATTTAGCTTTATCGTTCTGCAACTAGTGTTAATGAATTGTCATGAGTTGTGTTTCTATTCACATCCATAGGAATTAAAATAGGCCAGAGTATGACACAGAGTATACTTCTCAGGACAAAATAGAAAAACAGAAAAGGAAAATAAATGTATAGTAGTACTTTGGTTTCTACCAGCTTTCAGATGGCATAGCTTTCATACTGTGTCTCAATTTTTGGCCTCTTGACACCTCAGAAATTCCTGGCCCTGCTGCTGAAACAGGCCCACCCTAGTCCTCATGCAGCAATGTTTCTGAGCTTGCTCAAGTGCATGTCTAGAGTCAAACATTCTGTGCCTGTCTAGAGTCAAACATACACTTGACAAGTCTGCTGGATCCTTAAACCTGACACCCAGCACGTATTTCCTTCCTAGCTTTGCATTACACACAATTTATGGAGGTGGCTCTAGCACCCAGAAGTGTGAGCTTCAGCAAGAGAACAGACTGACTACAGTTCTTCAGATACAGAGTACAGCTCCCAAGAGACCTCTTACAGCTCCTTAAGGTTTCATGTTTCACAGACATCACTCTCATGACCCCACGTTGCTGCCATTGCCATCAGGTGACCAGTGCAGGCAGCCAAAGAGCTGCCTTGAAGTTGAGAGCTGCCCTTGAAGTCTGAGCACAGTGACAGAATTGCAGCCTTTTACTCTGCATTTGGCTTTGACTTATCACACCTGCCGGTTCTAAAGGGGATCTGCATTCCTGAGGGGATCAGCACTTAACATCACATATCAAATCCACCTGGAAGGACAAAGGGACATCTCAGACATGACCACCACAAAGCATTGGGGCAGTTACAGGGTTTTTCAAAATAAATTTGGACAATTGATTTGGAAACTTCTTTGGAGATGCTTCCCTTTGGCTCCTCCTAGTGACAAATCTGGTCTGAATTCCTTGATCCGTGCAAAGCTGTGAGCTATGTTTGACTCTCAGATCAAACATGTTTTTTGTACATTTTTGATCCTCAGTGAACCAATCATCTGAGCCAGTAGATCAGACTAACTCAGCTGGAGATGTAATATCTGAAGTCTCAGTCTGGATAGGCATCCTGCAACTTTGACCATCTTTTTTTCATGTGACACAAACTCTTTTAATTGGGAGTGTTTAAAGAAGATGGAGCCAGACCCTTTGTAGAGGTGTACAGCAGAAGGATGAAAGGTGATAGATTTGAAACAAAAAAGAGGTTGTAGTTTTGACAGGAAGAAAAAAGGATTATCATGAGTGTGATGAAGCAATTGAACAGAGAGGCTGTGGGATCTCCATCTTTGGAGAAAATTCAAAATTCAGCTGAATGAGGCCCTGAGCATCCTGCTGTTGCTGGACTAGATTTGAGCAGAGGCCAACGGTGGTCCCTTTCCATTCACCCCAGCCTGTGACTCTCTTATGAAGCCTGTTAGCAGCACATGGAAAAATAAGTAATAATTTCCACCTTTTTTTTTTTTTTTTGTTTTAAGTGGAGCAGCAATTCTTGTGTTCCTGGTGAAGAACTGAGGGGGTAATATGGCATTTGATATGCCACCAAGGAGAAAGAGATGTAAACTGCATATAAGCCTAGAGACCAAATCCTATCAGTAGCTGAAGCACATGCATTGAGCTTAATGGAATTTGAGGCTATCCATCATTTTGTAATATCAGTTTTTAAGAAAGAGAACCAATATGAGACCTTCACACTAATGTGCATGGCAAAATGTCCAGCAGGTTCAGTGAATGCAAGCAGGGGTGGATGCCTCAATTTTCAAGCTCAGCATACGCATTGTGGTGGAATCTGACAAAGATGTGTGCAAAATGCTTCACCCCATCCTGTTTTATCACTAAAACCAGAATGCCCTCACAGAAAGGTGATATCATGGCTTTCTGAAGGGAAGCTGAAATTGCAACCATTTCCCTTTGCATCCCTCCCTGGTGGCCTCAGCAGTTCTGGATGGCTTTCTGATTTCCAGTGACTTTTACAGCAAAACCTATTTTCACACCGGGTTTCAAAACCCGCTCAAACTTTTCTTCTTCATGGGGAAAGACACAAACACCAGCTTGTCTCTTTTCTGTCAAGGAACATGCAGTGTCAGAGTATGAAGCATCAGATTCTTTATTCTCGATTGATGCTAATTAGTGTAATTAGAAGAGAAAATTCACCAGGTTTTTGAAACAGAAATTGCCTGAACTCAGAATCAGAGCAGCGTTGTGTGAAGGAACTGGCCTGCCCGATACAACTCCAGAGGTTTCCAAATGCTTCTTTGGACATCTCATTCTTGGGTGAGGAGGAAAGCCCATTGAAAGCAGCTTCTTCAGCTTGCTTTACAAGCAGCAGAGCTCTAATCTTCTAAGAACTTAGAAAAAAATCCCCACAATTTCAGAAAGCGTGTTTCTACCCTTCTGAGCCTGACCCCTACCCTGATGCTCTACCTATGGATGCTGTGCTCTGTGTGTAATCAAAACTGGATGCATCAAAACAAGAGCTCCTACTTCTCCGTCTGGCGAATCTTGTCCACAAAACTGAGATCTAATACAGCATTCCTCCTATGTTTGATGCAATGCTTTTGGGAGTAAGAAATGGTCACCTCTGACTTTCAGAAGCAGGGTTTTTGGTGTTGGCAACAGGAAGTAGTGAAAGAGGAAGATGCTACAGAGAAACATATCAGCAGATAAGGAAGAGGATAAATAGGAGGAGTGTGAAAAAGAACAGAAGAGAAACACAGAAAAAAGAGAACTGTGAAGGACAATGGAGCTGAGCTGCAGACTAGCACTTCCCCACATCTTAGAAATAAATCTGAGTCTGGGGCTCAGGCTCTCATACCCTCTTGAGTTCTGAGAGATCCTCAAGATCTGAGACCTACATTTAGGGCTGGTGACTGGTTTTACAGCAGGTCAAGACAAACTTCACATCTCACTGCAACTCCACTGTGGAGAAATATTCCTGTGAGCCCAGACAGAAAGCTTGTGGCCTGGACACAATTCTTCTCTTGTACTCTCAGATATTCTTTTTTTGTGATATGAAGCTAAATTCTATTGCTTAATGGTAAAGATCAAATGGATTTGTACTGAACAGACGGGAGAGGTATTGCATAAGGACTTGTTCCTGTGTTCTTTGATTAGCCTGCCTATTAGCCTTTATCTCAGACTCTTGGAAACACCAGCTTTCTATCAAAAGGAAATGTCACTACTTTAACTAATATACTTTTTTATTTCCTTTGCAAGAAGCTCTAATTAACTTTTTTTTTTTTTTCAGTTCAGCACAGCTTAAAAAAGAATATTTAATGTCAGGCATTAAAGTTTCCATATTGGCTTGCAAAGGAAATCTTGACTCACAGATATTCTCATCAAGAGAAATAAAAGGCAGACTATTCCTCCCTTCCCTGCCATGCAGGAGAAAGGATTTGTCTTGGTGTAGCTCTGGTAACCCATTGCACAGATGATTTTATACCTGAAAGGAGCTTTTACCATCCAGTCCTTCTTGAAAGGCTCTGAGGGATGGGAGATCTGCCTCCAGCACCCACTACCTCCAGCATTCTCATGCTCCACTCAAAAAAAAGCTGAATCTGGCAGGCCTGTGGTTCTCCCCTGTCCAGAGGTCAGGGAAAGCTGCCAATCACATGCAATCAATGTTTTTCATTTTTCCCTAGCTAAATAATTCTCCATTTTTACATATCAAGCAAGAGTCATTAAAATTGCCTTGCAATACTGAATGCCAGGCCCTCTGAAACAGAGGACTTAAAATGATAACAAATCTGTTGAACACTTGTTTAAATTTGTGTCTCTGCTTAAACTCCTGTACTGCAGGCTTCAAGTGTAAGCATATGCTTTGAGAAAAAGCAATTCCAGTATTTGTAGAATCAGGGCCATAGAGGCACTGTTCCTGCTCCATAACAGGCCACATAATCTCCAGATCACAGCCATCTCCTGCCACCCCATGGCAGCCTGATGGCTGATGAAAGACCTGTATGAGAAATATTATTCTTAACCATTATTAGGGCTATTATGATTATCACAATATAGTTTGTAGGAAGGCACAGACTGCCACATGCCAGGAAACTCAAATGGATTTTATCGAGTACTACATTCAGCAGCAAGACTTTGCCAGATGGGAATAGATCCCACTCACCTACCGATTATCTTGTCCACCTCCATGTTATTGAGGGAAAGGTCTGAGATTGTGAGCTGAAAGAAGCTATAGTAATGCAAAGCACTATCAGGAACCAGGCAACACAGCTGAATAGTCAAGTTTTTCTCAGAATGGGGGCACACAAATGTTAACAGGAAGCCTCAAGTGATATCCCTTTCCCAATCCTGCCTCAGTGTGAATTGGTAATGTGAAGTGTGAAGACTTCCATCTGAGTTAACATTTTTTAAAGCAAGCACTGCTTTTATCTAGAGGAATATCTGATCTTTTCTGGTAATATACTAAACCATTTACTGCCTGTGCAGATTGTGGAAGGAACATTTGAATACAGCTAATTACTAAAAATAGCCCCATTTTCAGCAGCAGAGGAGCTGGCAGTTCTTTCAAGCCACGTTAAAAATACTGCTTGAGTATGACTTCAGCAGACATGCTGCTGCCTGTGCGTGCTGCCAGAGTGAGTGGGACTGCCTTATCCCTGCTTGGGATTTCCTCCAACACGTGACACCACTCGTGGGTCCCACGGCTCAGAGGCAGGTGAGCTACGAGGTCTAAAAATGTGACTGCACTGGCAAACACTGTGCCTGTGGCTTCCTCCTGACAGATCTGCATATTTTCCAAGTTCAGGACATATCTCTGGCTATTAGGCCAGGTTGGATGGAGTGCTGAGCAGCCCTGGTGTAATGGGAAGTGTCCCTGTCCTTGGCAAAGGGGTTGATCTTTAAGGCCTCTTCCAGCCCAAACCATTCCACGGTTCCAACACTGAGTGTTGGAGTGAGCAAAATGTTACTCATGTCACGATCCACAAGGTGGGATTCATGATGTGGTTCTTTTATTTGATCTTAGAGTACTGTCGTGGTTTAAAATAGTAATTAACAAAAAGGGGAAAAAAGGAATTATTTATTTCTTGCTGTGAGATATGGATTAAAATAAGAGCAAACTAGGCATAAAACTTAAAAGGAATAAAGAAGAGTTTATTGACAAACTACAAGAATAAGAACACCAGAATAAACTTTTAGAAAAACCTTTTCATTTCTCACTGCTCACTATTTTTTTTGTTTACATGACAACAGAGACAAAAACTGTATAATTTTGATGGTTTAAACAGTTCTAATTCTTTCCATAGTCTTTTCCTCAGTTTCTGTAGAGAAACAGAAGTTCCTTTCTGTTAATTTATGGAGTTTGTCACAAGAAAACTATTTTTGTTATAGTTTCTCGTTTCTCTGATATCAGCTGCTCAGAGCTACTGTTATTAAAGCCCACCCCTCCCATTCCACATCACTCTGAAAATGTGTTATGGGTCATGAGTTTGAAGATAGCATTTTTAAGGATAAGTTAGTCAAAGGCAAAAAAGTATTCTTCATCTGCTTCTGTGAGCTTCACTAAGAAACAGTTTTTCTCATTGCCTCTCAAGGCTTCAAATTTCTCAGCACTTCACTATACCACAATTACTTCACTTATTACTTAAATTTACACTTTGAACACCTTATTCCTCTCCATACTCTATTATGAATTAAAGGGGTTTTTCTCAAAACTTCATTGTCCATTTCCATAGTTTTAACAGAAAGATATTTCAGCTTAATTAAAGCATCTCCTTAATTCTCTACCTTTCTTGAAGTCTCTTTTCTTTCTTGCCACTAGTAGTTTATAAAGTCTCTTTTCATGTTGATTACTTTCCTTTTCTCTCTCTGGATGAAAAGATTAATCTGCAAATTTCATCTGGATAAGAAAGAGTTAAAATCTTGCTCAGGCTTTGTAGATGGTTCTGTGATCTCTGCCGGAGCAGCAGCTGAAGCTGTCTTTGATAGAAGATTCTTCATGGCTGCTCTGCAGTGTAGTTGCTGTCTCAGCCTGCCGCAGGTCCAGAGCTTTTCTTCTTTACTCGGCAGTTTCCTAGTAAATTCTATTACAGCAAAACCTGCAGCTAAGCCAGGAACCGGCTTGGCCCGGCTTAGCCCGGGGCAAGCCCCCGCCGGTCCCCATCTCCCGGGCGGGAGAACGGCAGGCCCAGCCCGGCTCCCCACCCAGGCCGCATGGCCTGGGCAGAGAACGGGAGGCCAGCCGGAGCTCCCCCACTCTTCACAACCAGGAAACAAAGAAGCCCTACAGACTTCTGGGTGTACACTTTAAGGTGGGGTTCACAAGTTGATTCTACTTTTCAATGGCTAAAACTGCTGTCAATTCTCAGCAATGACCGATAATTGGTCAAGAGAAAAGACTCCCAGGAGACCCCAGCAACTTTAACTTTCTTAAAGGTAAAGGAACTTTATGACAAGTACAAAAGGTTGTCAGCACACCAGGGACTCAAACAGCAAAACACACTTTATTGAGTGCTTATCAGAACTAATGTGATAGAGGGAAAAGAAGAGAAAGCAAAGCATAAGAAAAAGAGAGTAAGGGGATTATAGCTACCAATGTCAAAGACTGCTCAGCTGTCCATCGACACAGAGTCTTCTGTCCATTGGGGAGATCTCAAGGGAAGGTAAGTTTGGGATGTATTTTATAGTCTTTTACAAAGCAAAGGGCACAGGGCCAAAACCAGAGGAGATTGATGACCCTTGTGATGAAACCCATTGCGCAGGGGGGCAGGTGTAGGGTACAGAGCAAACCACTTCTTACAAGTCTCTGCTCGCCAGCAGGAATGAGGGCAGTGTACCGTGACAGCACAGCAACCACCTGTAATCACTTGGCAAACATCCATCTCAACTGGACCAGAACCCCTGTACCAAATACAAGTACAGGGTACCCTGTACATCTGTGATATTCAAGGTCTTAGTGTCCTTGTGGCGGTCGTGAGGCAGATGAGGGAAACTTAGGTATGTCTCTTACAACTTACGAGGTGGGAACCTTCAGGTTCCTTTAGTGTGCAAGCCTGGGGATCTGCAGACAGAAAAATGACAAGCTGATGGCTTGCTGACATCTGCTAATGAGGAAGAGTGGCAAGTCCCATATGCTGAGAAGTCCAGCCAGCCAGTGATCTCTCTGGGCTGGCTGTTCTCCACTGGTAAGGGAAAAAGGCTGTGACAAACCAACCACGGACATTTTTGTGGGGGGACACTTTGGTTAAATTAAAGGTTAATAAATATGTGGAAAGTCTTTGGATTTTAGAGGGCAGACAATTTTCTAAACAATACCTCCATTTCTAATCTAAAATCAAAAGATACCTGTATTTTTTGGGTAGAAAGTTAGAGTATACAATTTTCCACCACGATTAGCAGGAAGCCTTTGAAAAAAGCTGGTTTGTGCTACTTAAGATGATGGAACTCGTGCAAAAAGTGCAAGTGCTGTGTTTTTAAATTCAAAAAATTGTAGTTCTGTTTCAGTACTGAATCCTGTTTCTGAAGTTGCTCCTAAGTCATCCTTGGCTGCTCCAATTTGCCAGCCAAAGAGACACAAAATGTACCAGGCCCCAGGGACTGTTAATTAAATTTAATGTTGCTTTGCTGCCTCTCAAAAGTACAGGATTGTAGGCAGAAAGGTGTAACTGATTCTGGGCTCTCCGTGTGAAGTATGGGCTGGGAGTTGTTTCCCCCAGCTTGTGCTATTTCCCAAAGGTACATGGAAAGTGCTTGGTGGGATCCAGCAAAGAGCAAAAGCTCCAGACAGACCAGTAAAACTCAGGGTCCCAAATGAATAGTGTGGCCTTCAAAACTGAACTTTAATTCTTTCTGCAAGGTGTATTCGTATATTTGATATCATCACAACCCAACATCGACTAGAGAGTAAAGCTTTAAAAGAAAAGAAAGAAACAAGTTACAAAACATTTATGTTACATTTACCAGAAAAGGAATTCCTTATCTTCTACTCAGTACAAGTTCCAGCTGAGCATCCATGTTTTATGGGACAAAAAAAAAAAAAAGCCATTTTAAGAGATACTGTCTTATAAATAAAGACCAGATCCAAGGTTTGGATAGAGTGAAAGGACTGAAAAAGGCTGCTGTTGATGAACCTAAAGCCAGAAAGAAGCTCAGACTAAAGCTGAGACTGGATATGATGTGTGGCGTACTGCTGCACAGCCACTCGCTGGAATTGCGTGTCAGAACTTTTTGAATAAAAGATGTGTTCTCAATGCTGGGACTGTGACCAGCTGCCCTGCCAGATACCCCACCGTGAGGACCACGTGCCTTGCGTGCAGGACTGGAGGAGGAATGGCTCTGACAAAGCAGGGAGGAATTTCTGCTAAAGTTGTAGAGACATCGTTTTTCTAACAGTGAGGGGCTAAACTTCAGAGGGCAGACAAACAGCACGTATTTCAAAGTCAGAAACATTAATAATTAAAGAGGGAAGCCTGCAAGCTCACAAGGGATTTTGCTGAGCAGTAGCAGAAGGGGTTTGGGAGTCAGGTCTCCTGTGACTCTGCACAAAGGCTGAGCTCCAGGCTGTAGGTGCATCACTCTTCTACACCGTGAAGATGAGCCTGGCCTAGCAGCACTCTCTGCTTATTATAAGGATTCTTGACATATTCCTTGCGTTCTTCCCAGAAAATCCACACTCTCTGCCTGGTAAACTTTCTTACATTAGTTGAAATGACTAATTTAGACTAATTTAGTTATATTGATCACTAATTAAACCTAATGATAGTTGTTGCTGCTAGCTGAATACAGCAGCTGCCCAACCTGGGTGCTGCAGGAACACAAACAACCTCTGCTCCTGCCTCAAGGACTGCTTCTCCTTTATTTAATATGTAAAAACACCAGGATTTAAGTATTAAAGCTCAGGAGATTAATTCAGTAGTGCACTGAAACTGTATTGCAGGCAAAAATTAACTCTGCCTCCCCATTGTTGCACAGTGACTGCTCACACTTTCTCCTTCCCCTACTGCCCCTTCCACACTCTGGCAGGGTAGCAGCCTTTCCTTTTCTGGTCATATCCCAGACACATGGCAGTGGTGCTGGGAATTTAACACTCCCATTGCTGCCACATGGATGCAAAATGTTTTATAAATATGTTTGGGCTGACCAACCCTCTTAGCCCCCTTGAGCCAAGAGTACAGGCACATCTGTGGTGTTTGGGACTGAATAAAACTCTTCCAATTCAGATGGGGGCAGACAGAGCTCAGGAGCACTGTCTCAGCACTGTCATGTGCTTTAGGGGACAGGCAGATGAGCGTTCTCCTAAAATAACACACATACATCACGCACGCACACATTAGGCATCTCTCAGTGTTTCCCCTCAGCTGAGATTCATTTTGTCCGTATTGCCTAATTCCTTCTCCCTAAAAATACCCACCCTTTCCAAGCCCATCCCACGTGCTGCAGGCTACTGAGTCCCCAGTTGCAGCCTGGCAGTGTGCATCACCAGCAGAGCTCTGGTCCTGCCACCCTCCAGGACTCCAGCATTGCCTCTCTGCGCACGGCTGGGCTCGGAGCTGTCTGAGGGCCAGGTTTTGCTCGCTGAGCAGCACACTACACCCTCACAAAGGATTTTCGTTGGTTAATTGAAAGAAATGTGATGATTAGAGAAGATTCCATTAATAAATTAACACATTCCATCAAAGGATCCCAAAACATTTCTGTCAACACATACTTCATCTCATATCAGCTGAGCAAGGCAAAACTCAGTAGGATCTCCTTTGCAAAGAGGAAAGCTGAAGCCAAGAGCCCACTGCACGCCAGTGACAAAGTCAGGACCCTTGAAGTCTCTGTCCCTTGCTCCAACTCCTGGCTGATTTCCTCCTGGTGACAAATCAGTTGCATACGTGCTATAGGAGATGACAACGTTATATAAGTACGAAGTAGCAGGATTATGGGTGTGGGGGAGAAAGATCTCCTGGGGAGAGGGGACATTTTGCATCAATCACTCCCTCCCCCACAGCCACCCACCAGCTGCAGGGATTTTTCAAAGCACTAAAGATGATACCGTTTGGTACATTTTAATCAGTTTCTTACCCCATGGAATTAAGAAACGTTGCTTAAAAAAAAAAAAAAATGTAGACACAAAGCAATTAGGTGCTCTGTAACCTGCAAAGGAGATACACTTATGTGACAGCCTGTCCACTTCAGACACCACAGCTACTGCCTCATGCCTCATCTCACCCTGCTGGACAATAGCTAAGTCAAGTACTAGGGCTGCAATTAAAAAGTGACAGCAGTTTGAGTGAAAAGTAAAGCAGAAAAGCCTGGGAAAGAGCTGTGGCAAGGGGAGATGAGATACTGATATATACATTTTGCTAAAGGAAATGAGGAAAACCAAACTCTGTCCAAGAAGGAAGAAAGTGTGCTGGAAATGGGCTATAGAAATGATGTTCTGATCCAAGTTTGACACTAGAAAAAACCTTGGTGATACAGGTCAAAATTGTGAGCCATTGTCTTCTTCTACTATTCTTCTACTGAACAGTGAAGATCTTTGTCCCTGTCCTCATTTCCCTCTCAAACCTTCAAATATTTGTTTTTCTGTGTCAAGCCACAGACAGGGTGAGAAGGGAAGGTGCTGAGGCAGCTCTCTGGGCCAGAAGGGAACAGCACCCAGGGACTACTGCTGTCACAGTGGTCAAGTCTGCACAAAGCAAGAGCCTTTGGGCCACTGCTCCTCTTTGTTTATGTTGGAGTTGTGCCTGAGAGCCTCTCCCTAGAGGGGAGAACACCGAGGGAGTAGAAGACAAATCAGAGAGGGAAGTCTGGCCTGCTGCAAGCTGCAGCAATCCCTTCTGGGCCATAAATCTATTATCTCTAATTTTAACAAACCGCCTGAATCTGACAGGCATGAAACATAATATTGTCTAGGCTAGCTGTGCAGCCACTAAAACGTATTTCATTTTTCTGTTCACTGGACAACTGTAAGAATAAAAGAAGTACCCTCACAGGCATCCAGACCCTCCACCTGTCTCAGATCACCTGAGCCTGGACACCTTGCTGCAGCCTGCTCAATTCCCTGCTCCGTCCATCGGGATGCAGAGCTGTTGTTTGGGGATGCTACAGGTTGTAGATCTGCAGAAGTTCACTCCATATCTGCTCTATGAAATTCATCCCCTACCAGCCTCATGAAGTGCACCTTAGGCTGTATTACTGTGCAATTTGGTGATCATTTTTCCTCCTGTCTCCATGCTGGCCCACAGAAATGGCACAGTGCCCAGGGAGGGCTTCTACAAGCTGGAGGACACACTCCTTAAAAAGCAGCCAGAGTGAATGCTGTAGGGTCAGATAAATCTTCTGAACAAGGATGCTGTGAGTAGGGCAAACCAAGCACCTGCAGGGTGCTTGGGGACCCACCATGGAAAACACGGCTGGGGAAAGGTGCTTTGGAGAGCACCAAGTGTCTCTGTGGGGATTCATCCCATCCAAGACATCCAGCTGAAGTATTTCAGGTGAAGACTAACATCATTAAGCTCCTCCTCTTGTCAGCTGAAAGGCTCAACTTACCCCTGAGAGCAATTTTGTCCATGTGGGACCACCTCAGGGTACCTGAAAATTCTGCTTGCTCACCTGAGCTGCTGTAGCATGGCTGGTTTATGCCTATAACCCCTGTAAACTTGGCTGTGGACCTTCAGCAAGCACTAACCTTGGTCTTGGTTAACCTTTGTCTGGTCTTAACAGAAGCCCAGCAAGAGTCCAAGCTTCCAGCATCTCCCTTTGCAAGGGGAGGAAGCAGACTCAGCAACAGGCTCAGCCCATCTGCTCCTTGTGCTTTGGTGCTGCAAAACTAGGAAAACATCCTCCCAACACTGCCAGGAGCACAGAGCAAAGGGGATGTAGCGAGGGATGGAACACAGGCATGTGGGTGCCAGCCCTGCTAACTGCAGAGGGGAGGCTTCCTGACCCATGGAAGAGAAAAGGAGTCAGCCTGGAGCAACATCCAGAGTGCATGCATGCACTGTGCCATCAGAAAGTCTTCCCAGATTCCTCTGACAACACAAACAGCAAAGCAAGAGCCAAGCACAGACCTCATGACTCTGTGACAGAGCTTGTGGCTTGAGAGCAGCAGCTGACAGAAGGGAGTGGGAGCTGCATGGCAGGGGCTGGTCACAGCACACGCCTGTTGTGCCAGAACACAGGGATACAGAGGAGCTGCTCTCCGTGCCAGACATCCCAGACACATCTGGGCCATCAATCGGTCAGGAAACCTCTCCCAAGGAGCCCTCAGCAGCAACATGTACCTCTCCTCCTGGCACAGGTACCTATTGATCCCCCAGCCAGGTGTGGTGAGAGAAACAAAGGTCCAAGTGTCCTGTTTCTCTGAGAGGCAGCAAAGGGGACATAAAAATAATGAAGGGAAACCTCTCAGGCCATGCTAAGATGGAGTGAGAAGCCGGGGCAGCAAGAAGGCAGCAGTCCTGTGCAAGAGAGTAGCTCCTCAGGGAGCTCCTGGCTGTCATCCCTGGAGCTGGACACATCACAGGCTCTGATTTTGTTGTTCTCCAGTGGCTTCTCAGTGCTTTGTGCCACATATTGGTGCTGTGGTTTTGCCAGTCTGGAAGCTGGACTGCTCTGCCCTCTCAGCCATCACGGTGCAGCACAGCACAGCACAGCACTCCTTCCAGCAGCTCAGCATTTCTGGCTTTACCCCCACATCTCATCTGCTCCCCTGCCCTGCTAGTGACTGAGCTGTTATTAATGGACTTGAAAATCTGCCACGAAAATCTCCTGGCCCAGATTTTGCTTGCCCTTTGCCCTTTTGCTGATTAACTCCAAAAAGCCTTCTGAGAAGCTTGCAGCTGTTGAAATGCACATCTTGCACAGCAAGATGAAATCTCTTTTCTTTCTTTTTTTTTTTTTTTTTTTTTAAACAGCAATTGCTTGCTTTTAGTAAATGGAAGAGTAATCTAGAAAACGCTTGACTGTTAGGCCCATTCTTCCTTCACATATCAGTTTACACTGCACAGAAAGCTGTTATTAACTGATAATGGTTCAGTTAATATCAAGTGCTTGTGATCTCACAATACAGTTGCCAGCAAATGGGCAAAAGCAAGTCTGATTTATCCATCTGTTGTAGGGAGCATAAAAGGGAAAGCTGCCTTTGCTAAAGACAGAGGGGGCTGCAAGTCAGACATGTAGAAAATATCCTGACACTTCTGTCCAGCTGGCAAGACCTTTTGTGTTTGGGCTGGTAAGAAAATGGCCAAAGGAACGTGTAACTTGGAAAAGGATGCTTAAAGATCAAATTAAACTTGAGCATGGCCAGGCATAGACTAAAAAAAAAAATCTTGAACCTTAAATCAGATTCTGATTAGCACTGGCTGAAAGTTGACATGAAATTCTGATACGTGGGGTTCTCAAATGCCCATGGCTCACCACCACTCCTGAAGGAATCAATCTTTCCTTGATAAGAAGCCAAGGCTAGGCCACTTGACATTATGTATTCTGTTCCAAACTATCCACTGGATCAGAAGGAAGCCCTGGAGTACCTTGAACTGCACTGCTAGTGCTTTGTGCTCTGTTTTATTGGCAGGCCTCACTTCCCTGCTGTGTCCACATTGGATTTCATTTTCCCTTCCAGGCTTGTGGGACCAAAGAGTTTATAATACAGAGCTGTTCTGCTCCTGGCAAAAGCCAGCAGCATGGAAAGCAGTTGTAGGCTGTCCTGTGTTTAGGCTGTATTGATTAAGCTACAATCTCTGCAGGAAGGGAAGAATTTCATTTGGTGAATGCACCTGAAGCCATCCTGGAAGGCTCTGATGGGGTCAGGGTTCAAGCAGTGCAGGGAAAATCTTGAACAGTGTTACCCTTCACTCTTCACAGGAGGGCAGTGACATTTCAGCTTGGTGCCCAGACGATGAGCCCCCCCCATCAGGAGACTGGTGGGATAAAACAGGAGGGTACTGGGTGAGGCAGTGGGAAAGACAGACAGCAGACAGCTCTCTTAGTTCTCATGCTGTGAAGGTGCTCTTACAGGACAAATGTTTTGCATTTACTGCCTCTCTACGCCTCACTCACTTTTTCTTTCAGTTTCCAGCAGTCCTGCCTGTTGTTCTACCCCAGAGTGCCTCCCTTTACCCCCACTAGAGAACAAATTTACTGCACATTTCTTAAAACAGAAGACCTCCACTGAGGGCTGGCTGCTCAGCCCTGGCTGTCCTGGTCCCTTCCCCATCCCTCAGACACCTCCAGTGCTTGCTCCCAGCAGCTGGGGTACCTCCTCAAAGCCATCACTGCCACTTACCATGGTCCAAGTGCCAGTCCATTGCCTGGGATCCACCCAGATATCCATTTAATCCTCTAAGGAAGAGTCCATGTGAAGTTTATCAGAGATTTTGCCGTTTAAAAAAATCAAGAGCAGACAAGCCCAAACCGAGAAACAGAATACTCAGTCTCCCATTTGGCTTTTTTTAGGGTCCCTTGCAGTTCAGCCTTGGGCTGAAGCTTTGTCCCTTCACTAGCTGACAAAATTCCCCAAATTTTCCTGTACCTGAAAAGACCTGCCCTCATAAGTTATTTTCCACCACTTGTCAAAAGTTAGTGACAAATCTTCCTTCCCCACAGGTCTTCTCTCACAGCTGCCAGCTGCTCTTTTCCTTGGCTGGACACCAAATTTACCCACTTAGGTACTGCTGTTCACAGGTGTGACAAGAGTTTATCAAGTCCCATCAGGTCTGAAGCAACCTCAGGGAATTCAGCTCCTGTTTCTCACCTCTTGCCTCTCTCTCATCCCTGTTGAGAAAAGCTTTCTTTGGCAGTGGCATGGAGAACATAACATTAAATCTGTGCCCACAGGGATGAGGTGAGAAAGAGGAAAATGGGGGCCAGAACTGTCTTTGCTGGGGCCTGAGGCTCAAAGGTGGCACCACTGGAGAAGTTGGAGGACTGCTAATTGAAGGGTTTCTGGACACAGGGATTTTAGACTAATGCTGTATTCAAGGTTAGCATTTAATTATTTATCACAAGGGAAAGGAAAAGCCCTTTGAGGCTTCAGTTTCTGTCCCCTCCACATTTGTGCTTCCCCAGGAGAATCAGATTTTGTGGTTCTTTGTAGCTCATTGCACTGGCCCTGTCTTCCTTTGCAGTGAGCTGGGAAGGTTTTCCTAGCTCCTTGCACGTGGGGATGGTCATTTGTGGAGGGTGAAAAGATGTTTACTGTCTTTGATGGATTACCCGGCCCCCACAGACAGCAGTAGCAGCATTCTCCTAATTGTTAAAGCTGTCATCTGATACCAGCTGGCTTTCCCAAGCACTAACCAGCCACCCTCTGCAAGTGACTGAGCAAATAAAACAGTTTCATATGGTTGGTCTCCAGAGAGTGACAAATCTGCCCCTTTGTGCCATCACGCAGCAGGAGGGAGTTGGAAGTTACAAACATGTAGGTGGCTTCCACCTACACCAAGAGAGAAGGGGAAATGCCAGTCTGCCCCTGGAGTGATTAATCCTGCAAATGAACCAGCATTTGTTTCATCCTAAACAGGGATGAGTTTTCTTTAATTAACATTGATTTCCATTAAAGCTGATGGCTCAGATTAGACCTGAGAGCTCATTCACCAACTCGCTTGTCTCTGTGGAAGCAACCAGGTGGAACATTTGTGCCACTGAAGGATGGAAGAGGCCTCAAAGATCTGCAAAGGGCTAGCACATCCCTCTCTGAAGAGGCTGGCACATGGACTAAGGGCTGCAAAAATAGTTTCTGCACTGAATTTTAGGTGCTTACCTCACTAGAGTCTTCCCGTGAACCTCACAGAAACTATTAAAGTCTTTCCAGGCAGCTGAGATTTGAGAATCACAAAACTGTCAGGCCTCTCAGTCTGGATCCAGCTCAGTGTTTTTATAGTGCCCTCTCACATCACTGATGCAGGTGTGACAAAGCATATCTGCCTCAGGGGAAGTGCTTTCATCCAGCCTTCTCTGGTCCCAAATCCTGCAACTCCTCTTGGGACCCAGGGGCTACACCAGGAGTAGCCATAAAACACAGAAATGAATCAGAAGTGATTGGAATCGCAGAGAAATTGAGGAGATGGAAGGAGGTGTGTATGCATGAAAAAAAAAAAAGCAGTAGGAATTGCAATAGGTAAAGAAAGACCCACATTTGATTAGCAGCACACTCCCAGTGAAGGAATTGGGAATGAATCTGGCCCATTGCATATCTTCACCCTTGATCTTGCAAAAGAGAAGAAGAATGAAGTTTGAATTGAAAGAAAAAAAAGCTGCCACAAAAAGCCCTACCACCAGCATTTGATCACACTTTTGACAATTGATGAAAATATTTCCTTCTGAATTATCAAAACAAGAGCACAGAGCAAGAAATAATCTCAAAATGAAATGAGATTGAAGATTACAGTGGTGTCTCTGGGAGGCAACACTATGATCTGGTCAAGTCACTATACCCCAGATGAGAGTGACAGAGTTTTGCCAAATGCTGCAAGCAAAAGGCTTGTCAGGGCAGAATATCTCGTTTTGTTAGAAAATGTGGTCTTTACAAAGTATGAAGAAAAGAAAGCACAAGATTTGAAGTGGAGTTTTAGATGTCTCATCTTACAGAATACTGGGATGCAGAAGCCTCTGCTGCACAGTGACAGAGTCCATCTTTAGCATTGGTTCATGGGGATGAGTGTCTTTAGGGCAGGAAATTACCCTGATATCTTTCTGGATGTCTGGTTACTGAAGCATGCCTAACAAACTAATATTTGAGTGAAAAAACATTGGATTCAACTCAGAAGGAAATCAGCAGGAATTCATGTGAGAAAGTCTTTGTATTTCTTGCTAAATAACACACACACAAAAAAAGGATCAAACTTCTTCAGCAGCTTTCTGTGGTAGCTTTTCCATCACTTTCTACTGGCAAATGCTATAAATTATATTCATTCCAGTGTAAAACACAGAATAATAAATTTCTTTCAAATGCTTCATGTAACTAGAAGAGATGAGACAAAAGGAAGCTGTATTTTGGTATCTGTCTCAGGCAACTGTCACCAATTAACTTAGTCCCTTCATGACCTGATTCCCTTATCATCACAACTTTTCAGTGAGGGCAGACTGTGCTGCTCTCCATTCCAAGGGCCCCCAAGGAACCATGGCAGAGAGATAAGGGGCTCTTTGCATTTCCCATTCTGATTCCCACCAGGTTAAAGTCATGGCAAAGAACTGCAAAAATAAAAAAACAAAACAAAACAACACCTCCTCATCTCTGTAAGGCAAGAAAACAGCAGGGTGCAGTCTGAATTCTACTGAAATAGCTCAAAGTTGAACTCCCCTGCTCTCCAAGTCAGTGACTTTATGCTGGCTTGCTTAACCAAGACAGGTCCAAGGTTAGGGTCACACGTGAATCCAAATACAGAGTTTCAGGTCTGCTTTGGTTTATTTGGACTGGCTGATCTATTTCAGTGTTTTAGAAAGAGCTGGTCCTCTCAGTTCTGGCAGGAAAAGAAATAGCTTCCAAAGGTTTCCTCCCTTTATGTAAATAAGGTGCAGCAGCTGATGGAAGCAGCATGATTGCAACTCTATTTAATTTCAGTACATGTAATACATGTCCCTGTTGGTTATTCAAAGTATATATAGTGCTGTATGCACCTGGCAGAGTAAGAGCAGAATCTATGATTATTAGTCCCCAGATACATGCCTAGTTCAGTCATTTGCCCAATTATATTACCTGGGTCTGTGCTTGAATGAAGAAGAGAATGGCTTTGGCTTTGTTCATTCATTCATTCTTCATTCACTTCTTGGTGTTCAAGCAAATCAAATCCTTGATATGTGCTTGCATAGGCACAACAGGTTTTAAATTAACTCACCTGAGTGTATCAGACCCAGGCCAAATACATTAATTCCATGATCAACAAAAATGGAATAGAATTACCCCTGTATTCAGCACTGGTGAGGCCACAACTAGAATATTTGGCTCAGTTTTGGACCCCTCACTACAAGAAAGATATTGGGACACTGGAACATGTCCAGAGAAGGGAAACAAAGCTGGTAAAGGAGAACAAGTCTTAAGAGAGATGTCTGAGGGGCTGGGGTTGTTTAGCCTAGAGAAAAGGAGGCTCAGGGGTGACCTTATCACTCTCCACAACTGTCTGGAAGGAGGGTGTAACCAAGCGGGGTCAGCCTCTTCTCCCACCTAAAAGTGACAGGACAGGTGGACACGGTCTCAAACTGTGCCAGGGAAGGTTTAGATTGGATATTAAGAAAAAAATATTCTCAGAAAGCATTGAAACAGGCTACCCAGAGAAGCAGCAGAGTTCACCATCTTTGAAAGTGCTCTAAAATTGTGTGGATATGGCACTTGAGAAAATGGTTCTGTGGTGAACTTGATGGTGGTGCTGGGATAACAGCTGGGACTTGATGATCCTAGAGGTCTTTTCCAACCTTTACAATTCTATGATTCTACCCTTGGATCACCATGTTCTATCAACTCCAGCCCCTCTGAAATTCAGAGCTGACAAATCACCCGGTGATCACAAATCATACTATACAGGAGAATATTCACACACATAATATACACAAATAATAAAGTAACAAATAAAATCAATCAATCAATCATAGGCAGGAAGAAAAAGCTAGGCTTATGTAGAAGGTGAGATTTGCCTTAATGAGAAACCAACTGTATAATTACACCTAACTACATAATGAAATCTTTCCTGATTTGTACAGCTTTTGCCTATACTTCCCAGAAGTTAATCACTCTTTACAGAAATGTGTGTGACCGTTACATTCAAGTGCAGTTTGCATTATTTATTTTAATGATATATCCAATTAAAAAAAAAAAAATAATGCCTCATTTCACTTTCCCACAGAGCACCTATGAAGAGGGTGAATGTTTCCATTTTTATGTCTGTTTTATGCTGATTCAGGAGGCACAGACTCACTTTGCCAAAGGTCTCAGAAGATAAAGGGTTACAGTGGCTCCTGCTCCAAGCTGGCAGTCTGTCAGCGAGAGAACTCAAGTCCCATTCCCAATCACACATAACAGTTGTTTTAATTAGGTTCTCCCCCTTCCCCATGAATTGTCCAGCTCATCCAGAAAAGGCCATTTTGCTTGTGATAACCTCATGAAAATAATCTCAGCTTCCATAGCATCATTTCTCCCTCACTCCTGGGAAAAGGTCAGGGTAGGAAATATAATAGGAAAACTGTTCCCAGAGCATTCCCACTGCTGGGTCACTGAGTTTCATAGTCCATGCTAGCTGACTTCTCCTGTGATGAGTAATTATTTGGAGATGTCACTGCAAAAATGATCTACACTTAAGGCATGGCTTGCTGCAGACATGATTTATTCTTTCAGAATCACCTTGTTATTATTGCAATTAAATTGTTCCTTCCCTACAAACACAGCAGTAGTGGCAGATTTTCTGTGAGCATTTCTGTAGGCAATCTTAGCATAACAAAAGGACATTCATTCAAGAGCTGCGTGTTTCCATCAGATTTTAATCTCCTGAAAACAAATTTTCAAAGCACATTTCCAGCACAGCTCTCTTTAACCAGACAGTTGCTAGGGGAAGTAAAAGGCCTTCACAGGTAAGTCAGCAGTTATTCACAGGATCTGACATTCACTTCTTTTAAAGCAAAGTGTTTGACTCTTTGAGTCACATAAAATATTTTTGATTGGAAAAATAAATTAGGAAAAAAGCCTCCAAAAGCAAAATAAAAAAAATAACAAAATCCAAAGATAATCCCAAGGGGAACTGAAATCACAGCCTCTCTCACAACTCTGCTCAGAGCTGGCCTTGCTCCATTCCTTTTCCCAGCCTATTGCCACTGTGAACCAGGCAAAATCTGTTCCTCTTCTTCCATGGAGCTGAGGTCTCTGCCAGCTTTGCTACCTGAACTTAATTTTTCTGTGGCCAAATAAATGCCAGAGCTGATAAAAGGAAAGCTGCAGGACCACGTAGGGGTTGAGGGAAGAACATTCCCTTCCCTCCCTGGCGGCTGTTAGGTCACTGATGGGAAACTGCACTCCTAAGTGCCCTCCACATGTTCCTACCCTTCTCTCTCTCCAGGGCCCTATTCAAATACCTTAGCCAGGAACTGGGCTCAGGTGGCTCCAAGCAGCTCCCCAGCTGAAAACCAGTTGCCTGTACAGGTCTTCAATGATGCTCTTCCAAGTCCACCTCTCTGTGTTCCTTATGTGCTCAGCCCTAATCATGAATTTATGCCCTTGTGCCTCGTGACCCTTTTTTGTTAATATTAAAAGGCCACTTGTTCATGGATATTTCCTAACATGATGATGGCCATATTCTAGTGTGGCACTGCAGTGTAACCCCTAACATCATGCTGGAGTCTACAGCAACCTGCAAACAGGAGCCCAGAACTGCCTGGCTCCTCCTTTTCTTGGGGAAGAGGAATTTCCCAGCAATTTCCCCTGTTTGTTCTCTGTGGTGGTTAAGAGATGTAGCTGGAGTAAGAACCACACTTGTTGCAGAGCTGCTCTGATAGGGACCTTTCTATTTGTTTTCCCTACTTGAGTAAATCAAGTAACAAAGGAGTCATAACCTTTTCCAGATGGACAAAGGTCACCAATGCTCCAGGGTCACAGCCAGCTCTGAATGTATGATCTCTTCCTTGGAAGTCTGACACAGCTCTATAAAACAGAGGAATTGGTTCTATACTTCTGCAACATAAGAGGTTAACTAATGTTTACAAGGTTCTTTGAGACTAAATGTGATATATGTGTAAATTTTATTATTTTAATAGACCTTCACATTGTACTTCACATTGCTATTTAGTAATATTATTTTTTCTAGGCTATTTTCAGCAGCATTTTCCATATATAACTTGAATTTATTCTCCCTACACCTATTTAAATCATTGCTACAGGAAAGGCTGAGGGCTTAATAAGAAATTTGAATGGTACCTGTGTATTTTATCTCAGGTGGCAGATCTGACACCTCTGAATTAGTGCAGAGCTTTGTATTACAGTCTGCTAGCAAGGTCTGTGAGGTTTTGTCAGATCTCATAAACCAAACAAGGTGGATCCTTGGATGGAAACCTTAGAAGAACACCCACATGCCACGTGAAGTAATATTTCACCTTCTGAATCATCAGTCTTGCCCCTGAGTCATTTCTACAGCAGGAGTTCAGCTAGGTGGCTGAGGTTCTTTGCCAAGAGTTATTATAGTTACTACCATTCAAAATACATGCAGAGGGAGTCCTTAGCATCTGTGGTCATTAAGGAGCTCAGAATTATTACCCCACAAAGAACAAAGGTATTTAGGTGTATCAGTATTTTTCACAGGTAGCAGGCAGTACTTTATCTTAGAAAATCCTGCCAGCAATTTCACTTGGATTCAGTAATTTTGTCATTTTGTCTGCCTGCAACAATACCAAACCTACGAGGTTTTATTTTTCCCAGGCACTCAGGAATAACTGCTGTCACAAGAGAACCAAATGCTGACCCATCCAGCAGCCTCCTGGAATTTCTAGGGAATGTGGAAGGGAGCTGCAGGTGCCTGATACACCTCTGAGCCTGGCCCCAAAGGAGTGGGAGTTCTGGAAGCAGCTGAGCACTGCAGAATGCTCTGAGCTCACTTGTACACTTGCACACCTAAAGGAGTGCTGATGCATCCAGTGCTTGGTCTCTGCACACGCTCCTGGCGTGCCCAGGGTTTGAAGTCGTGATGCATTCTGAAAATGGGCTGAGTCCTTGGGGCCCCTGCTCTTAGCAGAGAGGTGTGCTTGAGCTGCCAAATCACAACATGTGCAATTTCATGTCTGGATCTCAAAAACGCCCACACAACACCCTTTTGCACCTGGAATCTGGGTTTAAGAATCATCTTCATTTTTTCATGTTATTATCTTAAATCCTATTTGCATAGTCCTAGTTGCCTTTGTTGCTTTGCAAAACTAATGCAAAATTCACCCACAAATATTAATCTTTTTGCTTTAGAACAACAAATGGTAGCCTTCTCTCAGTGTTTCTGTAAGCCCTAAGAGACATGTTCTCCCTGGTCCATTCAACCCTTTGATGGGAAGAATTACATTTTCCTGTACAGAGCCATCTATAATTTACCTTTAATTTGTATGTATGGTACGGTTTTGTCTGGGGAGCTTGCTTCTGCAGCTCATGTAATTTAATATTTCAGGAAGATTAGGATAAAAAATGGCTTGTAAAAACTCTATGACAACTTCATTACTTAGCTCTCTTTCTAACCATGAATGTTAACCCAGGCTTCTTGCTTGCCTCCCATAGGTACAATGGCTTTTTTTTTGTTTTGTTTTGTTTTTGATTCTATAAAGGACCTTCCCTTATTAACTTGTTACTTCCCTCAGTGACAGGTACTTGACCTTTTCCAGGTGTGAGAGCGTATCAGCGTAGATGTAAAACATAAGATATTTCTTCAGTAAAAATTGGTGATCAAAACCACGCTTGGAATAGTGACTGCTTATTTATCATACTTTCCCTGAAGAGCCTCAAAGTGTTATCAGTAAAAAGCCTGAGAAAGCTGTTTTGTCAAAAACTTGTGAGACTGAGAAAACATAATTGCTTCGTTATGTAAGAACGGCTTTTGTAGCTTCTGTTGCCTTGCTATCTAACAGAGACAATGCTTGTGGTTTTAGCTTCTCAGCTCAGCTTTGGCACTGTGAATTGTTCACCAAAATATTTTTATTTACTTTTGTACCCATCTGACTTGAATGGTGTCATCAGACGAATGCTTGGTATCACACCAAGGGGTTTAAAAGTTACCGAGCCCGAACCAGAGATCCCCACAGTGCTGCAACAAACAGTAACCAGCTGCATGCACACACATCCTCTGTTCCAACATGACAGGAATGAGTACAAGTAAGGCACTTTCAGCAGGTCACTACAAAAATCAGGAGCATGTCATGAACAGTTGCTGCCAGAAGAAGCTGGGAGCAGGGA
Source organism: Poecile atricapillus (assembly GCF_030490865.1). Classification (NCBI taxonomy): domain Eukaryota; kingdom Metazoa; phylum Chordata; class Aves; order Passeriformes; family Paridae; genus Poecile; species Poecile atricapillus. The sequence goes on from NC_081251.1 coordinate 99,907,802, forward strand.
TAGTAATTTTTCATCCACGTGATCATACCCAAACGATGCCCCTTTCAGCAAAACATGGTTTTGGGATTGGCAGAAAGGAAATTTAGGCATATCTTGCAGGTTTATACCAAAATTAGATGCATATTGACTTAAACTGTTTGGGAATTATTACTAGCCTCTATCCTGTCTATGTACTTAGAACGAGGCACCCAAATCTTAGCAGTTCCCTAGAAATTAATAGGATAATAATAATGTTTTGGCTTCTAAAGATCTGTTGGTCCCAAGCTGAGAAGAAGAAGTTGCCAGCTCACATGTCTCCATGAGTCTGGAGTGAAAAATAACGAGGATGATGGCTCACCATCTGTTCAGCAATTGATATGGAGAGGTTGGAGATCTCAGCCCAGTTCTTAGCAGATGTCTTTCCGCAGCTTCCATGCCCACCGAGGACGTGCTCACCCGTATGCACTCAGCTGTCTGGAGAAGACTCAACACCAGCACTGCCTACACATTGCTCTTCCACATGCACATCCAAGTCCTTCCTTGGAGGGGCAAATTCAATTTCCAGCTGCCTGAATCCCATGTCCTGCTGACACAAGGAAAAGCATTGCAGCAATTTGGCTCAAACTTCAGCCACAGAGCAGGTTGTTCCAGGCTCCCACTGACATGTGTTACACCCCTTTAACTATGCCCATGACAAGGCACTAACAGGGAGAGCTTTCTAATATCTTGTTCCTGTTCTAACAACCTATTAACACCACAGATGAGAATTTTTCTGCTGGATGAATTCTCTGATTCCAGTTACATGTTCCTTTGCCGCATCTGTAAGCTGCGCCAACTTTTGAAACGCTTCAATTTCACTTTAGAAAGACAGTGCACCTGCAAATCTTAGATCCTACAGGGGTCTGCATTCAGAGCTTCACCAGTCTGCTGTCTACAGCAAATTGAAAAAAAGGCTGTTGATTTAAAACTACAGCACAGGATATGCCTTCCAGATGAGTGATTTCATATTTGATTGAGCATTTGCTTTTCTCACCTACAAGGTTTTGATTGCCATTAATCTTCCTGGATGTAGTGTCCTGGATCAAACTGGCTCAGACTTCAGCACTGACTTTATGCAGTCAAAGGCTTTACAGGAAAACTCTGTGCTGGGAGGTGTGCTCACAAACACAGATACCTTTTCCCTGGGCTAATTTAACAAGCAGATGGAGCTCCCACCTTCAGTCTTCCAGACTTGGGGAGATCAGCAGGCCTATGCAGAGGACCCTGGGGAACCTGCTCCTGTTCTCACTGGAAATACTGAGAGGGGAGGTGGCTTTATCGTCCCTTGTCACATATTGCAGCCAACCTAGAGGTGTGTGCAGTGGGGAAATGGCTCATCTTTGCCTGATGAGTGAACAGGAGAGAACCAAGGGATGGTGTGGGAAGAGGAGAAAAAATTGGCAATATATCCTGTTTCTGAACAGAGAGGCAGCTTGTATATGACCAGGAAGAGAGAAGTCAAACTGTGGAAAGAGGTAAGATGGAGAATGAATGGGAAGCACTGCTGTCCTTGAGTTACAGACTCTGGCTGGGGAACACAAGCAGCTCCTCTTCTTTGAGCACCCTGTGGGCATCACTAACAACAGACACGTCTCAGGATTTACATCATCTACCCTTTTCTTTCCCTCAGATATAAAATTGGATTCTATTAGTCTTGAAAAATGCACTGAGAAAAACTGGAAGTTCACGAGTTGCTGGCAGCTCATGGCTGGAGACATATCCTGAAGAATCACTATTGATTTTCTGTGTTCTCATACTCACCCCTAGGCATAATTTCTTGGCCACTGCCCAGGGACAGGATGCTGAGCCAGATGGACTTTTACTCTGAGCAAATGTGGCCTTTCTGATGTTCCCATGTAAAGTATGACAAACTGTTACTTACAAAAAGCAGTAAAATTTTTAATTTACTGCTGACAAAAACATCAGTTTAATATCCATTATCTCCACCCTTAAAAGTCCTGGTACATGCTTCTTATTTTGTAATGAAAACAGGACATCAGACAGGTTATTTACACTAGCTGCTTCATCAGCTGTTGCTTCTAAATTTTCTGATTCTTTTCTAGTTTTTAAGATTAACACCACAAGGAAAGGTAAACTGATACTGCATTGAAGAGCCACCAGAAGAACAATTCTTGTAAACTTCTATGAAAAGTTTGGAGAACAGCCTGGTCACCAATTTGTTCTTTGCTTTGAAGACACTGAACACTTTTTAAGTTTTATTTAGCTTCTGTGTAAGGTCCTCCCCACAGAAAGCCACATCATTTCCTGAGTTTACCCAGATAAAGTTTTGAGCAGAGGTTTCTTTCCATTACGAGAGCAAACCTGATCCTGCAAAAGCAAGCATAATCCTCTCTGCATTACTATTAACTGCACTTTAGAGTACTTGTAAAAACATATTCTTCTAGCCAGGCAGTCACAGTAGAAACAGCTGTGGGTCATGTCAAGTACTGCTAGAGAGATAAATTAATTTTATCTTGTAAAATATTTCAGAAGACAATCACAACTCCCAATTAAAAAAAAAAAAAAGAGCACTTTTGGTTTTGAAGACTGAGCCAATTAATATTTAAAAAGCAGATGGGTCTCAGCTTGGTCCTTTTAATGTAACTTGGATTTACTCTGTTGAGCAAATGCCTAATAACTTTGTGGGTGTTTGCTTAGAAATGGCATTTAGTTCAAACACTCGTTCAGTATCTGTACTTTAAAGGGTCAAGTGGAGCTGCTGAATTTAAAAGAGAAGGAAACTCAAATGCTTCATTTGGTCATTTAGAAGAGGTGGAACTTGGAGAAGAATAAGGCTAGAGTGGTAAGACTCAGGAATGTGGCAGAGACAGCACAACTCATGCACTGATGCAAACAGAGGTACCTGATGTGCAAAGCATTGCTCACATTTCTGAGTCGTGTTAGAATGAGACCTGCTGGCTCCTGAGTTATCCGTAAGGACAAGGTGAAGAGCATTTCACAGAATCAGTTAGGTTGGAAAGACCTCTGAGATAAATCCAGCCTATGACCAAATACCACTTGGTCAACTAGACCATTGCCCTGAGCCCTTTTCTTAAAGGCCTCCAGGAATGGTGACTGTACCACCTGTACTGTTGGAGAAACACTCTTTTGAACTGTTATCCTGTGAAGTTCACTTTGTGCCATTAGAGTAATTAATCTGCCCTAGAGGAGGTTCCTGGATGGAGAGTTCACACTTGAATTCAGCTTTTAAGTGCACATAGTCATGATCCAGAGTTCCAATTCAATCTCAAACCTAGTTTAGCATGACAGTGGACAAAAATCTTCAATTGTTTCAGAGCATCCAAGTGAGAAACCCGAACCCCTGACAGTGGTGCAGTGTTGCTCAGTCAGAAGTGGGTCAATACACAGAGGCCTTGCAGCAGAGACCTTTGTGTTCCTTACAGTGAGCCTCCCTTACACTGCCCAGATATTTCTGGCTAAGTACAGATTTCAGAACGCATCTTTACATGAAAAGAAATGAGAGGATAATTTCCATCCTGATATAAATACCAGCTGCAAGTCAGTTTTCTGCCTCACTGAGAGATTCAGTTATGATGCTGCAGTTCCCCTTTGCTCATGACAACGCTGTGGAAAACACTGGCCTCACCTTCTCCACGCTGCCTGAGCAATACAATAAACATAGAATGTTTTGACAGCATCTCCTCTGAACTCTGGAAACAGAGTTTGCTGGAAACACCTTAAAAAGCAAGTTGGAATTCTGAGTTTACAGAAGGAATTCTTGCTCAGTTTATCTGTTCTACGTGCTTTTGTAAATCTTATCTTTACTAATGAAGCAGCAAGCACAGGGGAATGAGCTGGATTTTGTCCTGTCTCTGGCACTACCAGCAGAACTGTCAGCTCAGCACTATTTGTAGATTTTCTCTTGCTTGGCTGATGTGAGGGACAGAACACGCTTCTCGGGCAGAGGAGGAGTCTGTGGGTCAGATTCTCTGCTGCAATACAGACTCAGGGATTTCAAAGCAAATGTTATGGCACAGTCATGCTTCAAAAGTAATGGTGAGCTTCTATACTCTTTCAACTCAATGTTTTTCAGAGTAACTCCTCAATTTTTAAATTTTAAAAGATAAATTCCAGGGCTGTGGAGCCAAATTTCTCACTAATGTAGCTTGAAGCAGCATCAATTTATATATACTACAGGAGATCAATCTCTTTTTAAAGAGTCCTGCTGATTTTTATCTATTATTTTCTTTTAGGCTTCTTACAGAATTATTTTTAGTTAGCATTTAAATGGAATTTCCTGCTCTCTGGAGGAAACCCCAGCCTGACAAAAGGCTGTCAGGATCCTACCTAGCACCTTCTCAGTACAGGGATCAAGCTGGCTGCATTTTGGAAGTAGTTACTGATTTTATTAAAGAACCTTATGGAGCCCTAGCAGGCCTGCCAGCTGACTACATGCTTTCAGACATTTTTGACAAATCAGTTTGATTTTTAGTTCCTCTAGCATATTTTCCCATTGTCAGCTTCTTATGACACACAGATCACTACTGATCACAGATTAGGATCTTTTCTTTTGAAGGTTCATACACCTACATCCCTTCTCTCCTTTCCTGTACATTCATTTTTGTTAATTTCTCCTTTTAATCCTGATAGGCCAATGGCACCAGCTCTGTGTTTGCTCTCTCTCACTGCTGATTCACAGCACAGTCAGACATGGCAGCACCGTAACACAGGACAATTTACACCCAATATTGGAACAGATATTACAGCACAAGGAGAACTGTAAAAGACTTCTCACCTGTAGCTATTACACAGATCAATTTATACAGGAACACTTCCTGAAGCCAGGCATGAGACAGTCTAAATTAGAGATGCCAAAGGTCAGCCCTCTTCACAATTCAGTGCCCCCTCGGTTACATCTGGAATCAGTGGTGGCTGCAGATATGCTGTAGATGCATAAGGGTCCCCCAAGAGAAATCTGATATGGAAGACAGTCTCTCAGGCTGCCAGTAATTAAGAATTTCCCCTTACAATATAATACCAGTCACCTTAAAAACTTACATTTTGGGGATATTTTGGAAGGAGAGTGGAGGCAGATACACCTTCTGCAGTCATAAGTAAATGTCAACACGTTGAACAGGATATCTGCAGTGTGAGGTTTGTCACAGTGCTCAGAGCTGATTCTGGGTAATTTTTGAAGAGAATTCAGGGTCTGTGTTTGCAGAGAAGGTTGAACTGTAACAGCCAGTGCCAGGATAAACAGCTGAGACTACAACTCTGTTCCAGTTCTGATTTTGCCTTATGGAATACTTTGCATCATTCCCAATGCCACTAACAGTCACAAAGAGAGGGTTTACAGCAGAAATGAGAATCCTTTTTCTTTTTCTATTTTATGTGTTAATGTGGCATTAAAAAAGAAAAAAACAAGGAAAGATATAAAGGTAAGAAAGAAATAATACTGCTATTCTGAAGACACTTTAATTCAGCATCAACCTGGCAGCTATGAAAAAGAGGGTCTTTGGAAGCTGCCATTATGCTGCCACCACCACCTATAATGTTTCATAATGGCTTTAACACAATGCCTCTCCAGGTATAAAGAAGCAAATGTCACCATTCCCAAGGGAGAAAAAAAAAAAAAAAAAAGCATTGATATTTTTTCAGGAGGAGGAAGAAGGTTAAGCAGAACATTGGTATTCATGTCCCTTCCTCCTTTCTTCACCTCTCCTTTCCCACAATGACTTAGGGTATTTTATATACAAAAAGCCCACTATTTACATTAAGGAAAAAACACAGCCTACCTGCTAGATAGCAAACACACCCCGTATTTCAGAAAAGCAATAATGTAGGAAATGACTTATGTGTGATTCAGTCTTGTGTTCCACCACAATCATCGCTGCAGTGAACACAGCACAGAGCATCACAGATTTAGCTGCAGAACACAGCTTTTAGGCACAGTGTTGCACACTGAACTCCCCAGGCCCAAGAAATCCATTGGGACAGACCCTCAGAAACCAGCTCTGCAAGAGCTTATAATGCAGAGGAGGAATCTGGGGCTCAGCCATCTGAGCAGCAGAAGCGCCAAAGCTCAGCATTGGCCTCTGCTCTTGCAATCTGCTGCTCTGTGGTGCAGCAGCAGGATGGACTGAGCAGGAGGGTCTGGGGTGGCACTGCTGTGCTGTGGCAAGGCACAGGTGAGCCAGGCATGTTCTGGGCTCAGGCAAAGGCAGCAGGTGAGCTGCCCAGCTCAGACATTCATTACTACCCATGTTAAAAGCCCCTGTGGGGCGCATTAACAGGAAGGGATATGAATGAAGCCCAAGGTTGCACACACCATGCTTTGTGAGAGCCTAGGACACCTTTTTCTCACTGCCATCCCATTGCTGCTAAAAGAATAACCTGTTCATTGGTGGCTGTGAACCAGGTAAGCTGCCTTTCATCGTTTCTCCCCCAGGCTGATACGGTTCATACTTCCCCCCCTCATTTCCCCAGCTCCTCTGTGCTGAAGTTCTGCTCTTCTTCTCTGACAAAGGGGACTCACACCCCCAGCAAGCAGTGCCATACCCGTTGGGCCTGCTGTTGCTAAGAGACCAAGTGAGAGAGGAGAGATCCTACCCACTCAGATTCCCCTACAAATCCCAATATTCCTCCTGTTGCTACTCTCCAGCCCTGCTGAGATGCTGTTGATGCAACCTTGGTATCCAACAGATCTGTATGGGTTTTATGGGACATTTTCTCCCACTGACCAGCGCTACTGAGAAAGTCCCAAAATAGGATACTGCAGTAGACAGCATGTCATTAGGGAATTAGCACAGTTATGGATGGAAACTACTCTTGTGGGAAACCACCAAGGCCAGAGATCTTGCCTAGATCTAAAAGGAACATGTAGATCAAGATGGGTCCACAAAAATGTCCTTGGAAAGCCAAGCTAAAAGTGGGCCATTAGAGCTCACAGCAATGGCACAGCACAAGACTGGACAGGTCTACTGCATAAAGTGCCTCCAAATGTTATTAATTATGATTTTATTCCAGTGTTCAGACTGATTTCCCCCCCTCCCCCCTAGAATGCAGGGGAGTTTACTCTGACAGTACTTCTGGCAGGAGTCTCTCTCAAGCTTACAGAAAGGCTAGCAAACACCAAATAATAACAAATCTTATTGACAAGGGAAAAATATGGGGTAAGTTTTAAAAACTCTCCTGAAGTATTGTCATGTTTCTAGGCTGACAGAGCTATCAAATCACTTCAGTCCCTGACAGTAGTGACAGACTTTTGCAGACTTGTAATAGTTCACAATTTCAAGGCCTGTTTGCTGCTTGTGTATTTCAGGCACACCAACTGCAACTTGCTGGATTCTTAATCCTCCATTGAACTGGAGACAATGATGAGTATGTATGGAGAGAGTTCAACCATCACACCAAAGCCATGGAAATATGCCAGTGGGCATATTTTGAGACACAGTCTCAAGAGTTTGACATTATTGATCAAAGGTGTATCCATGATACCTTTGTACGTGCACAGAAATCGCTTAGGTTGGAAAGCTTCCCTAGCTGAAGAGGAGGAATAAGGACAGTAGGTTATGGAGACAGAGAGAAGACTAAAGAAAAAAAAAAAAAAATTCAAGGTTATGAACTGGCCAAAGAGCTCCAGATTAATTTTACAGAGAGAGTAGAGCTTGGGGTACAGCAGTGAAACGACTTCTGAAGTACTCATGGGAATGCTGTTAATAAATAAAAGGAGCAAAGAGATTTGGGACCAGTCTGTAGGAAACTGGGAAAATACAAGCTTTTACAAGTTTAACTTTCCACTCATAAGCAAGACAAATAGATGGACATCAAACAGGTCACCCTAAGAAAGGCACAACTAGATGGCAAACTAGCCATCTGCTCATGCCTTTGTCAACAGGGCTGAAGAGATCACCTCTCTTCATATAGGTATTTATGCAAAGTGATCAAATGTTCTGTTGATCTTCCCACAGAGACATGTTTTCCACACTTAGATAATTTGAAAGCGATTTTAAGGACTTCTAGTATTAAAGAAATCTGTTTTAGAAATGAAAATAACACCTCAAAGTTTACAATAGTGAGTACTCCTTTTCTGTGTGCTGGAAGGCAGTTTGGGATCAAAATCCCATGCAGACTACCTGAGGTGAACAGAAACCTCTGGAGACAAAAATCAGAAGTGTAAAGTAAGCTGATGGGAAAAGCAGCAAGTGGAGGCTGGCAGAACTACTCTCCCTCTGACAAAGAAGAATTACAGAGAGCTGAGAACATGGCATTTGAGGGGACAGCTCTTCCACAAAGTAGAAAGGTAAATTATATACAGAAGGAGCAGACATGGATAAAACAAGTTTTCTCTGCAATGTTTATAAGGAATGGGGAACGTGGAGAAGATGCCAAGAACAGCCATACATTTTCAGGAAGAAAGCAGAAATAGTCAGAAATTGAGATAGTGCCAGAAATAGTTATAAAATTTTTTAGAATGCCACAAGGCTGACAAAACATCAGGGCCAGATGGGATCTGTCTCAGAAAAATCAAGCAATTAACTAAAAAAAATTAAAAATAAAAGGAAAAAAAACTCAAACAAGAAATACAAAAAAATACAGCAGCATATGAATCAAAGGAGTGAGGTCCATCATGCTTCACCCCTGTCACTTTCACGTGGACAACTGAGTGAAATAAGCCCTGCCTGAGCTCAGTAAAAGCCATGCTGAATGTGCCAGAGGAAAGTAAAACTCCTGAGGATACAGCTTCTTACAGGGACAAACTTCAGAGTTGCAGCCCTTTGCAGCCACTTGCAAGGTGTCCATCTCAAAAAGCAGCAAACACCTTTGGGGAAAGCTGCTGTCCACAGGACTCGGTGTTGCTGCTGAGTAAGAGGAATGTGGAGACTCTTTCAGGGACGAGAATGTTAAAAAACAACCAGAGTGACCAGAAATTAGCAGGACCTGGTGGACTGGGGAGATGCTGATGCATATTGAGGTCTATGAGGAATCCAAAAACTAGGAAAAACCCCACAGCATCACTTCCACAAAAAGAGGACTGACACAGAACAGAGGTGTTAATTAAGGACACGCAGGAACAACTCAGGAGGTTATGACTTCATTAACGATAATGACTAAATGGAGAATCATACTTAAATCTGTTGAGCATGGATTTTCCAGTTTAATTGGGCATTTGAAATGCTTTTTTAAATGCAGTGAAATCTAACAGAGAAGTCTATTCAACACAGAAGTGCACTGGGGCAAAGTTTCCCAAGCTACCAGAGTAAGGACTTCACAAGAGGAATGTGCACTGGCCTTGCAGATAAGGCGCTGGAGTGCTTGGGCTGAGATCATATAATTGAATCTCTCAGTCTCTGGTGACATGGCTGGACAGTTCACTACAACCATATCAATAATAAGTATTCCAGCTGCCTCAGCCAGCATTCCTACAGAGCCCAGGAGAATCAGATGCTGCAGTGACATTTTTGCCAGCTATTTGTGATGCAGAGCTCAGCGCAGATTTCCTCAGCAAAGAGCCCTGGGCCTCCTCTAGCACAGAAAATCACTTTGGGATGGAAAGTACCACTGAAAACTGCAATCTCCCTCAAATAAAGTGACTAAGATTGAATTAGGCAGTTTTATTCAAGAGTAGAAAACTCCAGGCTGTCCTCTCTCCCTCAGCCTTTGAAAACCAAAAGCTGCTACGACAGTCTTTCCCTGAGCTCACCATAGTCCTCTACCCAGCATCTATCTAGCTGCTACCTCTTTTTGCTTAAGAAATCCAGAAATGGAATAATTTCCACTGTAAACACCCCTTTCAGGGCTTTGGGAATACTTCCTGCCCAGTCCCCATTGCACTTGACTCATCTCTTTAAATCAGTGTACCAGGTATAGGCTTCCTGTGGGCGAGAATAACTCACAAGATCAGCAAATGCAACATTAATCCCATTCTAGATTAAAAGGAATTTAAGCAGGTGTTCATCTACGCCAAAAAGCAATTTAAAGTAATCTTCCAGCTCTGGCAGGAGAAACAAAAAAGAAGTAGATGAATCTCAGGAAGAAAATAAATACAGCTTAGCAGGCAGTGGTTTACACTGATAGCACATTGATAGCACAAGAAGCCTTTTGCATCTGGGTGAATTGCTAAAACAATGAACCAGCCTTCCTTCCCACGTGTCCTCACCTGAGTCCACTTACAACAGGACTTTCAGTCCCCATGCACACTGCTAATGTCAGCTCCCACTGCATGAGCAACAGCTTCTGTCACTATTGCCTTCCTGATTCTGACAACCTTCACTTTTACATTCACAACTCTTGCCAACATTAGTTGGGTGCATTAAGCTCGCAGTGTAGATTTGCAATTTCTTCTTTTGCTGAACTAGCTTAAAAATACCATTTTCCTCCTATTTTAATTCCTAATAGCTACAGAACATTGCTACAATCTGTTGCATGTCAGTGCAGCATTTGCAAAACGAGCGAGCACAGTCTCAGAAAATTAAGTCCCCTACTTGCTCATAAGGGAGAAAAAGCTGGCAGGAGAGAAAGTTCATGTTGCAAATGAGTACTTCACAGTGCATATCTAAAACTTCTCCCTCTTGAACATAACAAGAGACCTCCCCTTTGGATCACAGGATGCCTTCTCACTGAGTCCCATCCCCACTGGAAAGCTTGAAGTCCAGGGGGTTATATCATAAAACCCCCCGAAATTCTTACACATCACTGAGCATCCATGATCTCAAGAAAACGTTCCTCAGGCAAAACCTTTCGTCTGTCTGAACTCCTGCTTAGGAGAACTACACCTTGGAACAGAGCAGAGACCTACTGCTGTCCCACAAAGGGCTGCACAAAAACCATCAGCATGGACCAGAGCCCAGGCAGCAGTGCTTTAGAGAACATAAAGCATCTTCTATTCCATGCATAACGCTCCCCATCATGCTGGAAACCCCTGAGCTATCCAGCAGTGCTTACACCCCATCTGATGTGACTGTGTCACAAGAGCTGCTGATCTCCATCCAACTGAGACTACAAAGTTATGGGTAACTGCAGCAGAGAAACAAAGACTGAATGACCCACTCTTCAGGACCTTTAACTAATTTTTGTTATCGGTACCTCCAGATAAGAGGTAGAACAGTACAAAGAAGAGAACTCTTTTCCACTGTTCCTGTGTTGGTAAATTTGATTCCTCACAGCTGTCAAATAGATGGATATCTTTCCCCAGGATCAAAATTTATGTGTGCTGGTAAACCAGCCTCTGTCACCACCACGATTCAAGCAAATCCCAAGAAAGGGGAGCAGCATATGCTTTTCCATTTCTCAGATTTCTGAAAGGGCTGTCTTACAATACATAACATTTAATCCTGTCTGAACTAGCTTTTACTCAGAAGTAAAACATACTATGAAAGAGGCAAAAAATTTGATCCAAGGAGCAATTTCATTTAAGGCAGAGCGTGACAGCTTTGCAGTAGTTTACCTGATAGACTGCTGTGGTTCTCAAGCCACAGAAAATCATTTGCCTCCCTCAGACTTAATCTGAGAGAAATAGACTGCTTGCAAAAAGCTCCCATTTCATCTCATCTCATCTCACACTCCTACTAGAAAACATGTCCAAGAATGACCTTAAGGGGGCCAATCCAAGTGTAAAACGAAGGCAATCTCATCTGTCCAAACACTGCCTTAAGTTGTGACATCCTAAAGCCACTAAATCCACTGGGTAATGCATTCCCACTTACCTTTCAGGATTGTTTAATCTTTCAGGCGCCTAAATTTAAAGGTGCTTCATTACATTACAAATTATTTCCCTGTCACATAATTTCAGTTGCCTCCTGCTGCTCATTAGTGCTCCTCTATGAGTAGTAGTATTTCTCTATCACCTGCAGTTCTGCTGTGATTTATTTTAGGCTTTTGAATCCTTCCTATGTCCTTCAGAGTAGCCAGGATGAGAGCACGATGGTAACAGCACTCAGCTTTTAAATTATAGTCTCTGGCAAAATATACTCACTCAGGAAACCAAACACACAGATGCTTGGTTCTACTTTGCATGAAGACTACTAAACCATTAGATGCTTGTCCTCCAAAGAGGGAAAATCAGGAAGGATGCCAAATGGATGAAGATACCTAATTCTCCCTACACATTTCTCCTAAACTTAACCACAGAAACAGATGCTCATCTTAAGCAGACTTGATCATTCCTGGAAGATTGAAGAAACTGCCTCTCCACCAGCTGCAACACAGAACTTGCATAGCTGTGTAAGGAAACTGGACTTTTTGGGTGAGGCTAAAAGTTCTTGAAGGGACAGGGTGTCATCTCAGCCTTGAGCAGCAATTTGCCTGCGTTGGAATAAGGCTGGTACCAAAAGCTATAGGACGAGGATGAAAGAGAAAAATGGATCAGCATGTGGAGACACTGTGTTTGACAATGAGATTCCCCTCAGCAGAAAAGAAGTGGGGGGAGAAAGGAGACTGTATTTTGTGAGGTGTAGGAATAAACTTAGAAAACACAAACATTTTAAGCCAGAAAGCCTTGGGCATTTCCAAGCATGGTAACTGATCTACTGACCCATGGTATGAGAGCTAACTGATCTACTGACCCATGGTATGTCACAAGAGCTAACACATAGAAACTTTGTACTGCCCATACTTACAAAAATTCAATTCCCAGGAGCATCACATAATGCCTGTGATCAGTAATTAGTTCATGTTGGGGAGGATTGCTCAGATCAAAGAATATGATGGAAGTGCACAGATTGCTAAATCAGTAACAAAGTGTTATGTTACACTGCAGGGTAGAAAGTTTCACAGAGAAAGGCGCTGTAAAAGGGGGTAATGAAAAAGAAAAAGAAAAGAAGAAAAGGGAACTTTTCAATAGTATAAGACAGTCTCCATAAGCTCAAATGGGAATAGAGACATTCAAGACTCTTAAAAAAATAATCAGCAGCAAAACAAATGACCAGTGCCACAAGACCACCCCCCGTGACACTGGCAGCTGGTGTTTATAGTGTTCCTGATGTGCTTAAAGCCTTCCTGATGGTTTCTCTAAGTGTGTTTATTTCAATGACAGAAGAGAAATGAAGGGAATAAATACAGGTAGCATAGAATTAATAGAGCAAGGACTTCCTTTTCTTTCTTGTAGATTTTTGTGAGTGAAGATAAATTAAGTTATGCCTCTAAATTTTACAATTTTTGTCCATTCCCACCCAAAAGACTTAATGACAGGGAAGGACAAAAGAAAGACAAAGACAAAGAACATTATTTCAGTGGCAGAAAATTATCAACCACATACAATTCAGAGCAAAGGACTTCCACTGGACAAGCAGTTGGTGTCAGTGGACAAGCAGGGTAGAAATTTATTCTAGTCAGGTTGCTTTCTTTATCTTAGATGATGCAGCTGCCTGACACTACTGATGATTTCAGTAAAGGTTAACATCTTTGTTAACCCATAACAATCACAGGTAAATTCCAGAATCAATCTCTGAATCTCTAGAGATCGTTCTAGACGTGTTTCCAAATCATTTGGACAAATGAAGACTGGCATTAAGCTTAAGTCACATTAATTTGAAACAGCAACCCACAACTGAACTGCAGACAGACCCAAATCCAAAAGCTGTGATGCAATAATCAATAGATTGAGCTCCAGATTTTCATTCATATCTCACATTTCTTGGAAAACTCTGAATGCAGGAAGACAATCTAGGGACTGGGGTATCTGCTCTACTTTCAAGCAAGCATGAATGACTCAGAACCAGGTAAGGGAATGTTTGTGCTTGCAGAATTGCCTTGGGCCTGTCCAGAATGTTTCTCTAGTGCCTGTCCTCTTTCCTCAGCTACCTGGTCATTGTTATGATAAGTACAGATTTTCTTGACTATTTTCCCAGTTCCTCTTTTGGGAGAATTTCCTTACTGTGGATTTTCCCTCTCTGAGCAACACTGCTCACACTGGGTGAATTTAGGGGATGTTACAGAGCCTGGCACAGACACATGGAGCAACATGCAGCAGTCCAAAGCTGTTTGGAGGAAGAACAACTGCATGAACACTGAGCTGAGAAGAGAGAAAACCAGCTATATGCATTAAAACATGAAGGCTCTTGTGACGAGATCCTCGTGTTTCCTAGAAATTACTGCAATTAATTTTGCACAGGCTGTAAGGATGAAGGGATGGTGCTTTAACTGAAGCCTGGAAGGAAGACAGGAGCCAGGGGAACAGATTTGTTCTGGAGTCCTAAACATTTCTTGGTGACCTTGGTATCATCACATGTTTCCAAGACATAGCAGGACATAGCTGTAAATGCCAATATTAAAAGTCTTAAGACTTAAGCTAATAGAAATTTGTGAAAACTAAGATTTCCTGTTGTTTTGACGCTCATGGAACAGATGAGTAATTAATAAATATGAAGCTACTATTGTTCCCAGTGGAATCAATGCAGGATTTCCACCAGATTGGACACAAATAATCCCTTTTTTTTTTAAATCTAGTAGGAAGTCTTGTGTGTACAGGATATACCCATGTACTATGTCAGCAATGAGTGTAGCTCTCATTTGCACCAGGAAAAGCTCACTGAGTCACAAACCCAGCCTCATATGACTGTCTGACATTTGTCAGACAAAAGCAATTTATGAGGTCTCAGTATCACGACAGTTGCAAGACTGCGTTCTGACACGGGCCACAAGTGGCACTTAAATAAGTAATTCCTCTGCACAGAGGAACATTTGTCTCTGTGAGCACACAGGGCTATGCCAGCCCCAATTTCAGCTGGTAAAACAGATTTTCTAATGGCAGACATAACTCTAACCTCCTGCACATGAACAAAATTAATTGATCATTTCTGTTAGCAGAGCTTTGTACTCCTTGAGCCTAACTTTCCAGTCACAGCATGTGGAGCCACACTGGATTTACTCTGGTGTTCTGGAGTGCAGACTGCAGGGCTCCTCCTGTCCCTCAGGGATTGTTAGTGAGCAGCAGCTCTGCTTGGCTCCCTGCTGTCTTTGTTAATAACACTTCTAATGATTTGTGTTTGCATCTATTTTTGTATCTCTTAACACACTTGCAAGATACTCAAGGCTGCTTTGGAAAGAGCCCAAGCTCAGGAATGGGGTGTATTTAAAATAGATGAACCCCTGGTTGCTGTAGATATAGCATTGGTATTCATTCAGTTTGCAGGAGTTTTTTTGTCCCTTTCCAAAGTCAGAGGCAGCCTGTGGTGTGCCCAGTCCTCAGAGCACTCTAATAGAGAAGCTCCATCCCTTCCTTTCGCAGGATCTCCAGTTCTCCATTGAACAACTTGTTCTCCACAAGAGCATCACAAATACTAGAGCATGCAGGGAAAAAAGGAAAGGTCATTCTAGAGCTGCAGGGTAAATTAATACAACTATTTGATCTTAAGTTCCCTTTGGCCTGACAACACTTCCCTCATCACTTAGTGAACAGCTCAAAATGTCCATACCTGGAAGATGTTTGAGATACAGTTTATTTAGACTGTGGAAAACACAGGGAAAAACTCTCATCATAAAATCTCCTCTGACAGCTCCTTGAAAGTCAGCCAGTGACCATAACAAATCCCTTCTCCTGCTCTCAGCTAGGATATTATTCTCCTCTGACTGGGTGCTTGGTGGCTGTGAGCCACATGCTGGGGTCCCTCAGGCCTGATGGATATGAAATTCTCAGGATCGTGATGAAAGCCCCAGCATCTACTTCCCACAGTAGCACCCCCATGCAAAGCAACTCACCTCAAAACCCTGGCAATGAGGCTACCACTATCAGCCAGAAAGCCCAGCTCAAGCCTGGCCAGCACTGAGACAAGGCTCTTTCACACACAGGTTCTCTGGCCTGCATATCAAGGAACAGACAGCTACACAACAACTACACTCTACTCTTTGCAAGACTGGAGGAAGTCAGAGGCCAGATTCCTCTGGTTTTAAGGGCTACAAGAGCGTGGAAGGCCCAGCCGTCTGCAGGATGTCCTTGTTGCCACCTGGGCCAGCACCACCTACTCTTTCACCAGACACCCAGGAGATGCAGCTATCTCAGCTTCCCTGGTGCCTGCCCTTGACACAGCAGGATTATTTGTCTTCAGCCTTACAGTGCATCCTGGAGCACTTTTCCAGAGAGAAGTCTGGGCTAGGATGTGCTCCCAGCCCTGTGTGTCAAAATACTGGTGCTATACTGGTGTGCCAGGGGAGTTCCATGGACTGAAACACCACTTTCAATTCAGGTTGGGTTTGTTTGTTGTTTTTTTTTTTAAAAAACATTTTTTTGTCTCAACTGCAGAAAAATAACTTTATATACATATATACATAGCAGTTCTGTGAGCTGTTTTCACACTGAGAAGCGAAATGAACATTTTAAAAGATCAAATCTGAGCAAATCTGAGTATTCTTAGTACACACAAATATCACTGCTTTTTATAAACGATAACTTTAATTTCATTAAAAAAAAAAATATAATTCAGCTCTGGGCTGTATTTCCTTGCGTAGGTCCCAGCATACCTTTCCATGGATGCCTGCCTTTCCTGGTTGAAGCTCTCCAGCACAGCCTCCTGTCTCCTGAGCCAGAGTGAAGCCTGCAGCAGGCGGGTGCTCAGCATGAGATGATTTGCGCGGCTGTCACGCACCACTTGGGGAGTGAGCCACAGCCTCAGCACAGTGACCTTGCCACCAACTTGCTTGTTTAGAAAAGTTTGGGAATGTCACAACTTCTTACACGGTGGTATCCTTAATCTCCTCGGGAGGCAGTCATAACTTCTGCCTGAGGCGCCCCAGAATTTCCACGAGCACTGGCAGTGCAAAATTAATGATGTGGTTCAGTCTAGGAGGGGTGGCATTCTAATAGTGGGTAGAGGAAGCCTTACATACTGCTAATCTTGGAGGAGTAAATGAACTAGCTCACATTTGTCACAGGTTTTGAGATATTCCAAGGACATGTTCCATAAAAGTCAACCTGTTATCATGCATTCCTGACAAAATATTGTTTTAATTAATCTCTGTCTTTGATTTTCTGTTTGGGCTACTCTCACAATGGCCTTTTGCTTGCTTTTACTGTAGGTAGTGTGGGCTCACCCACACTATTTCCAGAACCTGTAGAGAATTATGTCACTGCAAGTCATTGATTGTGTTCCAACTTGGATTCTGTTTTGTGCAGGGTCTAATTAATCCATATTCATACCATAAGGATTTTTCATCTGACTGTGGTTTGATCAGCCAGCAGAGAAATCTAGAGTCCATAAAAATTACATCAGATCTTTCCACAAGAAAGTGCAGCTCTCCAATAGCTTTGTGTCCAGGCAGTACAGGGTCTAGGCTATCATGAACTATTTTGATGGAAATAAATGTCACCATTTAAAAAAAAACAACAAAAATAAAAATCCAAAGCAAAAACCCCAAACCAAACCAAACCAAAAAAACCCCTTCAAAAAGCCAGATTAGTTCACATATTTCAGAAACATATCTAAACTTTGTGTTTAAACAAAAATAGTCCTACCTGCTTAATCAAAAAAAGTCAGAAGATTTTTTGTATGAAATGCACTCAGAAGACAAACCAAAAGATAAGCAAAGAAAATAAAGGAATAAGAAGATAAGCAAAGAAAACCTGCTATTAAAGATGAGAGAATTTACATGGGTTGTCTAAGTTTTTGTGGTTTCAAACCCAGTTATTAGAAAAATAAAATAATGTAACCTAGGAAGAAGATTCTGCATTTCCCTCATTTAGTTTACCCAACTTTTTTGTTGTGCTAATTTGTATTCTAATCAATTAAACTATTGAATAACGCGTTTGTCAGGTGGTATTCAAATGGCATAAAGTAGTTCAAGGTTTCTCTTGTAATCTAGATTCCTAGCAGGAATTTTTTGGCAAAACCGCAGCTTCAAAATGCACAGTAAGACACAGACTATCCTCTCATGGAAAGGTCCTGTATACGTGTCACACTTACATTTTGTATCAGGATTAATGCCTTTAATATTTTCCCCGTTTTCTCTGCCGAATCCCATCTGCAGGGACAATTACTGTGGGGTTTTTTTTCCACCTAGACACGCTCAAGTTTTGTTCCCATTTCAGCCACTGAATTCTGTGCAGCCCAACAAAGCCACGTTTGGCCTCTCGGCGCCGAGGAACGAAGAGGCATTTTCACACCAAGCTGCGATTAGCTCTCCAGGGACACAGTTTTCGTTGCCTTCCAAGTCTTGTTGGAATTCTTCCAATTCGTTGCCCTCCCTCTTCCTCTTTACCTCAGGGCTTTTCGGACAATAAACGCGTGTGTGTTTAAGCTACACCTTTTCTTACACCTTCTGCTTTTAAGGGCGCACAGGGCATGCATGATCTCCCACCACTTCTGCATTCCCCCATATGGAGTTCTTTCCCCGGTTCCAGCGGGGGAGCGGGACAGCGCTTTGCCCCGTCTCTGGCTGCCCAGGCGGGACGAGGCGAGGGGCGCACGGCCCCGGGCTCCTGCGGCTCGGGCAGCGCTCGGAGGGGCTCGGGAATGAGCCGGGATGCAGGCGGGATCCAGCCCCGCCAGGGGCGGGCGGAGGGCGGGGAGGGGTCGGCGCAGGCGGGGCCGCGCCCGGCGGCGGGAGCGCGCTCGGCGGCGGGAGCTGCGATCCCGCCGGGACACGGCCATGGAGCCCTCGCCCAAAGACGGCGAGAGCGCGGCGGCCGCGGAGCCCGGCCGGGGCGGCACGGCCCCTTCCAGCGGGGTGGTGGTGCAGGTCCGGGAGAAGAAGGGCCCCCTGCGCGCCGCCATCCCCTACATGCCCTTCCCCGTGGCCGTCATCTGCCTCTTCCTCAACACCTTCGTGCCGGGGCTGGGTAAGGATGCTGCGGGAGGGAGCGAGGGAAAGCGGCGGGGCTCGGGGTTCCTCTCCCCACCTGCGGCTGCTTCGCCCCGGCGGGGGCGCCCGGACCCAGCCGCCGCCGAGGCAACTTTCCCCGACGGCACCGCGGGGAGGGATGGAGGAACGGAGGGGGGCGGGAGCCCCTCCGCAAAGTTTGGCGTCGGGGGCCGGGGCAGCGCCCTGCGGGGTCGCCAGGGATCCACAGGGTGCAGCGAGCGAGGGTCGCGTTCCCCTGGGATGGCAGCGGAGACCGGGGCTGGGACACCCGCCTGCCCCGCTCGGCCGGGCACGGCCCGTCCCCAGCCCCGGGGACGGAGCATCCCCCGCTCCTTCCCACCCCTCCGCTCTCTCCGGGCGGGGATCGTGCGGTGTCCAAGGGATTCAGCTGTTCGGGCTCTCCCGAACTGTATTTCAGTCACGGTGCATCACTCGCTAGCTTTCAGAGACGAGCTTTCAGAGCCCATCGTCCCGGGTTTTCTAAGGAGACCCATGGAAAAGGTCAGAACCGTTGTCCAGAGAGACTGGAGATTCACCATCTCTCAGCATAAAGTCTCTAGTGTGCTCAGGTCCCTATGATGTGGCTGCACCCTTTCCTTTTCCTCCACTTGAATTAGGAACCGCTTACTGCAAGAGGAGCTTAGAGTTTGAACACTACAAAAGCCCCTGGAATACCAAGCTAAATACAACGTTCTAGCTGAAAGCAGAATAACCACATAAATAAAAAACCAAACCCAAACAAAATAATCCATATCTCACTAATGCATACCTCAGGTCTCTCATAGTCCCTTTCTGGCTGCTGTTTCTGCTACTGTGGCCACCACACAAGCCTTCCTTGTGATATGGGAGTATCCTTCACCTAGCCCTGCTTTTAATGAGCTACTGCCTGCCTTCAATTGCTTCATATGCTTTAGGTGGCTTAATTCTTTAACAAATCCGAAATTCTTAAAGTTCTGATTAAAGTACTACCCAAGTGTGGGTGGGACAGTGTGTGCAACACGTTGAAGCCATTTCTATTCCAGCATGCTTGCTCTGAACCTCTGAGTTTTCCTGTGGAATGAATGTGTGCTTCCAGATGCAATCTGTTGCGCTCGGGTGTGTTGTTTGCATATCCCTTGTGTGCAGCCACCTGAAGAACCTTGAGTGATGAATCAAACTCCGGAGTTGAGCTCTGTCATGGGGCTTTAGGTTTCCTGAGGCTTAGTTTCCCACTTTGGAGACAGAAGTTCAAAACCAGTTTTCAATGTGAGTGTTTTCTGTTGGTATTGAAGACACCGCATCTTCACTGTAGATATATAAGGATAAAGCTTCTCTTACCACGCCCTTTTCCTTATCCAAATTATCTGACACTTCACAGAGCACACTAGAAAACACCTCAGTGTTCTCCCTTCATCCCAGTAGGAGAGATCCCCATAAGCCATCCTCATGCTGAAATTGGCTTGATGTGTGGTTCTCTGCGCGGAGTTCTTCTCTGGGTGCTGCTGTGGGTCTGTGGGGGTAGCCAGTGCTGTGCCTTCCCTTGTACAGAAGGTGCCTGAGGAAGGACAGCAGACAGCGCTTCCTGAACGCTGGGAGTGTTCAGGGCTCCCAGTCTGTGCTGGTTGAAAGCTCGGGAGTTGAATCCGGACTATGCAGCCGTGTTGGTTGTGCA
Source organism: Poecile atricapillus (assembly GCF_030490865.1). Classification (NCBI taxonomy): domain Eukaryota; kingdom Metazoa; phylum Chordata; class Aves; order Passeriformes; family Paridae; genus Poecile; species Poecile atricapillus. The sequence continues at coordinate 99,928,224 of NC_081251.1, forward strand.
ACCACTGACAGCTGGACCAGCATGGAATGGTTTTTAATTCTATTTTTAATTCTATTTGCTTTTTTTATAACAGGTGAAGGGCTTCTTTTAAATTTTTTGGCCCTTTGATGCACTGGTTTCAGTGGTACGATCCGGCTGGTTGTGCCACTGCTTGTCCTGGTACCCTGTTGCAAAAGTAGCAAACCAAGCAAACTACAAATGTAAAGGAATCCTTCCCTGTGGCATCCCCACAGCCTCGAAAAATGCAGTGTTTTGGAGATGCATCCCAAGCTCAGTATGCAAAGCATGACATTTAGTTTGTATATAAATGAATGATTCTGTTAATGAAGCTGCTAATATCACATGCATTTTGAGAGAAAACTTAGTCTGAGATGACACACCTGACAAGAATACAGCTATTTACAATCTCAGCCATATCCTGTCATGTATCACATAGCCCACACATGAGGGGAAACAGGAGGATTACGAATCCACTGGCAGGAATGTTCAAGGTAAAAAGAGATTTTGTGTCATTTGTGCACTTCAGCCATCTCAATGAGCTGAGCAACGCTTGTAAAATAGAGAAGATTTGCAGTGGTGTGAAGCATTCACATCAAGGATGTTGTTCCCTGCGAAGTAAATGGCAAAATTCCCACCAATTCTTGTAGTCCAGATTGATAACATGTTAAAATGCTCTTTCACAAGCTCACTGTTATATTTCTGCCTGCTTAGTTGGAGAGTGTGACTGCATTTAGGTGTTAATGGAAGTCCTCTATTTCTCAGTCCCTAAATTCATCCTTCATCTCTTTTGCATGTAGTTGTCATTTGTGTGTAGACTCGGCAGTGCAATTGCAAAGAAGGGTCAGAGACCACCAGAGCAGACAAGCAAATGGGCAACATTGAATAAATCAAGTTTTTCCCTGCTTGGAGACTGGTGCATTGTGGTTTTCATTAGTGCCCTGTGCCTCAGAGCAGTGATATCCAAATAGAAATTACACTCTGATGCTAGCTTCCAAATCCTTGGGCATTCTCTCACCATCTGAAAACCTCTATTTTTCAGTTAAATTATCTTTCCTCTGATATGGAAGACGCCTGTAAGGGTGAAATATAAGAATTTTAAATATCTGGTTTATTTTTCCTTGGTGCTTTTTATGTTTTGCAGTAGTACTCTATTTGGACAGGAGAGGTAACACTTTCTTTTTGTTTACAGTCAGTTTATTATTTTCAGTTGGTTAATTTTCAGCGTTTTATGTAATAACCTAGAACTGCAGGTTTTAAGATGCATTGTAAACTGGGTTTTAACTACTCATTCCACGCATGTTACAAAAGATGTAGTTCATAGGAATTTTTTCATACCAGGGGATATGTTAACTTTCGCCTTGCCAAAACTTAAAATCCAGATCAAATGCAGTGTAAAAAAATCTTGATTAGCCCACTACTTTAATCCGTTTTGCCGAACAGCCTTGAAACGACACATTCCTTCCGTTGGCTGTGACAGCCGCGACCACTTGGAAATGTCCTGGATCAGTTTTCCATGGTCCAGTGCCGTCTTTCTCACGTGTGTCTCTCGGGGCTGTAGGGCTGAGCTGGAATGAAGGTGTCCCAAGCTCAAAGAGTGGGCAGGAAGAAGAGGGAGGAGTCCCAGTGCCGTGGCCAGCAGCGCTGCGGCTCCGGAGCTCTGCTCTGCCTGGGGGTTTGTGGAGCATCCCTGGGGCATGAGGGCCGGATGAGCCATGAGCTCCGGGGAGCTCCGGGGAGCTCAGGGGAGCTCAGGGGAGCGGGGACGCGGCTCCAGCGGAGGGAGAGGCTGTGGGGCTGGGCAGGAGCGAGCGGAGCCCCCGGCCCGCAGCGCTGCAGATGGGAGAGCGCTGGCCGAGCCCTTGGGCTGGCAGACTGTGTTCTCCCGGAGCTGCCGTGTGCCAGTCAGCGTGGGAGAGGATCCGGCTCCTTGTCACTCCCGGAGCTGATACATGGGAATCTTGCCCTCCTTCCTCTCTGCTCTTCCTTCTCTCGACATCACGTGTGTGGGAGGGGGTAAACGAAGGAGGGGGGATCTAAGGGAAATGTGAGAAGTGAGTGAAATTATCTGAAAGTCTGAGATACTCTCCGAGATTAATCCCTCCTGTCGGGAAGGGGGTGGACTTTTGGACCACAGCCTGCGTTGTACGTGCATGCTGCTTTTGTGCAGGGAGTAATTGAAATACGTAGCATAAAATGATGTTAGTGCGGGATAGGAGAGCAGCCACCGCTGTGCCACGAAATAGCCCGTGGAGGAAGGAGTTCAGCAGTGACAGCCTCTCCCAGCAGCTGCAGAAAGGAGGGGTGGCTCCCAGCCCACTGAACTTCTCTCTTCCACGGTTCCACAGTGCAGAGCTCCTGTTCCTGGGTGTGTCAGCTCCGGATCACGAGTCTTCTGCCATCTGTTTATTCAGTCTTGAGAGAGTTCAAGCACTGCACCTTCAGCTGTGTGAATGTGGCTTTAATATCTGATTTATAGAAGCCAAGAATCTTCTCATTATAAGGCAAGGCTCTCCTGAGCAGAATGAGCTCTCCAAAGAGCTGAATAGAAGTACAGGACACAACACTCAAGAAAGTTGAAGGGATAAGATCTGCACAAAATTGCCAGTACCTATTTTATTTTTTTTTGGTTGAAATGGTAAATAGATGCCTCAAGCAAACATCCGTTGCCTTTATTATTGAAACAAAGAATTTAAAGGAAAAAACACATTTTCTTACCTATGGTAGAGCAAACAGTGCAAAAAAGAAATTTGGGGTTTCACACATATGTGCTTTAAAATCTCCAGCTCCCTTTGGTATTTATGATCCTTTAATCTCTTTTTATTTTTTATTTTTCCTTTTTAGCATGCAAACCAACGAATCTGTGTGATTTATAAGCTCATTTGTGGAAAACAAAGGGTTTCTAGAGTGTTTGTGGGAATTTGTGTTTGTGAACTTTACTGCTGCAGTTTTTTAGCTAACATTGCCTTTCAGCCTGTGATGCTGGTAGTGTGCAGAAACAAGCTGTTTCTTCATGGGAGCATAATTAAACAAAGCCAACCTATTGCCAGTAGGCTTCACTCTGACAGGGGTTGTATTTTCCACTGAAAAGGTCAAGAAGTTCTTTATGGTGATTTGTGCTTGTGCAGGGTGGGAAATGAGACCTGCAATAAAATGCGTGCATCCCGGTTTTACTGCTCCATTACTGGTACCAGTGCTATCAGCTATAGATTATCCTCACAGTGAGGTAAAGTTGGGCACAAGAACAGCTGAATCTGAGGCTTCTGCACCTGCAGGTCTTTGCTCTTTTCAGTATGTAGAAGGCCATTGAACTCCTCATTTATTTTCTTTTTATAACACAGATTTAAGTGAGAAATCTAATTGTATCATAACTTACCTGGCAGATGGTATTGAACAGTCATTCCACAGTCTTACCACCACTGTGTAGTCTGGAATATTTTTGTTCCATGAAGTGTCTGGACCACTTAGAATGATGATCAATCCTGGAAAACTCACAAGAGGTTCACAGGTAATTAGTGATCTGAATAAATGCTGAAGTGTTTCAACTTTGTAGCTCCTTGATAGAGACAACTCAACCTAGTGCATCTGGTCAGAAATAAAAAGAAATAAAAAGGTGTTTTATCTGCTGAGGGACCTGATGTGGCCCCTCAGTTTAATCCAGTGTTGAATGGCACACTTTGCTGTATTTTAGGCAGAAAGTGCTTTCTGCTTTGCCTGTACTCTCCTGAATACTTCATATATTGCTCTTTCCGTTCCTGAGTTCTTTCCTTGAATTTGTCTGCCCAGCCATGATGGTCACATATGTATGTGCTGTCATACTCATCCTCCTCCCATGCCATTCCTTGCAGTTATGGGCACACATGGCAAAAGCTCTCCGGTGCCTTGTTTGTGACCACAGCTTTAAGTCACAGTCTAAATATTTAGAACTGTTTCTGTCCTTTGGTTAGTTTTTGCTCCTCACTTGCTACAGTTGGTAGAAGTCAGCTGTTGAGCTCTACTTGCATTTAAAATGACTTTTTGGTTCCTTTCACTGTCAAGCTGTGCACTAAGCCATTGCTGCAGCCTTTGAATTGCTGTCCATGCCAGGCCAGCTAAAATGCAAACAAGTTTCTCTGCCTCCCTCATGCCTTCTGTTTTCACCAAAATAGAAGACAAAATAAATGGCCAGGGACGTTTTTGTTCAGTGGTTTTTGTTCAGTGCTGTTGTTGAAGCAGCTCTCTGGAGGTATTCATTACTTAATGAACACACAAGGAGACAGGGTTTGCTCAGCATCTTGTAATCTTGTTTGTCATTTAATGCAGTTTGCACAGACGTACTTGAAGATTAAAAGTGAAGGTGGGAGCAGACAGCAGAGAAGAGGTGTTAAATGGCCAAGTAAACCAGCTGAATTTTAAGGTGGATAGAATAAGCTGTTCCAGATGAAGAGTGTGATGTGGAGAGGAACAGAGAAGGAGTCCAGAAGGAGAAAAGTACAACAAAGTACAGGAGAAAAGAATCTTTGCAAAGGTTCAGTGAGAAGGCAAAAGAACTGAAATTTCTTGCAGCAAGGGAGAAAATGAGCGAAAGGATTTGAAGATAAAAGTAACTTGAATGAGAAGAGTGCTTTTGACAGGTGAATTTTTCCTAGTCTGGATAGCAGGAAGGGAGCGAATTTTCTCCTGCTCTGAATCAGTGGGTGTTGGAGAGATTTACAAAGCCTGATAAAACACCATTGCCTGCAGCACCTCACTGCCATTTAATCTCCCCACCATGAAAAGAACTTTGAGAGTTTCTGAACTGTTCAGGATCATAAAGAGAGGATCAGGAAGCAGAAGCCAGGTTCCTCAGGCTCTTCTTTACCCATGAAACTGTGTGCAGGACCCTGAATACAAATATACCTGCAGCTGGCAGTGTCTGCCACAAAGGTGAATTTTAGTGTGTTCTGTTTTGAATTTTGTGGAGAAACAAATGATTGGAAGATAAGGGATTCTAAAATAGTCCTAAGGTTTGTGATAAGGTAAAATCAGTCTGACATATAACATCCTTTCTTTCAAGTCTTAGGACTTGCCTTCACTGTAGAACTTCACAACTTTAAAGTGACACGGTGGCAGCACCACAGTGGATGAACACAAAGGTGGGTGTAGCCCTCTGCAAAGATGCTGGTCAAAGACAAAACAGAATAGATGATTTCATTTGGAAGGGACCTACAATTATCATCTTGTCCAGCTGCCTGCCCAGTTCAGGGCTGACTAAGTTGGAGCATATTATTACAGCCATTGTTCAAATGGCTTTTAAACACTGACAGGCTTAGGGCCCAGCCTCACACCAGAAAGAAAAGTTTGTGTCATTGACCTTGCTTTAGGGACTGCAGGAACGTGAAACCTGTCTTTTCCTTGTTCTGTTGAAGATAAGGAGTTTTTTCATTAAGGGAAGAAGTTAATCCCTCTTCCCCTTCCCAGGGTTTTTGAGCATTTATGTTATCTAGGGAGGCCCAAAATGAAAATGCTGTAAGAACTTGAGGAAAGAAAATCACATGCCATTCTATCTAGTTATTTTTCACTTGTTGATTTTTGATGTTATAAACTTAGGTTTCATTCTGTGTAGAGTCAAGGAGAAAATAAATGGGCAGAACGCGAATATTTGATTTAAAATGTTAATTTCCACAGTTTGTTCTCTCTCCATCTTACCACTTAGAAGCTGCTCTCAACCCTCCTTCCTTCAGCAATGCAGACTTTGGAATAAAGGCAGTTCAAACTCAGTGTTTCCATTCCAAAGGAGTTACAGACCAAGCAATTTTTCTCTAACTACTTGACAGCTCCTCAAAAGGCCTAGCAATGCCACCCCGAATCACACAATATTTGGTGTTTCTTAAGAACCTTGTCCCCTGAGGCTCTTGATTAGATGAGAATCTTTGCTTGCAGGAAAGGAAAAAATGCAACTCTTATGGCTGTGGAGCAGGACTTGAAGATAATGATCCTGTCTCAAAAGTGAAAAAAAAAAAAAAAAGGAGGTTGTGGGAAGAAAGAATGAATTGCCTTTTTTTTTAATTCTCAGTTTTGGAGAATCTGAGTCATGATTTTTCAGCACTGGGAAATGGTAATATTATACTGAACTTTTAAATTTAAAAAAGAGGATACATTACTAACTAATTTACAATGCTTCCATATTAGACAAAACCATGGACATCCACGTCTTTGAGCATAGCATCATGAAATACAGTAAATATAAATTAGGTAGTTGATGAAAACTGATGGGCAATATACTAACTTAAATTAAAAATCTCAGTATAAACATACCCAAAGGATATGCCTGGAGTGGATCATGGTCAAATCTTGTTAGAGGAAATGATGAATACAATCAATAGAGGAGCTCTTGGAAACATAATCACATTCTCTTCAGGGGTTCATCCTTTACTACCTTTCCAACTTCAGAAATAATGCTTATACAAGGAATTGTGCAGGGGACCAAGGTCATCTTTGGGAACGTGAATTTAAACGTGACAGATCATTATCCAGCCTCTCACCAGGTTGTTGTTTATCTGGGCTGAATTCTCAGCTGGCCACAAGCACTGGTGAATATTCACACAAAACTTAATGCGTTGAGATTGAGGATAATAATTTTGTTTTAGTTAAAACACAAAAAAGTTTGTAAAGAATGCGAAAGGGCTAAATGATCAAATTAATCTTGTGGTTGTGTTGGGGAGAAAAATTCAAGTGGACCAAATAAGAATGCTGTTTTAAAAAAGTGTGTATTTTTACTAAGTGTTAGTGTTAATAAACCTTTGAAGAACTGAGATTTACTGTAGACTAAAAAATAGACTATAATGAGCCACAAGTTCACTACATTTAAAACTTCAGTAATTTCGTGAAGTATGAATCATGATGTTTTTGTGAAAATATTTTACCTGAAATAAGCTTAATGATCACATTAGTATGACACTGTCCAGCTGAAACAGTTTCAAATATGTATTTATTTGCATCCATACCTATTACATATGCCACTATGGTGAAATGAGATCATGGCATTAAAGGAAAGCCTCCTGTAGGCAGAAAACCATTTGTTGTATCTGTTTAAGAGCATTCATAAAAGAATGGATTTTAGATTTCATAAATTTGTTTTGTTAATCTGCTATTTTTAAAATACTTGCAAGACCTCTTCTGTTGCCATGACAATTTGATTTCCATAAACATCATATTTTGGATGTGACTATCCAACATTGTATTTGCTATGCTGTGTGGAGAAAGGAGATGGCAACTTGGCACCACAGAAATGACAATGCAGAGAGGCCCAGAGAGTCAGACCTCTCGCTGGGAGTGGTCAGGACAAGGTCATTATAGTAAGAAAAAATAAAGATCGTGGATCAAGTTATATATATTTATATTCCCTGTAAATTAGATTTTTTTTTTTTCATGGTTTTTTTTCAGTCTTCCTGTGAACACTGTTTTGGAGTGAGAAAACTTCAAGTTTCCACTGAAAATTGGTTCCAAGAACCAATGTTAAGACTAAATTCTGGCTGAAAGTAGAGCTGGACCTTTTTGGGTCTAAACACACAAAGCAGCTGTAAGGACATACAACTCTCATTGCCCTGCAACACACTCTGGAATTGCTGTCTTAGTGGAAGGGCTTCACAAAGGATTTAGGACGGTGAGAAAGCTCAAAGATTGAGACATTTGTGAGGTGTAGCCACAGGAAAACCTCTCCTGGCTGGGGGATCAGCATGACTTCCCCATATTCTCCTTCTGTCTTTTTGAAATGAGTGAAACAAATCAGATCCCTTTCAAAACTTATTTGCACCAGACTAGTTACTGAGTAATCCACTGAAAGACTTGGAACATTTTTTCCAATGTAGTTAGAAAATTTGATGAGTGTGGATTCTCTGGATTGGGCCATTAAATTACCTCTCTTGATCTGTTTGATTGTGAAAGCATTGCCAAATCTTCCTATCTGCAGTACAAATCTGATAATGCTTTTTTTGCTGCATGTCTTTCTGCTTTAGCTCTGCATCTGACAAACTGATCAATGCTGGGGAAGTTTTAGCAAATGTTTTACAAAACAAGAACTAAACTTTTTTAAAAACAATATTTTAGACTCATCATCATGGGATTTTTTTTTTTTTTCCCTCCTACTGAAATTTCATTGTGGCTGCAGAGAGCTGGTGGGATGGTTTCTTGTCTCGTGTAAAAGAGCACTGGGCTTGCAGGCACTGTCTGTTGAGGGTATAAAAACAGTCTCTTGTTTTCTCTTTTAAAAGTCAGAATGCAATTTTATACATTGACTTGCATCTGAGTACTTATTTCACTCAGTCCCCCACACATCCCACAAAAACGTTGTGGAAATGGAGTCTCCTAACACCCCTTTGGAGCTGACTTCCTGAGGTAATCTACCTTGGTTCTTGTTTTCTTGGCCAGCTGTAGGTGGGGAGCTGATTTTTGTGCCTGGAGAGCCAACCCCCTACATCACGCATTGCTGCAAAATGTCTGTCTGTCTTTACACCCACACTGTAGAGGTGTGGACAGCTGCACACATGCAGGGCAGAGCTTGAGCCAAGCCATGGGTGTGGAGAGCAGAATGGAGTGGCTCTGGGCTCAGCCAGTCGGTGGCACCAGCCCATCCTGACCCAAACAACGCCTTACGCACAACAGTGCCAATGAGCAAACGCTCATTTCCATCAGAGCTAAGCCTCAGGATTTCCACTTTGGGTGGCAAATTCAAGGCAGTGCAGTTCAAAGCAGGATTTTTCTCCTTGTGCTGTGTGCAGCTGATGCTTAGAAGAAGCCTGTGGTGGAGCTGGGAATGGATTTTAGACCAAGCAGAAGTTCCTGGGAGCCACTCTTGCTCCGGAGTTACACAGGGAACCCTTCTTTTACTGAGCCTGTGATGATTAAATGGTAACAGTCCACCCTTAGTTGCACTGACACAAAGAATAAAAGATTTTTGTTCTATGTATTAACTAAAACACGGTGTTTTTGGTACAATATGGGTGTGTCTGTGTTCTGGTCTCACATCAGTGCTTTCAATCCACCCGATGTTCTTTCAGTGCTCATTTAGTGCCAAGGCAGAACTGCACAGAGAGGGTGTCCCCTTCCCAGTTGCTCTGTAGTTCCCAGGTCACACTGCTTGGAACACCAACCCATCATATGAACCAGTGCAAAACAGATACAAAATGTTCCCACTGCAAGCTTACCTCCTTTGTCAGAACTGAGAACCCACAACTTAGAGAGCAATGTGGTGTTGAGCCTCTAGAACTATTTTGTCTCATCCCTGCTTGCCTCTTTTGCTCTAGTAACATTGACCTGGCCCCTTGAGGTTGCTTCTGTCAATCAGTATTATTTACTGTAAAGAAGAATTGCAGAGCTGAGCTCTTTGCCCTTCAAACCAGGGAAGGCTTTTCCCAAGTTGAAGTACCAAGCTGGATACTCACTGAGAATTGTATTTCCCAAATTAGCCACAGCCAAAGATAAAAATCTGGTTTATGCTGCATCATAAAACTTAATCTGCTTTCTCCCTTACAAATGTGGGTTTGTTTTAAATATTTATGACACTTCATCACACACTAGTAAATGTTCTTCACTATGTTTTGTAAAAGGAACGATACCTATATGGCATGATTACTTACTCCAGTGACTGTGATTTTTAAGTCTTTCCTGAGAAGTTCACTATTTACTGGTGTGAGAAGTGCCAAGTATGTAGCCAAGCAGTGTTTGCATAGAATCATAGCATCATTTAGGCTGAAAAAGACCTTTAAGATCATCGAGTCCAATCATTAACCCATCACAGCCAGCCCTAAACAACATCCCGAAGTGCCACATAAACACGGCATTATTATTTCAGTAGCACTCTGAGGTGCAGACTACACTCAAGCCCTATTATGATCCAGAAAGGGAAGGTTATGATATGAAGGAGGAGTTATGTCATACACTTAAGACTTTCTGTCTTGGAGAGTGAGTTTCTCTGAGTGGAGAATTCAGGGGAAATATCCAGATTTTCCAGGAAGTCAGTGGCAAAACTGGCGAGAGAATCTACACGGACTTCTTGCAATTCAGCGCCTCAAATAATGCAGCCACACTTTAGTTTCCATTGACCTCTTCCAGGAATACTGTTATTAATGAATACTACTCCCATCACTCTTGGATTCTGTGTTCATTGAGAAGAGAGGTGTTTGTGCCATGCATTAATGAAAACACAGTAAAAAGGTAGGATGGACAAAGCAGTTTTTAGTTTGGATGTGCTGGTTACTCCCTCACATATTTCTGTGATTTGCCTTATGCCTGTGAGAGGCACAAACTCTCTTGCACACATAGGAGGGGCTTCAGCATGTTTTAGTTGGTATATGGCAAAAAAGAAAACCCACACCAAAGCCCGAAGCCAGGCAAGCACAGATGCATCCCGGACTTGCCATTTGCAAGAGCACTGATTTATACTGTGCTTTGTAGCTCAGTATTAACCAATATTTGCAGTAAGCAGGCTCTGTGTTCCTTCTTGGTTGCATGGCAAGGGTGTGCAAAATGGGGCCTTACTGTGACCTTTAAATAATACTGTTTTAAAATATATTATTTATGCAACTATGTGGGTGACCATAGCACTGTATAGACAATGGAAAAAGAAAAGGTCCTCTCCCAGAAGATTGTGATAGAAATGTAACCCCAAGAGTCAGATCCAAGTTAAAAGAAGTCCTAATAAAAACATGCAATACAGTGTAATGAAAAGAAAAACATTTCTTTGTGTTGTATGTTTAAAGACAGAGTTTTAAAGGCACAGTTGGGACTTGTTTCTTAGCAACAGGGCTCATCTGAGCCCTGCAAATGCTGTCATGTTGGAAAAAGATAGCCTCCAGAAGAAAAGCAATATGAAAAGAGCTAGGAACATCAAATTTAGATGTCTTCCTGCTGCTGCAGGAGCATTTCATCAGCCTTGCAAAGCCTCCAGGCAACAACAAGGTCATTTTGATCAACTGTAATGATCAGAACAAAGACCTCCTCTTTATCAACAGGGACGAGCAGTAAAAATATTATTTAAAAATAGGTGCATTGGTATTACCATAAACCACAGTTTAGGTCCTGCCTTCCTCCTATATCCATAGTAACAGGGCTGTTTTCTGCACTGAGGGCACAGGAGTCCTGCAGAACAAGGTCCTGGCTCTGTTGTGCCTCACACTGTCAGTACCAGAAGTTTCAGAGGAGGATCTGTAACCTACAGAGTGAAATCCTACTGGCCTGTAGGAAGAGCTCCTCCTAAAGGAGTTGATGAGCTGGATGATACACCAAAGCAGGAGAGTTTTTATTAGTATTATTTAATCAAAATAAATTAATGGCAAACATATTTATTGGGCAGATTAGATGGGGTTCATGTAACCTGTGCACCTGAGTTGGTTGCCTTTATAATGTGTGGGGAGGAATTAGGTACTACCAGCATGTGACTCATCTCTTTAAATTGGGTTAAGTGAATCACACCCTCTGGGGGCCTCCATCTCTTTTTATTTTTAATTTTTTTTTGCCTCCAAAGCGTAAGTGGCTCAGATCAAGACACCTCCCTTGCAGATATCCAAAGTTAGGTCAGATGAAAGCTACCCATTATCTGGTTCACAGAATAAGGCATTTGCTTCAATAGTTTCAAAACATTTCGGGCATTGCCCACACATCTTTCTGGATCTCATTTTGTCCTTACAAGAACTGAAGTAGTTCTGACCTCCATGCTGTCTCCTCATGCATACACATCTGCTGTGTCTCATGGAATTTGTGCATTTTTGAAGCTCAGACCTGAACTCTCTTTCTTGTGAGTGCTCAACATAAAACCATACAATTTCTATAATTTCCTTCATTACAGAGTGCAGCTCTTTAATAGCTCTTCTCCCAAGTGTGTGATATTGAGAGGGAGGGAGGGAGGGGGAGACATCTGTGAGAACATCCCAGAGAGATGTGCATGGAGAGCCCATGCTGGAACAGGTACTCCTGGCAGGAACTGCAGCCTGTGGAGAGCTCGTGCTAGGGCAGATGTACCCCAGAGGACAGCAGCCTGTGGAACAATTGGCACCAGAACAGGGGAAAAGCATCAAGAGGAAGGAGTGGCAGAGGGAAACTTCTACAAACTGACCATTAATCCTCTATCACTCCCCATCCGTCCTGCACTGTTCACAGTGGGGCAGAGGAAGAGAAATCAGGAATGAAAGAGTGAAGTTGAATCTGGGAGTGGAGTGAAAATTAAGAGGCAAGGGTCATGTTTTATTTATCACTATCCAAACCTATTTTCATTTGCAATAAATTGATTTTCCCCAAGTCCAGCCTGTTTCACATTTGACAATAATTGGCAAGTGATCCTGCTGTTCTTTATCTTGACCCACAAACTTTATTAGACTTGTTTTTCCCTCTGCCCTTTGGAAGGGGAGTGTGAGTGGCTGGGTGAGTGTGTGTCAGCCAGCCATGGGCAGCTCAGCACATCACCAATTTCTGTCCTGCTCTTCCATAGCTTCCCTCCTTAGCACAGCCTGAAAGTCCTGAGGGCTTTGCTGACCGTGGAACACTTCTCTCAGCACTGCTCATGGTGATAATTAGATCTCTTCCTTGAGGGATATGCTGGTTGCTCACAGTATTTCTTTCCTTCATCTCAGGGGTAGAAAACATGAGAGAGGCCCTTGCATGCTCTGTATCAGTAGCATTGAGAGCTCCTAAATTTACCAGTGGGGCTGACAGGTGAGCCCAGAGGACTCTTGAGAACTGGCTGCTGCCTCTCCTCACTTCACCCCAGCCAGCCAGGATGGTGCCTGGTCATAATCCCTAGTTGTGATGACTGATGTAGAAAGGTTTCCCTTCTCACTCTTCTGGAACACTGACATATCCATCTGAGACTTGATTGTGGCAATTCTACAAACAGCATCTGTCCCTTGATCTTGGCTGCAGGTGACAGCACCTCACATCACAAAAAAACAGAGAAAACCATTTACGAAAAACTCAGTGCAAAGCCATGGTTAAAGCCAAGTTCAACTTTAGGAGAGCTCTGGAAAGACTTTGCACTGAACCTGCTGTGACACAGATTATGTGTTCCCTTCTGTTGACTCTGATATAGGTTTATAACCTATACTAAGAAGAGATTAATTGCCTGGCCACTAATCCTCTTCCGTCTATTAAGTTCTAATATAGCTGCACACCATAGACACTCAATGGGACACTATTGGATCAGTTCTGCTTTCCTCAGGTCATAAAAATCCTGATTAAATGTCATTAGCATTGCTTAAGCAGGAAGAAATATGACAGCATAGGAAAGACATTTCAGATGAACATTCTATAATATTCTGTAACACTTATTTTCTCATCCATACTTGTAATCCTAATCTATATATTTTATAGCCAAACCCATGGAGGGCAGCAAGGCTCAACTAGGAAAGCCAGATTTTGATTGAGCAACCCAATGGCTCTTTCACTATGGCCTGAGGCATGCTATAGCCTGGAATTCCTTGATTTCAGTAGGAATTTGGTTCCTACGTGTTTTCAAAGGTCCATGCTCTTTCTCTGCCTTCCTTCTATCATTCTTCAACAGAAGCAAGAGAACATGGCCATGTGTAATTACACAGACATACACTGGGGTATCATTAGTACTTATGAGATGCTAAAATAAAGAGAACTAGATGAAGTGCTGCTCTTGATCTGTATGGACATTATGAGAGAAGAGACAGTATGCTTAAAACACATTAAGTAGAAAAATAGATGCAGTTACTTGTGTATGTTAAAAACGTTTTTTGAAGGATTATAAATAGTTAAGGGCCAGACGTTTGAGAAGGGTAAGAATTATGTTTGTGCTCTCTCCCTGCTGAGCAGTTTGGCTCAGCTGTTAATTTTCACTAACAGGAAAACAAAAAGTACTTTTCCAATAGACTTGCATTGCCTTAATCCCAGATCTAGAAATGGGATGTTTCACATGGATCCCATGGATGGTGCAGACTGTGTCTGCCTTGTATGATTTGTCACTTGTCTGGGAATGATGAGACTGAACTCCCACAGCACCACACAGGTTCTGCTTTGTGCAGCCAGCCAATACATCAGCAAATGCACCTGTACCTTCTCCAGATACCCATTTCTTCCTCCAGGTATTCTAAGATTCAGGGAATTTCCTACACCACAAGTGGTACTTGCACCCCTGTACTGTTCTATTCTTTGACCTTTTTTCTCTATGTATTTTGATCAGTATTAGTTCAATGAGTACTAAGGGGAATTAATCACCATTTTCACTCCATCCAGTCCTCTTCCCACCCCGAATCTGGTCTTGCTTTCTGTCAGATGTGACAGTTCAGAAGAGCACAGAGCAAATTGCAAAGGTGAATGCAAAGATTCCTAAAATGTACTGTGGCTGCCTCTAGTTTCTTGCTGGGAAGCACAGTAGGAACTTCCAGGGGAGCACTGCAGCCTCGAGCTCCCTGTGGTTTGTGACCCTTTAGGAATGACACATGTAGGCTGCTTTGTTCCACCTACACCCCAGGCCCACCCATGACCCCGATTTTGCCCAGTCACAAGCACCCAGTGCTTTTACTGTGTGCTGAAGTTCCTTTTCTACATGAGGAACATTTTTTGTGTGAGAGCTAATGGGGTCTGCATAACATTTAGCAACTTCTCATTCAGGAGTTAGATCTGTGCATTTTGAACTTAAACTTCCCTTCTCCCCTGCTGTCCCATGAACCAACTTGTCATAGATTTCCCGACAAGGAGCTGCTGTAGGACAGTGGTTCCATTTGTAGTGCACAGTGTAAGGATCATTAAGGATGTGAGACCCTACAGCAAACACTTCTGCTTAGAGTATTGCACTGTCTTAACTCCTTCCCTGTGTCTGAGACAGAGAGGTGTGGTTTGCTGTGGATGTCTGATGTCCCAGAGTGGCAGTGGTGCTGCTCCAATCCATCTCCAAGAAAAGAAGTAAGACGTAGCTGCTCTGTGATGTGGTCTTAGTGCATCAGTATTTTTGGATTTTTCATAGAACAGACACTTTTCTCTGAAAAATATTAATTGTAAAATTTAAGATAATTTTTCATGAGTGCATCTGGTTAAACAAATGCTTCTTTGAATGACAATAGCAGGCCTCTGCTATCAGATTGTTCTATGTAGCACAGCTAAAAATACATGCTTATTTTTTTTCCATTGCAGGCACAATAAAAGATGGCAGAATAGCTCTGATGTGTCAAATTGTTGCTTTTGTACAGTACTGTACTAGAAATCTCATTTTGTAAAATGTGAGGGAAGAAAAAGTGCTATGTTTTTAATCACTAAAATTAAAAGAAAAATGAATTATTTTAGCTAGAAACGTGGGGTAATTTAATGCTCAAGTGTAGGAAGTTATAATGACTGTAGAAGTACACTTCAGACACCTGTAGGGATTAGCAGAGTAAGGAATCCCTAAGTAGGAGGGGAACATTGAGGTGCATGGCAGCACATCAATGGTCCATGCTTTCAGAGCACACAGGTGCCCATGCTTTGAGGAGGGGTGTGGGAAGGAGCATTATTACTGCATTTTGGGCAGGAGAAAGTATCACTGCCTGTCTTTTTGGTAGCTAGAACTGCAGGTACCTACATGTGCAAGAAAAGCATTTGACCTATAAATAAAAATCAAAATGGCACAATAATTTAACAATATTTTAACTGTTAACAATAGTTTAACTGATGCAGCCTTTATAGATTCCTAATAGAGATTGGGACATTAGTTAACTGCAGAAATAAATCGTTACAGCAAGTTACCTTGTGTCACACAGGATCTAGAACAAATCCCTAATTCAAGGTAGGGCATTTGTGTTGCAGGATGACTGTAAATGAAAACAGTAATAGGTTTTCACCAGCTCTGAAAGCAAAGTCTTAGGGGGAAGAGCATTTGATGTGGCACGTGAAAGGGAACTCTGGCTGGAGAGTAGGAAGGAAAAAAGATTCAATTTTTTAGAGAGGGGGAAAAGAAATAGAAGTTGGAGTGACCTGAGTGCACAGGAAAAGGAGAGGGAGGAATTAAATACATAATTATCCTTATTTTCTATTTCCTTGCAAGCCAGATTGATGGAAAGGTGGTTGGTAGTGTCACCAGTAAGAAGCATTCACTGTGCAAAGAAATTGAGTTTGACTTTGCCATCTTCATTAAGAGGAGATGATGTCCAAGCAGAGACCAGGAGGACTGGGCAGGATATGGGAGAAGTGTCCTCAAGAAATGCTGAAGTTGAGTCACTGGCAAAGTGGAGACAGCACACGAAGGCTTGTGTGCAGTTGAAGTTGAAAGAGGGCATGGTACGGAGGGAGCAGGAAATGGGGAAGGGAATTGCAGAGCCCGAGTCAGTGCCTCTGTGAAACAGGAAAAGAAGGATGGCAACGAAGAGCGAGAGATGCTGAGGACGTGGTAGGAGACAGAAGTGAGGCAGATGGCAAAGAGCAGAGAGCCCTAGTGCAGGCCTGAGCTAGGAACCAGAAACGTGGAACACAGGTCCTGACACTCATCCAGACTCTTTGCAGACCTTGGTGAGAATTGTTCCAGCAGAGAGGACAGAAACCTCATTTGTGAAAGAGGGGAAACTTAGGTAATGTTGCAACATTAACAAGACAAAGTGAGGGAGGAAGGAAGTTGGTTAGGGGAGCTGGAGCTGTGAACAAGTGAAGCTGCATGACTGACACAACTCTGCTGAGGTAGGAGACTTGCCAAAAACCTTTTTCTGTAGTGGGGTAAAGTGTCAATCTCCCCTTGGTTTCAGCTGTACAGTCCCATAAAATGAATTCATGTTGTGGTGTGAATGCTGATACAGTGAATCCAGGTGGGATAATGAGCTCAAACCACAGCTGGCCATCAGAAGCTGGAGAGTCTCCCAGCTGTACAGCTTCTGGGCACAAGGCAAGCCCAAAGGTCACCAGGCACCTGTTGGGCCCGCTCTGCTGAGGAGCAAGGAGAGTAACACCATCTCCTGAGCAGAGCCTGGTCCTCAGGCAGCTCAACAGACTTGCTAAAAAGTTAGGAAAGTACACATATGAACATAGAATCAAATTTCTACAATTTCTAATTCTGCTTTAGGATGTATCCATGCTATCCATGTTAGCCATGTTTGAATTTTTCAACCTCATACCAAGCAGCAGGCATATCCTGTTTGCCATGGCCTGTGACTTATTTAAAAGTACTGTCTTTCTGCAGTCTGCACTTCAGAATTGCTGCCAAGATCAGGTTAAACGTGGTGAGCCAAATGAGTCCCCGGTGTAACTCAGGCAGTCAGTGGATTTATGTCAGGGATGAATCTGGGTCCAATATAGATGTATTTTTTGGCAGAATACGTGAAACAACAGAGGAATGAATAAAGTTTAGATGGATGGTCCCTCAGTTGTGCCTGGCCTTCTTGATAGAAGTGTTTTTCTACTATGCCCACTCCTTTCCAAGGAAATGCATTCCTCTGCTTTCCCTGCTGCTTGCTCCGGAGTCCTGAACTGGGGGAGCTGTGCAAGGTGCAAAGGGAAGCCTTGGTGAGTGGGAGGTTATGAAACTTTTTGAGCTGCTCCAGGGAGCCATGGGCTCTTGAGAGACACAGTACACAGTTCCCAAGAAAATATGGGAGGAGTAGCAGCTTTGGGGATATTCAAGAACATCAGAAAGAGCTCTTTGGCCCAGGGAGACTCTTGTGGGGTACAAACACTGCCTACCCCTTGAAGCCTGGCCCTGGCTGTCACACAAATGGCAAATGTGAATTCCCTTTCTTTTGCAGGACTTGTACTCTCCAAAAAACATCCTTGCTTAGAAAACACAATGGAAAATTGACCCTAGTGAATTCCATTTAGCCAAACTGGAGGATGTACAGAAGCAGAGAAACAACATTTGTTTAGACTGTGAAGTCTTGCATTGCAATATCAGTGTCAGGTGTTATGGTGGGTCTGCTGCCCCCAGTGTGACTTCTGGGAAGGACGTTTAAAAGTCTGAATCTCAGCTGCACCTTTTGACAGTGAGAGAAGTGCTTCCAGCATGGGAGTGCTTAACCATGTTACCATTGTGCCCAACCTCACTGTAACCTGTTCCACATCAGAATTAAAAAATAAGAAGAGGCAGGATGAAACCATGTCAATTTCAAGTATTGAATTCAATTGTCAATTTCTGTATAACCATTTTTTATGGTACATCTCACTCCATATAAATCTCCTCTAGCCTCTGAAAAATGAGGTCCTTGAGTCATTGTACAGTAGAGGTATTACTTTTTGTATTTTACTCAAAATCATTATGTACTCTATTGTGATGTTGGGAGCTCAGTTCTTTGTGACAGCTACCAAAAAATACACATTAATTTTTATCTAGTGCTGACCAGTAGCTAGCAGGCAGATACTGCAAAGTATTTGGTAAAGGGAAAATCTGTACTTGGACAGAAATACATGTAAACCGAGTGCTATTTCCTGCAAACTGGGAACACAAGAACTCCAAGTGATTTGAGGAAGAGGGAATTCAGATGAGAAGACCGTGTTTATAAAATCTCACAAGCACATTTGTGGGTCTGTGCCTCTGCAGTCCTTGTTGGACACATCCAGATGGCCAAGCAGCATTAACTGTTTGTGGATAACCTGGCATTTGAACACGGATACTCACCTATGTTTGTGACCTCCTCAGCTAAGCTTGGTATTTCCTTTGGCTTTTCTCTCATACAGGACTAGTACCTGCAGAAATAATAATTTTATCCAAGTAGATATTTCTTCTAAAGAAGGACCATACTTCTGCACAAAGCAGTATTTCCCTTCAGTACAAAAACATTTCCCCTCAGAGGCTGCCTGAGCTGTTTGACAGGAGAATGCACAGCTCAGGGGAGATACTTGAAGTTCACCTGTTTTGGTGTGATCAGCAACTCACAATCAAGTTTTCTGATTGCTGTGAGAGTAATTGCACTTGACATTTTTGAACCAGAGCAGCTTTTCAAAAATCAAATGAGAAATCATGAAGAGTCCTGTGTTCAAGGGCTGTCAGACATGTGGTGGCAGAAGGACACAGCTCTGGGAAAAAAAACAGAGAGATCAGCTACGCTTTGTGTGGAATAGTTAAAGTTACTGAAATACCACAGAATAGCTGGGAGTGGAAGAAGCTTCTGGAGGTCACTCAGTCCTTCCTCCAAGCAGGTTAAAGTTGAGCAGGTTACTCAGGTTCTCCTCCACAGCATCACAGGATACCTGCTGATGCTGACACATGCATAATATCCACATTTTCTCCATCCTAATCAGAAATCTTTATTTTAGAAAACTGTTCTGTCTGGGCTGGATTAATTTGTCTTGGCTGGTGCTCATATTCACAGAATCTGTAAAGTCAGGGGTCACTCCAGCCCGCACTATTTATGGAGCCTGCGCTGGGGTGATGTCAGGCACAAGGTACCATAGCTCATTTCTCCACTGCCAGAAGAGACTTGCTTTTGTTGGCCTGCATGGAGCCCTTCCAAGGGGAGCCAAAATGGCTGTGGAAGACTCCAGAGCTTGTCCACAGGAGCAAGACTCATGTGGAGGCTCACTCTGGCTCTGTGCTTCACCTGTAGAATTACAACACCCTCACCAAGGAGGCCGTGGGTTGCTGCAGCTCAGCTCTGTGTGGATCCTTGTCCTCCTCATCCCACACTGCTCTTCTGCAGAATCCATCATGTTCCAATCTCCTGATCAGGGATGGCAATGTGGGAAGTTCCCATCAAAAGGGATGCAAAAGCTGCATGTATTGTTGAAAATGCTCCCTAATGGTTTTGCTGAATAGGATAAAACATCTTGATATTCTCAGTCAAGTAAACTACCATGAAATGAGATTTTTGTTTGTTAAGTGTCTGAATCACCTGAAGGTACCAAAGGCAAACTTGTAGTGTAAAGCACCATCTCCTAAATATATTTGATCCTATGTATGTCTTCAAAACAGCAACGTCTTTAATAGGTAAAATGCTTTACCTTTCATCTAAGAATAGTGGTTTTATGAAAAGTGTCCTTTAAAAGCAAGACCTGGTCGCTATTTGACTAATAGTAGCACAGAACTGAACATCAAGGATATAGCCCCATCAGGCTAGACAGTAAATTTCCTGACAGACTCTCTAAATTAACACCTTAATAATGTTACTTTGGCATTATAAGAATAAAGTTACAGCATCAGAATTACTTAGCAAGCAGCTGTAAATCTAGGATGGAGTTCTGGTCTCACAAATCATATTCCAGACTCCTGAGTACAGCACCACACCACTTAGCTACAGAGTGCAATTCTCTTCTGTCCTGTTTGTCCCTGCTTGAGACACTTCGGCTCATAAAATGTGTGCACTTTTTCTGAATTAAGAAAAAAAAGATGAAAAGGTGTTTTTTTTTAGTCTCCTGCATACTTATCTGCAGATCACTGCAGATCTCTGAACATTTATGTCAGTTTTGTTTTACATTCCTCTAGTCCTTAAAAGATAGCTTGTACTTTGAGATGATTTTGGAGGCTGATGCACTTTATTACACTGCCATTTCTGCTGCCTTGCTCAGTAGAATAACCTCTAATTGCTCTGCATACCCATCTAACTTTCTAATAAGATTAATTCTGTCTTGTGTCTTGGTAGTCCCTAATTAACATAATTTGTCTTCACAGTTAAGGGCTCCAGGGTATTGCAGCAAGCTCAGAGTCGCTGCTCAGTGAATCTTAGAAGTAGTTAATCCGTCCTTCCATGAGCAGAGCAGAATCTCCTAGGGAGCTTCAAAGGGCTAAATTCGTTGCAAATCATTGATGAGAG
Source organism: Poecile atricapillus (assembly GCF_030490865.1). NCBI lineage: Eukaryota > Metazoa > Chordata > Aves > Passeriformes > Paridae > Poecile > Poecile atricapillus. Next base: position 99,948,893 of record NC_081251.1, read on the forward strand.
AGGCAGAGGAGGCAGAGCAGCTGCAGACCTCGCCTGGAGGTCTCGCCTGGAGCTGTGGCTGCCAGGCTGGATCATCCAGGCAGGGCTGGAGGGAGAGAGCCCTGAGCTGCCCCTGGCCTGCTGCTTTCCTTCTGCTCATTTAGAGCTCCCCAAGATGGGTGCTAATGGCACTTAATTAACCTGTGTGAGGGCAGAGGCAGGGAGATGAGTGAGCATTTGATGTGGCTTCACCCAGCAGCCCTTAAACTCATGTGGGAGCTGGAAGGTCATGCATGCACTCCTCCTGCTCTGTGCCTGACAAGAAAAAGCTTTCTGTGGCACAGACAATTAAGAATAAACCTCAGTTTATCACTGTATAATTGACAAGAGCCTGAGTGAATGCTCATAAGAATCTATAGCCTTTTCTTCATTATGCTTCTGCTGTTACACAGCTTTTACTTCCAGCATCCTTTAGAAACTGGACATATCAGGAAGCCAGAAAGCTTTTCTTGCAGGAGGTTTCATGGTCTCTCTGAAATGAGGAGGGCTCTCCCCAGATATTGTGCTGTTGAGGCTTCCAGGTTGGTCAAGTTTGGGTGAAAAGCCAGATTCAAATTATTTCTGTATCAACAGCACAAAACAGAACGGCTTGAGGTTTGTTTCCAGATGTACATCAGGAAAACAGAAAAAATAATTTCTGTCAATAGGATCAGAGTCTTAAAGAGAGCCTTAAAAATAAGAGATGGTTTAGTGGATGATTATTTCTGGCTGCCTGGTTCCTCTCTCATTTAAGTCCCAGGCTCCTGCAGTGGGTGAGTGCAGAGCAGCCTGGGACTAGGAGAGCCATGGCAGAGCATCCACACCTGTGCTCCCAGCTGCTGGCAGGAGGAGAAGGGAGCACAAGGTGGGATAAGCACCTGGTTTAATAACAGACAATATAAATACAGAAAGTTCTGCATGGCAAGAGACAATAGAGAGAAACCAGCAGCAGAGCTGATTCCATAAAAAAAGAGCTTTTAAATTGCTGATAAAATTACAGAGCAGCAGGAATGAATCCACTTAGGTCAGATGAACTCTCAGCAAAGTGCCCTGTGCTGTAAACAGTGCTCATGCCTTTTGTTCTCCCTTATGTTTGTTATAATTGGAAGCCAATTGCATTATTTCTCTGAATGCTGGCATACTTAATAAGGATGCAAATTAATTAAAATTCTCCCTCTATTCCATTAGTAAAGAAAAAAAGCAAGCACCGAGCAGGAGCAAGGCCTCAGTTGTTTTCACAGCAGTGCCCCTGGCTGGCAGCAGAACCAGTGGCAGGTCTTTCAGCCTCCCTGGCTCTTCACTCCCTGTCTGACATGCAGATGGGCTGTCATGCACTTCTGATGTATTTTGATGAGTTTACCTCCAGCAATGCCTGTTCCTTGGCTATAGGTATTACTTGCTACAACTTTCCCATTTCCTATGTCTAGGTGTCCACGTAGCAATGTTTCCCCCCAGGTCTGGGAAGTTACATGTTCTCTGCAGTGGCTCATACTATTGTAAAGCACAGTGCCAAATGCCATTGGTGGTTCTGGGACCACATCATTTATCCAAGGGGAGGGAAAAAAAACCCAAAAACATTCTAGGAATCAAGCAGGTGCAACTTGCAAAGATAATTCAGCAAGTCCTGGCAGAATTCTGAGGTCTGCTCCACCACCGTGGATTATCCAGTGGGACCTTGCATTTACTGCTCAGCAGAAATTCTCCAGTCTCAAATACTTCAAGCACACCCTTATTTTATGCATCAAGTCAACAGAATTAAACCATAGGACTGGACTGGAAAACTTCACCCAAGGATTGTGGAATGTCTGGCAGTGGAACAAGCTGTACTTCAATCTCACTATTTATGGGTGGCTACTTTTAAGCGTTCAAAACATTGCAGTGCTGCAGAGTAAAAATAATTTTGATGGGTCCGTGTATAATTAAAGCTTTAGTAAGTCACTTCACCTCCATGCAGGCCCCCCTTCCATGTAATTTAAGATTTTGCTGTGTATTTTTAACCTTGGAAGTCTGTGAAAGTTTGTTGCAGTCAAGTTTTGAAGTTTTCATTAAAAAACTTGGCATTTTTAGAAGAGTTAACTTTTTCTAGAGCATTAAATACAAGGAAAAATCTCATTTTTGATGCAAAGGCACTGCTGTCGTACTTGCACGTGGGCTGTCTTCTGTAGAAGCTACACAAACACTGTCAAGTGTGTTTTGACCGCATGACACAAACCTCCTAATAACAAACAGATGCAGAGCTCAGTGCTGGAGCTACCCAGGTGCTGAGACAGCTGGGATCAGCCATGGGCACACAGTGCTTTAGGATGTTTTCCACATGTGTTGGGGAACCAGAGAGCTACTCCCATCCACAGCCTGCCTTCTGCAGGCTTAGGAGCTGGAACAAACCCTGTGGAGACGAGGATTGCAGGTGCCAGCTCTCCCTTGTCAAGTGACTGTATATTTTTGTCTACAGCGAGGCCAAGGGAATGGGGGGAGCCAGAATTCCCTCTGGATGTCCTTCAGACATGGGAGGGGAAAATAAAAACAATGTGCTGGCAGAAGCTAAACAAAACATTTTTAATAGCAGGCCATGGAGGAAAAATTCATGAGCTACTCTCCATGGCAACATCTAGGTTCTGTCACGTTTGCTGCCTCCACTCTCTCCTCCTTCCCTTTCTCCTCTCCTTCAGCTCCTGCTGTTCCTGCCCAAGTCCTGCCCACAGGACCTGGCATTTGCAGGCGATGGCTTTGGCACCAAGGTGTCATCCATATCCCCTCCTGGCAGATCTGAATCTGTGGGATTTAGGTTGTTAGTTCTAAGAAGGACCAAGTAAGCCTTCTGTTTCCTAAGCTGTCCACTGCTCCTGCTCTTCTTACCCCTCAAACTGCTAGAACTGCCTACCCACTCCAGCCCCCTTGCACTGTATTTGCAGGGGCAGACTTCAGTCTGTATGGATGCCGGAAAAGGGAAAAAAAGCTTGCCCATGGCTGTTTAATTAAGCTTTATCCTAAAACCTGAACTTTTAAGACATTAGTCTAAAACATGTTTATTTCTAGGAAAAAACCCCAAACCAGGTAATTGCACTCAGTCCTGACTTACTTCCGTGGCTGAAATGAACTACAAGTGGAAAGATGCAGGGGATGCCCTGACAGGTGGCATGTGGGGGACACCTGAGCCTCGCTGGTGCTGCAGCACTGTGTTGCAGTCTTGCCACCTCTACGTGCTTCATATTTCATAGCATCACAGAATTGTTAAGGTTGGAAAAGACCTTTAAGGTCATCAAGTCCAACCACCCACTTGCCATGAGAAACAAGTCCAGCAGCCAAGAACAAGTGAGGAACTGCAGTGTCAGTGACAGCCTCCATACTCTGCACTAAGCTCTGGCCCAGCCCATGGGAGCAGCACCATGAGTTCCTCAGCTCTCCTAAACTGCTCACTGGGAGAAGGCCACAGACTGTCCAGCTGGATGCTGTGCTCCAGGAGTGCAGCTGTAACCCTGTGGACCAATTTTCATCTATTTCTATGAATAGAAAGTGGCTTGGTGTCTTCCATTGCTTGCTTGGAGTGCCTCTGAGGAAACTGGTAGGAATTTGCCCCCTGGCAGAGGAGCACAGCTGGCCACGGAGCCAGGTACTCACAAAAGGTCAGTTCCCTCAAGAGGACACCCTGCAGCCTGCACATCTCTATTTTTGCTGCCAGCCAAAGAGGTTCACTGATTACCCTCTGCAATCACAGCTCTCTGAGGGAGCCATGGGAAGAAGGGCATAGTGGAGACCTTGACAAGAGCCCTGCACTCACAAGCTGCCACAACCACAGAGGATGACACAGGCGTACCTCTAATGTTTTCCTGAACCAGCCTTTTCTGTTCAGAGAGCTTCAATAAGCTTAGAGAGAAAGAGCTCTTATCTCAGGGGGTTTAGGTGACACACCTGCACTGCAGGTTCTCTCTCACGCAGCCCAAGCCCCACTGAAATCCAGCCAGGTGGAGACTGGGGACACTGTTGAGGATTCACACTGTCCAGAATGCTTCTAGGGTATTTTACTTTGCATCTGTTTCCTCAAGCAATAAGACAAACAATTGTCTGCTTTAGGAAGCTTTAGCAGATCATCATCCTGGGCATTAATGTTTTGCAACTCCATTTCATAACCCTGTTAATAGTGTCCTTTCCACAGCCCAGCTCTACCCTCCTAAGCAGAGGAGGAAATGGTGCTGAGCATCAGCAGATAGTGCCTTACCCCTTCCTTAAGAAAGGTTTAGTGGTTTCCCTCATTGTTACCCAAAGGGCTACAGCTGGCATTGGATTGATGCCAAGAGTGAGAGACCTCCATGCCTGAAACGATTCTTTACAGCTCTACCTAGAGTATAAAAACAAGTTCATGACACTGGGGAGCCCAGGATGTCTTGACCAATAGATACCATATTCACTGCTATAGCAAGGCAAGGAGTGCAATCCTTATAACCATTCTTGCACAGCTTTTTCTGACTCACACAAGCAAGAGCCAGCACATCTCATGAGCTTTCAGCACATCCACAACATCTGCCTCACGTACCTGCCACCACTGTTTAATGACAGCTAATAATCATTTTACTTCGGGAAATTGAAAGACACGCACCAGACATGTCCCCACACAGAGAGCTCCCCTGACACAATACATGGGGACAGCTCATCCCCACAAAACACACACTTGTTAATTACATCCCCCCGTGATGATCCAACAGCCCTGCTCCCACAGACACCTCCGATTTTGTTCCCATCTTTGCCTGTACCTGCCCCCAGCTGTGTGCTTCCTGCAGCTTTGCTCCAGCTCCTCAGTTGTGACATGGGCCTGCTTTTCCTCTCTGGAGCAGGAAAGGAGGCACCATAATACTGCCTTATTTACTCCCAGCACCACAGGGGAATGTCTTAAATGATCTCCAGGCTTTCAGGAAGAGGAAAAAATACTCCCCACCCCCCTCCCTGGCTCTCAGGCTTTTGTAGGGTAGGGATCATCATCATCATAGAATCACCATCATCATCCCCACATGTGGTCCCTGATTGCAGTAATTTGGGTTTCTGCTGTTCCTCCACCTGTACCAGTTCATCAGATGTGATTTACTTGCAGCAAAGATGCTTTCTTCTGGGAAGCCTCGGGTACCTGGCAGTCAGTGGGAAGTCCACTCAGCTGTCTGCATGCTCAAGTTACTTGCACTTACACTGTGGTCATCAGTGTCCCGTGTCCCTCTGGCTCCAGCCAGGCTCCTACTTCTGACCTTCCTGGGAAGCTGCCATCACAGCTGGTCCTCCACATGAAACATGCCAAGCTCTGTGTCTGACTAAAGCTCTCGCAGGAGTGCCCAAGATAGACTTTCTTGTAAAAACAGGAGAGGAAAAACTTCTCTCCTACAGCTTAAGGTATTCCATAACAAGTTCCCTTCTGCACTCGGATAACACAGAGCAGACTGTTCAGGACAGGCCATGGTCTTGATTTCATGGCTTTTTCCACCCTGCATGAGTGACTCAAACAATAGAAGACCAGGAGAGATCACTCTAGGGTGTTAGGTTTTGCTTTAAAAGAAAAAACCCCAAGCTATCCCTCTCATAGTATTTTGCTGTACTCTGTGAGGCCAGGAACCAGCAGGTGATGCTCTTGGGAAGGCCGTGGCTGCAGAGGTAACAGCAGACACCAGAGAGGAGACTTTATCCTGCATGACAATGGACCAGAGAGGAGAGAAAGGGCAAACCCCCTTCGTTTTCCCCTTCATTTTATTGTGTTGTTCTGCAGACAACACATCCCCCTCGTGTCCAATGGGTTAAACTCCTGGAAACAAACATCATTCTATATTTACTGGTGTAATCTAAAAATACTCTGATTGTGCTGACAGCCAAAGCGAGCAGAGGCTCCCAGGGGCTCTTTTTCTACCCTGGTACCATGTGGGTGCCCCAGCTGGCTGACACTGCCCCAAGTGAGAAGAGTCTGAAGAGCGAGATCAGTGTCACACCCCTTCACAGCCTCGCTGCACATGATGCCTCCACCCTCTGCCTCCCAGCTGCTCCAGAAGAGCAATCCTCAGCTCCCACCCATCCCTCTGCCCAGCCCCTGGCACTTGCTGGCTTTGGGTGCAGCAGGGGCTGTGCAGTTCAGCCAGGTGATTGCAAGGGGCTGAACAAACAGAGTCATGAAAAAAAGGACAGGACATCTTCATCAACTCCCCTGTGTCCCCAAAGAGGCTGCATCAGTTCATGATTTAGAATAATCCCAGATTTCATTGCAGTTTGAATGTTTTCCATTGGGAAGACAGAGGAAATGCTTACTATAATTTCCTTATGTTATACTGGTATAGCTGCGTGGGTGTTCAGTTTATAGCTGTTTGTGGAGTTGTTGGCTTGCTGGTTGCACTCACAACCTGAGACCTCTTTGGACTGATGATTTATTGGGCCAATATCAACCCAGGAGCTGGCATTCCAGGTTTAGGATTTCTGGGCTGTAGGGATTCAAGTGTCTGAATGCCTGGTCAGGGAGGGAAATGGTTCCATGCCCCAGCTCTGAGGCAGCCAGGTGGTATCAGCAGATTTCTTCTCCTCCTCCTCTCCATCTCTCTGATTCCAGATGCAAATAGTTCCATATTTAGCAGTGTGTAACCACAATGGCTTCCTCAGGGGAAAACATCTACTTTGGCAAAAGTATTTAAGACTCTTACTCCTGCTTCATGTTCTCAAGCATATGTGGAATAGAGGAAAAATGCTTCCATCCTATGCCTGCTGGCATGGCTAAAGTCACGTATTCAAAAATGCCAGCAAGCTCCCAAATCCAAAGGTTGGCTAATAATAAGTAATAAAGAAAATGCACTGACATTGGAAAAATGAATTGGTTCCCTCTGAAGAGGAATCAGAAGCCAAGGTTCATGAGATTTTAATCCCAGTTTCTGTATCGATTCCCAGTCCAGAGGAGGACACTTCAATGCTTTGTTAGCTTTATTCCTTTCTGAATGGGACTAGACTTTAGCTTAGTTACTGTGGTATTCAGGGCATTGTTTAATTCAGCAGCTTGCTCTAATGATGTAAATATTCTAAAAGCTCCAGTGGAAGGATCTGAAGCTGTAGTTTAAGAATTATTGCTCATTTATGACCTATCTTTGTAACACATCTTGGAAGAGTTAAAGGTAAGGTAAGAGGGGAAGATTTTCATTTTAAAAAGAGACAGGCATTTCCATTTGGCAAGATTTTGCATCCTGATGGGAAAACATAAACACCCAGTGCCTGATCTTGCCTCAATCCATATTTAATCTCAGAAAGTGCTGTGGTATAATTTTGAAGACAACACTTTCAGGAAACATGAGGGAAATATTCCAGGCTTCGTTCTGCTTTGAAAAATCTATAAAGGAAAAAAAGGTGGATGAAGCAGGGCAGAGGTGTCACATAATCCCACACAGGGGACACAAGAGACAGAAGTGGAAGACAGTGCCACAGACCTAAAGACAACTATGGGGAGATTTACACAACATCCTTTGGGATTATAATGACTTTCCCTTTCCTCTCTGCAGACCCTTTTGTTTTTGTGCATAAGGGGATGAAACCCTGCCTGTGAAAGCCAGAGGAGGAAGCCCAGGGGTGGCTCTCATGCAGAAGATGCTGCCCTTGTCCCTGGCAGTGATGCTCTGCTGTAGGGCTGTCTTCCCCCTGCCCCAGCAGCCTCTGTGCCTGCTCCGTGCCCAGCTCTGGCAGGTGCCACAGGGAGGGGGTGGGAATAAGAAATCGGATCCAGCCAGTGGCAGGAAGATGAGTGAGGTTTTAGGAGCTGGTGGAATGTTAGGAAGACGCTGGAGTTGTAGCTTGCAGAGGGTGGCAGGATTAAAAATAGGCTGTAGCCAGCCTTCCCCAGCATTTTGGCATCTCAACTGCCTGTTATCCTTGTGACCCACTGAGGAAGAGGCAGCAAAGAAAGAGATTCTCTTTTCCACCACCTCGGCAGTGCAGGACAAAATGATATTTTGCTTCTAACCAGATGGTTCTGCTCTCTTGGTCTGATAAGATTTACTACAAGGGTGTAAACTAAATGTTTAGTCCCTGTCTTCAGTCAAACCAAGGGACTCCCACTTTCCCCTGAGTTCAACAAGGCACTCATGTACTGAAGAATGCTCATTCATTTACATCTTACAGGCTGTTCACAGGCTTCCACCCTTTAAGAGGAAAAAAGGCAGTTTTTGTAAACAACCATCATTTTAATTCAAGATATTGATAAAAGAAGGCATTCCATAGAACTGTGTTATCCAATACAAATAACATTGCACCTCGGTACTTACCTTAGCAAGGCTGTATTTGTTTTAGAAAAACCCAAAGACAATTCATAATGCTAAGAGGCGTTGAAATCCATACTTTGATAAGGTGCCTGAACCTCCTGGCCAACAGATTATATTTTATAGGAGCCAGGAACTGCTTCTTCTGCTCCTTACCCATAGTGTGTATTTCTTCATGATGACTGTGGACAGACAAGGCTTCCCTGAGCTGTGAGTTTCAGCCAGCCATGAGCACCACACATCAGCTAAAAGGAAAAAATCTGCCTTGTCTAAGAGTGTAAGTTTAGGAAGAATCTTTGTGAAAGGCTGCTGAGGTGTAGGTTTTTTCCCCAGCTTTAACTTTCATACATCAACAAGATCCTTCATCTGAAACGTTTTAGGAAGTTTGAAGTGTAGTTGCAAGATTTGTAAGTTGGTCTCAAGCAGAGCCAAGGGCTGCCACACCATGTCCCCTGGCTCCAGCACTTTAAGAAGTTTAGCTACTTCTGCTTGGTTAGAACATGCCCTCAGGAAGCAGCTTGTGACTGAGGAAGGCATCGTGCAAAAATGCAGTGCCACTCCATTTTTTTGGGGTCTGCTTCTTCTAGAGCAGTATTTGTGCATAATAACAACCATTAGAGATTTCTAGAGCCAGTCCTGCCCTTACTCTGGGTTTGGTTTTCCTTTTGAGAGCTGCTGTGTAGCAAGTGTTTGTCCCCAAGAGAGAGTCACCAGGCAGAACAAAGGTATTTCCATAGATACACAGCACTCCCTTGTAGTACAGAAGTGGTTTCTGCTGGGTGGGGAAGGAGCCAAAACCCAAGGAGTGCTTTTCCCACCCTGGTCTTCAAGTGTAGGTGCTATGAGGGGAGCAGGTCAAAAAGGGGTGATCTGGCAGGAGGCCGTGGCTCTCAGTGGGCGTTGTGCTGCTTCTCTGTCCCAGGAACGTTCGTGTCGGCGTTCACCGTGCTCTGCGGGGCCCGCACCGACCTCCCTGACCGGCACATGTGCTGCGTCTTCTGGCTGAACATCGCTGCTGCCCTCATCCAGATCCTGACAGCCATCGTCATGGTGGGCTGGATCATGAGTATATTTTGGGGCATGGACATGGTCATTCTTGCAAGTAAGTACACCGCACGCACCCCTCCTGACTTCTCCTCTCCGTGGCGAGGTTACTGGGTCCCAGATAATGTCCCTGCAGGCCACTGGGCTGCACTGTAGGGAGGAAGAGCCACAGGATGGGCTCTGCAAGTCCATGAGAAACACGGTAGGCAGAGGAATTGGTAGGAGGCAGTAGGAATGGGCCCTGTGGCATATCTGGGAAAGTCTCCCATCCCACCACATGGGTCAGGAACTTCCCGTTATGAAATGAAATGAAATGAAATGAAATGTGCAGTAAGGGGGAACACTGTGCACTCTGCTGTCTGGAGCCCCTTCTGCTCCATCCTCTGCTGGTCACATCCATTTGAACAAGAAAGCCTTTTCTCTCTTGTGACTCCAGCTAACAAATGAGTAAGTGAGACCTTTCTGTTAGGTTGGTTCTGCTCCCAGGGCCAGTTGTCCCCAGAAAATCCCTGGGGACTCTCCTGGACCCTCCCCTTTCTCCCCAGGATACATTTGCCCATTGTTTTGGAGGTTATTTCCATGTTTCAGACCAAGTTCTTAAGCTGAGCCAGAAGCGTTTAGCTGCTCCTAGAATGATGTCCCATACACCCTTTGAGTTGACTAAAACATTAGTCTAAGGAAAGAAGAATCCTTTTTAAAATGTACATAATTTAAGTCACCAGTTAGTAGATACTACCAATCCAGAACACAGGTTCTGTAACTTTCATCTGGTAGAGGCTTTCACTGGTGTAGAAGTTGTGTCATATCTCCTGTGTCCTGGTGCAGAGGATTGAGGTGACAGCCTCATCTCACCTCCAAAGCCAGGAGCAACACAGGCATTTGCAAGACCCCACTCCTTTCCAGACAGCTCCACTTTGTCATTTCTGCTGATGACACCTGTGGCTGCATGACAGAGAGGGAGAGAGGATCTCAGGAAGTTGCCAGGGACCTGCCTAAGGACAAGATGGATGAAACTGGAGGAAAAAAAAAAAAAAGGCAGGAAACCAGTGTACATTTTCAGCTGCCAAACCCAGGGGCTAAACCCTCTCGCCAAACCACCTGCTAATTTCTGAGCCAGCTTCAGTTAAGACATCTCCCATGCAGAGCAAACAATGGATATTAAAAACCTGAACATGTACAAAGCAAAAGCTTTCCTCAGGATGAAGGCAGTACTGCTCTTTGCTTTACCCTGCAAACCACCTACCACGTTTCCTTCCAGATGTACCTGCAGAGCAGGTTCCTTCTGAGGCTAAATTGTGAATTGGTGTACATGTGTGATGTGTCTTTAAGAACCTGCCAGATTTGTGTGTAATGTCAAAAGCGCATGTTCATAACCATAAACCCTTCTGCTCTTCCTCTGCGGGGCAGCCCCTGTGTGCGGGTCGCTGTCTGGCAGGACCCCATTCTGGGTGTGGGGAGAGTCAGGAAAGCATCTGTCCCTATAAAGAACCACCACTGAAACTGTGACTTGCCTTGCTCCAAAGCCCTGCTTTCTAGCTAGAGGGCTTGGTGCTTAGGAGGGTCTTACTGGGAGGGTCTTCTCCAGTTTCGCTGTTAGGGAAAACCATACAGCTTGGAAGTATCTCCTGAACACTCTTTTCCACATCTGGCTGGATTCCACCAGTTTGGGAGGCAGGAGATGAATGAGCAGCATGTGGTGGGAATGCTCAGGTCAAGGGGTGCCCAAGCTCAGCAGCAGTGTTTCATCCCTCTGGTGGTAGTAGAGAATGGTGAGAGGAGTCAACATGTCCTTTGTTTCACCAGAAGCATCTGACAAGCTGCAGCCCTTGGCAGTTTCTTGCCATCTCATTAAATAGCTGCTTTTAAGTTTACTTGCCATGCAGAGAAAGTAGTGGCTAAATGCAGCATCTCTGGGTTGATGGAGATGAAAAGAAAAGAAAAAACTTAATTGAAACAAAGAACAAAGTGATTGGTTGCTCTTACCTGGATCAAATAGCCCTGTCAGACCCAAAGTGGTTGCTCCTTGTTAACATAGTTTTAAAAACCCACAAAACAACTTAAGAAGGAAACCATGTTTCAAATGCAAGAAATAAGACACTTCTTTTAAGAGCACTGCCAGTTTGCTTTGGCTGGGTTTTGTTTGCATGCAAACCATTGGATGCACTGGACAGGAACTGTACACCACTGCAGCTTGAATCTGTGTGCTGATGTGAAATAGTTAAAAAAGTGTAAAACTACTGCCCACCTCTAGTTCCCTTGCCTTGAAATGGTCAATCCCATGTGCCCCTGTGAGGGTGCCAGGCTATTTGGATGGGCTAGAGGCAGGACACAGCAAGTTCTGTCTAAGCTGGTGAGGGCTAGCAATGAGGAGGAGGAAGCAGCTGAGGGTCAGGAACTCCGCTCAGGCTTTCCCTAAGGGATAATCACCTTGCTCCCTGGATCTGCCTCTCTGTTAGCTGGTAGAGACTTGGGAGGGAGTTAGAACCACAGAATCATAATATCACTGATGTTGGGAAAATCCACCAAAATCATTGAGTCCAAGTGTTAAGCCATCACCATTGTGCCCACCACTGAACCCCGTTCCCCAAGTGCCGCATCCACATGTCTTGAACAGGAGGCTCCTTGCAGCTTTTCATCTTCTAGTGCTATTTCCCAGGCATGGAAGCGGGGAGTCTGGTCTGAGGATAATGGCATACTGTCTTTAATGAAGGGAAAAAGAAGAATTATAGGCCAATCAGGTATACTTCAGTTCCTGGAAGAAGTAATCAAGTAAGTGACTCACATGCATTTAGAAAATAAAAAACACCCCCACAAAGTCACCGTGGGTTTGTCCAGAGCGAGCTGTGTCAGACTGGCTTGATTCCCTTTGGTGGCAGAGGAATTAATTTTGTGTGAGGTGGCAGCAGTCAGCCATCCCTCCTAACCTTCAGATGCTGACCCCGTCTCACACAGCGCTCCTACCAGCAAGCCAGGGGAACGTGGCCTGCGTGAAAATGTGCTTGAGAACTTTCCTCTAAATGGATTCTCCTGACCTGGGAAGAGATAAAGAGAGGTATGTTGAAAGGTCCCTCCTGAATCCAGCTCTGCTCAGTAGCTTCATTTGTGGCTTGAGGATGGACTGGAGAAGAGGCTCTCCAGCCGCACACCGGCGCTGGCTGCGGGGGCAGCAGGCACAGGATCCAGGCCAGTCGAAGAAATGGTCTGGAAACAGTAAGTGCTACTCAGTAAGGACAAGCCCAAGACTCTACAGAAGGATTACTCAACTGCATAAATACACTCTAGGGAACAACTTGTTTTTCAGGGAAGGACTGCAGTGAGTCACAAGCTGCACAGGGGGGACATTGTTGCAGAGGGAACAAACACCACACAGGCAGGTGGGAGCAAAGCTTGTAGGGCTTTCGCTGATCCCATAACCTTTCTCTGCATGCATAAAGCTGTGGTGAGGCTTGTGGCCAGCTTTGGAGGCTGTACTTCAAGTGGAAAACCTGGAGAGAGTCCAGAGAACCATAAGACAGTAGGCATGTTGATGATGAAGGTGTTCAGTGGCTAGCAAATGTAAGAGTGCAGCAGTTCAGCCTAAGACAGATTTAAATAACACCAGGAAGGACCTGTGTGGAAATTAGAAGACATTTTTCCTCCAGTAAGGTCAAAATGCTGCAGAAGTGGCATGGCAGGATCTGCTCCCTCTGTCTCTGGAGGACTCCAAGAGTGGGTAGACCCATGTCTGTCAGGGACAAAGTGGGACACAGCAAGAGACAGACTGACCTGGGGGTCCTGTCCAACCCCCCATCTCCTCTAGGGTGCCCTTTAGTGGGATAATGTTCCAGAAGGAAGATAAATGGAATGCAGTTTTGCCATCACACTTAATTAGTTTTGGCAGCACCACAGCACAGGGTGTTTTCTCTGCTAGTTTAAACAAACTTCCAGCTGGCCCCATTGGACACCAGAGATATCTTCTTTAAGCAGCCATACGGTTTTGGGAACTGTCCTCTGCTGTACCTGCTGCCCGAAGGCAAAGGTAGAGTTACAAGGGAGCCCCTAATTCTTCTGTCAGAAAATGTCTGGGCAGCGCTGCTGCACTGTGCTCTCCTCGAACCCCTTGCCAACTCTGCAGGGACAATGTGCAGAGCTGAGGCAAACCAGAGCTAATTAGCTGGCCAAAGCCAACTGGAAAACAAGCCTCCTAAGGCTTTCCAGGCAAAGCTCCCTCAGCTCCAAGCACACCTTGTCCCCAGCCCCCATCTTCATTAGCCCCACTGTGCAGAATGAACACAGCAGAACGGCCTTTTCAGGAAGTCCCTGCCTGCTCAGAGCCAGGTATAAGAGGTTGTGTGCCATTTCTTGACAGAAGCGCCAGAGAAATTACATAGTAATGTCACACTGACATCAGTGTAATGTCAGTAATGTCACACTGACGTGGCACAGGGGATGCAAGTCTGGGACTGTTTGTCCAGGCATTGTTTTGCCTCTGCTAAATGCAGCTAAGAAGTCAAACCTGGTTTCTGAAGGAAGCCATCCCTCAGCTTTTCAGCCTGAATGAACGATGTGCTTGGCTGCACCACTGCTCTTGGGTTCACTGGATGGGGACTCTCGGGGCTAATTGCCAGCCAGTAGTGAGAACTCACCTGCAATCATGCCATCCTTGTCACTGCTTTGCTAATTACTCTGTTCAGACCCTGCCAGAAGCAGCAGCAGATAAGATTGCACAGTCGCTGGATGCTCCAGCTCCGAGGGAAAGCATCACTGAGCCTCTCTGCTCTTCAGGGCCCCTTCTAGGGAAGGTAACACAGCTCTCCTGGGAAGAAAAGGGGAGCAGGAGGCCCAAACCAACCAGTAGCCCTTCATGGGGTGAAGAAAATTCCAAGGACAAATTGCCTGCTTAGACCTATTATACTTGTAAAAAAAAAATCTAAAAAGACCTGTCCCCCAAACTAGGTCTGAGGAAAGTAGTTAAAATACCTTTTTTTGCAGTTTCCTACCAAATGCAGCAAGTTTTTAAAACATTGTAGGAATGTTAAATAGCATCAGTGTTTGCAGCACCCAGACAGGCTGAGGCATGCTATGGCCGTGGGCACAAGCAAACTGAGCAGGAAACCTGCCAAAAACTCTTCAGGTGTAGTTTTCTCAACTCTGGGACTGTGAATGGTATGCCATGAGGCCTTTGGTACAGTGTGATGTCTTGTTTGATGCCTTCCTTCAGTGGCTCCCCTTCAGTCAAACCCATGAAATGCCAATGGCACAGAGGAGAGAGTTTCAGAGTGCATTGCTCAGAGGCGTTAGTCCATCCAGCCTGTCTGGCTTAGGGCTGGAAAAGCAGATGAGGATTCCCCTGTCGGCTTCAAACAAGAGAAATGATGATCCACTTCAGTGGATCATCAAATGAAATAATCCACTTCAAGTACAAGGATTTTAAGTAATGTTTAGCCCTGGTGTGAATGTCTGATGGTAGAGCAGCTGTTCTCTGTTTACTCTGCAGCCTCAATTTGTTCATTCTCTTCTGGTTCTCCGTGTGTTTCAGATATATCATCTACAGTTACATTTCTCCCTCTCTCTTTCTTTCATGTTCCTTTGCCTCCTTTTGTTCACCATCAAAGTCTCACAAGGTAAGTTTGTTTCTGTTCTTCCTCCTCCTCCTCACACTCCGAGGCAGTTTCCCATGGAGAGCAGCGAGCATCAGTCGGGGCAGGACATCTGCAATTTGCTTTGGCCAGTGCTACCCACTCCCAGCCCAAGTCCAGCCATGTGCCTTTACATGTGTGTGTCCAGTTGTCTCCGTGTCTGTCCTGTGGCTGCACAGCCCCAGGGATGCTGAAAATCTTCACACAGCGTTGAAATGCCCCTGGGGATGCCCCAAGGGCACCCTTGGAGCAGAGCAGGAACCTGTTTCAGCATTGAGAGCATCCTGAAGCCACCCTCTGCATGAACTGAGCCCCAGAAGGACAGCCTGTGCACAGACCGGGTTCTTTTTGACTCAGTCTTACATGCAGTGGTTTACAGGAGAAGACAAATTTCAAGTAAGCTGGATTAAATCAGTGACTTTGTGTGCAGGCCCACTTAATCCTGAACCCAGAGCTGTCTGTTCTACAGACTTGCACCTCAATTTTATTGCAGGCATATTAATTTAAAGCTGCTTCATACAGAACAGCTATTCCTAAGCAAGAAATGCATGAACTATTTTCACATATAAACTATTTGATAAGTCTGAAGTATTGTAATAAACAAGTTTAGCATAGTTCAGGTCATTTTTTGGCTTATAGTCATGTAAAGAGACAGGCTTGGCCACTGTAACTTCCTTCCAGCCTGTTTCAACAGTGATAGCCAGACTGAAAGGGTTTCTCAATCTCAATAAAAGGCATGGCTGTACAAGTAAGTTACTCTCACTTTAGCTAAAGATTTAAGGCATGCCCCACCTTTCTGGTCCATAAGGCTGTTTGTGTGTTTTTTAAACTCTGCTCCGTAAACAAATTAAACCAAAGCTGTAGAGAAGCCCAAATTGCAAGTTTCCAGTCATCTCACCTTGCCTTCAGAGCTGACTCACACTTAAAACATAAATGCATGTGAAATCATCATTTTGCCACCTAGAAAAAGCTGTGAAAGAGATGGGAGTCTTTATGTTCAGCTGCACACAACAGGCAAAAATTCAGTGAAGTGTCATTATTCTGTCCCTTGTGCTTGTTTAACAGCAGGAGGTCCAGGCTGCCAAACCTGGGCAAAGGTGTGCATTTTTTCCAAGGTAAAGCAAAGTTAATTTGCTGGACTCAATTCTTAGTTCAGCAAAAAGTCCCTTAAAGATAGGGGTTCTGGCACCTGCTGGTATTTTGTGTTCAGTTTTTGTAAGGGATTTACAAAAGCCTAACATAAGGGTTAGAAAGAAATATTACAAAGCATAAATGGAAAAGTGTTTGAAAAGTTAAGCATTCTTCTGAGATATGAAACTTCAGACTCCTTTGAAATTCAAAATATAAAAATGACAGGCTACTTATATTATTTAAGCTAAGAAAAAAAAACCAATCCTCCAGATTTAAAAAAAGTTTTTTAGTTAAAAGATCTTCACTGTAGCAGTCACTGCAAGTAAGGACAGTTTGCTTCTCTAATAAGGAGATTTTTTGCATTAATACAGTCAGAATAACAAGGCCAGCTTCTCTTGAAAGGAAAGTGGGAAAAGCTTCATGGCACAGTCATTGCAACCACTTAGGAAAGCATTAAAAAAATCCAGTATTTTTCTCATCATCCTGTACTAGCACAGGAGCTGCAGGTGCTCTTCTATTGCCCTTCCCTGCTCTAGCCCCCCAGGGGATGAAGCTGTTTTGTATGGGATTTGCAGCCTGCCCTCAACCACTGTGTGCAGCACAGTAAATAATCTGGGACCGCCAAGGAGCTGTGACAAGCAGCAGGACAAGCTGCTTGAGCCCTTGCAACATCCACGTGGCTGCAACACAGTGGGGACCCCAAGGGCTTTGCTGTCTTGGTTGGGAAGTGCATCAAACCTCATGGCCACAGGAAGAGGAAAGAGCATGAAGGAGCAGGGATCCAGGCAGTTAACTTGGTTTTGCTGCTGAAAAGATCGGTTTTCTCCAGGCCCACTGGATGGCTGCTGTGCCCTAATGAAAGCACCTGTCATTCTCCTGGGCTGGAGCAAAGCAAGTGCAGAACCAGGCAGTGGGAATATCATTAGAGGCATCCCAAGGTCTGTGTTTGACATGTCAGCCTGTGATTCAAGGCATTCCCCTTCTCCTCCAAGAGGCGTTTATTCACCTGTGCAAACTGCAGTGCAAATTGGTTGCTGCTGGGGAGCACTGTCAGCAAAAGCCAGCGTGGGAACAAAAAAGATGGATAGAGGAAAGCAACCTGGCAGTGCTCTGGGAGGATGAGGTTCAAAACACAAGTAGATCCCAAGATGTGTGTCAGATGCGCGACCTACCAGGGCAGCGCTTGGGAACAGCCGTGCCTTTGGAGCGGGATACAAGGGCATCCATTTCCCCTGCACTGCAGAAAAACACACTCCATGAAAACTTTAGGTTATTGGGCTGGAATTGGCGACCACTGGTACCTGCTGTGCCTTTACAATCTCTTCAAGCAGAGGTGCCTGTGCCAGGCTGGGGGCAGGCGGGTGCCGCAGCAGCAGGGCTGGCTGCCAGCATCCACACGGCTCTGCCCAGGAGGGTGGCCAAAGCAGGGCAGGCTGGCTGCCCTGGGCAGCCTGGCCACGAGGGGGAATGCGGCAATCCCCCTGTTTTCCCATGTGGATTTTGCCGCTCCTGGTAAACCAGGTTTGTGGCTTGCTTGAACCTCACCGAGGGTGCTCATTTGGAATTAACTCTAATCATGTTCCCTTCCCCTCCCTCCTCACAGGCTACAAGGAACAGGGGATCCCACAGCAGCTGTAGTAGCTGGGACAAGTATGGTCAGAGAAACACGGCGAGAGATTTCCTTTGGCAGCCGTGGGCCACGGACCTTTTCATTACCCTTTGTCTCTCTTCTTCTCCCTTTTGTTTTGTCTCCTTGTGTCTGCCCGGTTCACCTGCCCGTCCAGCGGAGCGGAGATGCAGAGCGGCCGGCGCAGACTTGCACTGATGCCCCTGAGCAGCGGAGATGAGGCAAGCACGGCTTTGCTTGGGACTGGTCCCGGCCAGCACGCGGTGAGCGGCCGACGAGGAGGATGAGGGTGCCAGGACAAGGAAACACCCTTGGTGAAGGTGGCACCTGGGCAGGCAGCTGAACCAAGGGAGGCAGAGATGCTGCTTTCCCTCTGCTCCCAGGGGGATGTTGCTGAAGATGTTTTGCCTCCTTTTTATGCTCGCTGTTAAAGGACGCTGGCTGTGAACATCAAATGCCAAGGAGCTATTCATAGATATTTGTACAGGATGTAAAAGCAAACCAGTGGTACTCTTTTCCCACCCCGAGATTCCATCCGTGACTGCTTTGCAGTAGTGGAGGGTGCAGCCCAGCCCCTTCTGCTGTCTGTGTATATGTGATGTTCACTGAAGCTGTGTCCCCACAGATGTCTTGAGAAACGTGCTTGCTGTAAATCGTATTGTACCGCTGAAGTGACTGGGGCCACTCCCTGCTTCCATCCGCTGCCACCATGCAAAGACCAGAGCTCCCAGCAGCCCAGGGACACTTTTCCTAGCACAGGACTGGTGTCCTGCAGCACCTCGCCTCTAGGGCAGCGAGTACAGCTTCGTGCTGCCAAAAGCCTCTCATATAAAACAATACTGGGGGAGCCAAAGAACAAGACTTTTCCTGCCCCTGAAAGGGACTTGCTGGCAGTGTCTCCATGCTTTGGAAACAGATCCCCTCAGAGCACAACGAGTGCCCCTGGCTGAAGCAGCGTCCCAGCTCTGCTTCCCCAGGTAAGTATCCAAAACTCCAGGATCGCAACCCAGTACGAGACAGGGAGCTGCTGTGGCTGGAAGGCCTGTGGCCAAATGGGGTGGGGCTGTGATTTCATGGCTTGTACATGATGTGCAGAGTTGCAGTGGCCATCCAGGTGGAGTGATCCCTCTGATTGCAGCAGGGCAAGAGGAGCTTGGCTTGGCATCAGCGCCTGGATGCTTTTCCACTCCAAAAAGATGGCAGGAGGAGCCCTGCTGAAGAAAGGCAAAGCCAGGCTGCTCACACACAGAGAGGGCCCTTCCAGCCAGAGGGGTTTCACACAAACCTGCTGCCAAAACTCGGAGCCACCCAAGTGTGGCAGAGCTGAGACCCGCCCCCAGCTCACTGCTCCTGTCAGGAGGCAGATGCTGAGAAAGGGATGGCAGCAAACCCCACTGCCCTGCAAGTGTCCAGCCTCTCCTGTATGATGGTCTGCTTTTAACAAAGTTTTTTATTTTTCATGCAGAACAGATCGTATCAGCTAAAACACCTCCTGTTGTAAAGAGAGCTGGGGTGTCAAAAAGCAGCGAGTGCCCCTGAGCTGCCCCCCGAGGGTGGAGGAGAGCCCTGTGCTGGGCAGGGCACCTATTGGTGATCCCACAGACAGCTGCTGGGGTAGGAAGCTCCTCTGGTACTTTGATGCAAACCTCTGGCTTAGCCTCCTCACAGCCCCTGCTGTTCTCCTGGTGGTTGGATGCTGTCTGGATTTAATGCAACACCTCTCTTCCCAGAAAGTTTCCTCCCCATCCAATGCCCGCATGGCACTGTGAACCCACAGCCTGTGGAAAGCAGGCATCAGTACCTCCTTGTTCTCACAGTTCAGGAGGTCCTTCTTCAGGGTTAAGGACAAAGCAGCACCCACAGTCCCAACTAACCTGTGGTGGGACAGGACCCCTCCAAACTACATCCATTTATCCAATGCAGGCATCAGAAGGGATGACAAACTTTTTTCACTTCACCTTTCCATGGCTGTGCACTATAAAAAGCTTTGGGCTGCCTGAACAGGAGAAAGGGGCAGAGAGTCAGGAGCCTTGAGAGCACCAGCTTTCATTGTGAATATGCTAGCCTCAAGCATTTCCCCTGATCTCAGCAGTCTTATATCTATATAATATATACATATAAACAAGGAGGGAAATTTATAATACAAACAATTAATTGTATGTTTTACCAAGCTAGACTTCAGGTAGGGCAGTGTATTTGTACAGCTTGCACTGTACAGTAAGGGAAAATGACAGGTCTCCAAAGCAAACCCACGGCAGAAGCGTAGGAATAACTCAGGCTGCATTTCTCTTGCCTCACACCCTAAACTGTTGCTTGTACTGCCATGCTGGACAGACAGAAACAGGTATTTAGTTACTACCCTGTATCCAAACAGGGATGCTGAGCTCCACTTTTTGGGCTACTGCATAGAAAGTGAAGATCATGACATGGTGCAGATGGGAAAACTTTGTCATTTTAGAGGAAAAGGGATGAAAACCCATCAGTTTTTAGAGCACAGGCAGCAGAAGAGCAAAGGTGTCCTTGGAAGACAAGTACCAGCTGGTGCTTCTTGTTAGCCCAGGGCTGGAAGTGCTCAAGAGGAAAAGCAGCAGAGTTACCCTGCCAGAATGCCAGGCTGCAGCAAGCCACAGTTACCTTGCTCTGCCAGGGAGAGGCTTGCAGGACAGCAGCAGCTGGAGAAAACCAATCAGGCAGGTCAGTGGTGAGCCAGGGGATGAGCTCCTCAAGATTACCACTGCTGCAGCGATGGCCAAAAGGATTTCTGCTCACAACATCCAACAGTTTCAAGCGTCTTTGTCCATTTCTACCAAAGGGACTGGTTCAGGGAGTGGCCTGTGCTGTGGCATCTGCAGCTCTGTGGCTTGCTGGGCTGTAGAGGTGTTACAGAACTGAGCTTTAGCATTTCCTGTGAGACAGACCATGTCTGCTCCTCCATTTCCCAACCTGGGAAAATAAGGGGTAAATAGGATCCTAACCAGTAGCAAACAGGAAATCTGTAGCACATCCACAAAACACAAGCTGCTGGCTGCCATCAGTGAGAACTCTTTTTTGAGATCTATAACTAGCCCTGAAGCCACCCAAACCACTTGCCTGCTCAGCTGCAGCAAGTGCAATGACAAAGAGCAATGGTTACCCCTCACCTTTGCCAAAACAGAATGGCTGGGTCGGGTGCAAACACCAAACACTGCCTAAACATCAAGTTGGTTGTGCTGTGGTGTCAGGACAGGTGTGCAGGAGCCCCTGCAGACATGGATAACAGGCCATGGATAAAAGGAACCAGGGAAAACCTCTGGGTACAGAAGCTCTGAAACAGGAGCAGCAAGCATGGCTTAAGAATAACTGGTGCCTGTGAAGTTGGGTTCACCTTTAGAAGGTGGATTTAAACGTGTAGTGGACAGGCAGCACAGGAAGCCTCAGGCTGGGGAGGATAAAATAAGCTGACATTTTCACTGGGCCTAAACTGCCAAAAGTCACATCTCCTGTGGCATCAGATGTCAGATCAGCAGCAGATGCCCCATCCCAGAGACCCAGCATCTGCACAAAAGATCCCGTGGGAACAAAAAAGGACAGAATAAGCTCCTCATCAGCATTACCAGGGCTTTGCTGGTCTTTTTGGACCATATTTGGTGCTGTCTGTCTCTGTGATCTAGTAAGGATGGGAGAATTTGATTGGCTGGGAAAGGATTGAATGGAAATGCTGCTCTCCTTGGGATGGCTGCAGGCCTTTGTTAGCATCACATTGGTTAGGCCTGGGTGCTGTCTGCATTAATTGCATGATGGAGTTTGGTACTGCAGTGCAGCAGGATTTATATTTTACTTTCAGGTTTTCTTCTGTAAATTTTTTTCTTATCTTTGACCTTTTTATTGCATTGGTGAAGCCAAGAGAACACTCAATGCACCACTTCAGAGGCTCTGAAATCTGTCAAATGACACCCAGGACAAAAAGCCTTATTTTTGCCTACTGTGGTAATTTGCTTAATTGATTTTAATTAGAAGCAGACAGTTTCCCACTCTCTGCTTTAGGGAAGGAAGCACTTTATAGATTGGCCTTGCTACCAGGGAGCAAGGAGCAAATTGCATTTTCCCCAAGGCTGTCCCGTGGTAGTAATAACAATGATAAATCCCTCTGATTTTTCCAATAGCCCTGCATAAAACCAGCACTGCCAAGCTCCCCCCGGCCCAGGTGTGAGCAGCAGCCTGCTCTCAGGCAATGGTGAGCCCCTCACCTTGGCTTCAGGTCTCCCCATGGCAAGTAGTGGGCAGTTGTGGGGAGACTGAGCCCAGGGCAGGGCTGTGGTCACCAGGGGGTTCTGCTCATCCATCTTTAGTATCACACCCTCCACTGTGACTTGGTTTTCCTCTTCTCACAAGAGGTCAGAGTTCTGCTGGCAGCATCTGGAGGGGCATGTCTGGTGCCCACAATCCAGGCACTGACAAGAAGAGCCACGCTGTGAAGTAGGAATGAAAATTTGGAGCTTTCCCCTATCAACAATTACTTTCTTTCTCTTTAGGGTAAAATTAACCACCCAGCGCTTTCACACCTCTTTCCGAAGCATTTCAGAGGGGATGACACCTCCATGGGACTGGACAACTCGCTTCCCTCCCGTGGGAGTTGTGCTGTAGCTGCTGCTGTGAACCAGCCCTGCCTCCTCACCAGCACAGCCCAAGGGCACAGCCCGAGCCCTTCCTCTGGTCCAACGTGCATGGCCCCCAGCTATCCCACCACCATCACCTGCTTTGTAAATGTACATGTTTGACATGTGAGTTTTACAGCTAAAGAGTGATAGTGGGTAACGAAGAATAAACGCAGTTGCTTCACCCCCATCTGCCAGCAAAACAGAACTTTCTGCTGCTCCTCTCTGATTGTGAAAACCAGGTTTCTTGAAAAAAAAAAAACAAAACTAAAAGAAAACCAAAAACCAAAACAAAAAAAGGGCTTTAATGAAATAGTTTCTTGGTACTTGAACCCAGCCAGGCTGAACAACTGATTTACTACTCATTGGAAAGCAATTCTAGGTAGGAACCAACCCAAATGTGTAGCCAGTCAAAAACCAGCTTCATTCTGGGTCAGCCCAACCATTGCAGTGCAGGGCACAGTACCATTTTTCCAAGTTCATTGGTGTTGCCAAATCCATATTTACCATGGAGAAGGTGCTTTGGCAGGTGACCCCCACCCCCCCAGCCTTTTGCCTGGTTGTCCATCCTTGCTGCAGGGGCTTGGCATCGCTCTCAGCCATGGCACTCAGCCAGGAAGGTCAGTGGGGCTCTGTACTGGGAGCAGCTCTGGCACATGCACCCATGGGGTCAGAAGTGTTAGATGTGAGAGGGGACTCCCTCTGTGCCACATCCCGTGCTTCCCAAGACACAAAGCTGCATGTTCCTCCCCATGTGCATTGACTGGCACACATTTTATTAAAGTTCTGCTGGAAATTGCCCCTTAAGTCTTGCTATGAGTGTTGTGCTGAGCTCTGTGGACAGGAAGCTGAAGCTCACAGTCCCAGTATTCTTCAGAGGACCATTTTATTCCTTGCCTCCTGCTTGTTCTGGGCTGACCGTGCAGTTCACACACATACAAACACTCCAACCAGGGTGCATTTTATTGCTACCCAGCCCAAACTGCAAGATACTACCAAGAGTTCCTTGACATCTAAACCCCAGGTACAAGCAGAGCCTGGCTAGATCTGACATTCCTCCAGGAAAAAGCAAGGTTTTCTCCCACATGCTTGCTAACCATGGTGTGGAAACACAGCCCTGTATTTTCCAGCTGACTTTGTTTCACGCTCGCACACACGATGAACTTTGAAGCAGTGCTGCAATTTATTTCCCAAACTGGCACTCAGCATTCCCATTCCCCTGTAGGAGCAGCATGGTGCAAAACCCCAGGTCACCATCTGAACCAGGGTTAATTACAGTGAATCCCACCAGAGCTCATGCTACCCACAACCCATCCTTCCTCCTCTTGTCATCTGTATAAATAACTAAGGCTAAAAGTCAAGTCCTGCTTCTCTTGCACCCACCCAACTAGCCAGAGGGAAGCAACAATGCCCTGTCCCCATTGCTGGAATGGTGCAGTGGGAAGTGAAGGTTTTGTTCAGGCTCTAAGAATGGCAAAGGCCAGAGTAGCTCAATCCATTTCCCAGCTCTGAGAATGCTTTCAACAGGCAGGTGAAAAGGAATGGCACATTTTGGCCTGGGATCAAAACAGGGGCTCACCTCTACCAGCATTGCCTGGAGCTGATGGCACTGCTTGCCCAGACACCCAGCAAAAGATCCCACCCTGACCCACACCCCTCCTTCACCCACCACACACTGACACAGGCACTGTTCCCGAGGCTGGGAGGGGAATGGCTGGCTCAAATCTGTGTTCTCCTTGGTTTTGGCCATGCATGGGTACATCAGACTTTCCACCCTAGGAAGGAGGGAGCAGGGGCCTGCCCACCTGTGCCATTTGCACCTTGCTGGTGAGCCCGCCTTTCATTTTTGTACTGGAGCCCAAACTGAGGGGTTGCAGAGGACCATTTGTATGCCTGTTTATATCACTGAGTATTGGATTGTGACTTCTTGTGTTTTGATACTGTGGATGTTTTTTTTTAAAGTTAAATATATTCTATTGCTGGACAGCTGGAGCGAAATGCAGAGTCTCTTTATGTCACCTGGAGAAACCCCATCATCCCTGATTCCAAATGGGTTCTTGTTCATCTCCCACCAGCAAGGTGATGGAGAGCATCCAGCAGACGCCAGCTCACACCCACATCCCCTAAGAAGGCAGGGGCCAGGGCATGGCTTCCATAAAGAATTCATGACCAGAACCTTTCAGAGGAGCAGAAGGCTGGTGAGGAGCCTTACCTGAACCTCTGGAATGGAGACAAGGGAGGGGGAAAAACCATCGTGTGTTCCCTTATGCACACACCTACCAGCAATCCTTCTTGACTGGGTTTCGTTTGCAATTTTAACATTTTAATGTGACTCCAGGTGCATTATCCCTGTTCCCAGTGAGAGAACAGCCCACGTGCTGTCAGGAGCTTGGCCACAGACACCTGAGCAGAGCTGAACAGGTGGCAGAGCCTTCCCATGAAAAGCAGCTCTGCTGCAAGGGCCAGCAGCCTGTCAAAACACCTGCACATTTCAGCCATCCACACTCCGTGCTCTTCCTGTGAAGTATAATGCCACAAAACACCACTGCTCTGCTCCCTCCCCAAGGCCACTGGGGGTAGGAAAATACATGGGAGATCCCAACTGGACCGGGGTGGGGGGGGGGGGGCAAACTCAGAGTTGGTGCAAGACCAGCAAGAAGGGTCTTCTCACACCCCATGGCTTTGAGGGGTCTGGGAGGTGAGGCAGAAGCTCCTTTCACTTGCCCTACATTTCTGTTCAGGCTTCAGCCCTCAGCAGAGGAAGCACTTTGGGATGAAAGCTGATATACAGTAGTATGATACTATTAATACACCCGTGCAGACACACCAGCACGTGGCAAACCCACTGGAGAGATCTGGGATAATTATCTCAAAGAGATTTCTTTAACACCCTGATAATGGAACCATTTCAGAAGGGGAGGAGGAAAATTAGCAATAAACCACACAAAAGCAAAGTCCAAAACTGGAGCTTGGCGAAGACACAAGAGAAACAGGGAAAAACCTCCATGCCACATTTCTGGGCACCCACCTCCTCCATACCATGGCCCAAGGGGAGGCCCACAGCCACCACACACATCTCACCCTGATTTCAGGGGTCAGCTGGCTCACCCCCAGCGCAGGTGCCCTCAGAGCACAGCTTGGCCCTTGCTGTCACTCCTTTGTGCACCTGCTCTGTGCAGCACAGCAGTGGTGGGTCCAGGGAAACTCCCTTTCCAGCAACCACCACACAACAGGGCCAATTCCCACCCTCTCCACCTGCAGCCTCCCCAAACCCACTCACCTCCCTACAGCTGCCATACACCTCTGGCATAGATCCAATCCTACAGCAGCTCTTGCTGGGAGCCCCATAGGGCTGCAGCCACAGCACCAATACCACTCCCAGGGTGATGGGGAGCAGCTGTGACTTCCTGCATGATCCAGAGCAATTGGAGTAACCAGGTGTGTTTTGCATCAGGCCATCCGGGGGAGTTTGGGCTGTTGGCTGCTGTTACAATGGTGGGACAAAAGTGGCTTGTGCAGGAGGGCTGGGGTCAGTCCTGGCTTGCAGCTCACCCCAAAAGGGAGCCAGGCTGTGCCCACCAGCAGTTCTCACTCCTGGCCATGCAAAGGCATTGAAATACACCCCCTGGATATTGGATCATTTAGAAATACACACTTAGAAAAGCATAATTTCAACTGTATTCTGTTCAAACTAGCCTGAACAACCATTAAAAAAAAAAAAAATCCAAGCAGAGGAGGGTTATTTCAAGGTGTGCATGTACTATCTCTAAATCTCAAAGTTATGCAGTCCAAATCCACATTCAGATCCACATGCAACTATGAGAAGGTAGCACCTGATCCTAGGAGATAATATTACAATTCCAGGCTATTTCAGAGCTCATTTCCATGGGAAAACTGCAGCCCTGTGGAAGAGGATGTGAGCTGCAAGACTGGCAGGACTGTATGCTTATGTCTAGGGCACATAAAGCATTGTGCTGCCAGAGATGTGAAGGGAGGTTGCAAGTTTTTAAGAGACAGGTCTTGCTTCCAAGCCAGCCAGATGAATGCCAAATTCCAGGCTTGAATTCTGCTGGCAGACATAAGGCCCACATGCTGCTGAGCAGCCAGGGCAGCAGAGGGATTAGGAGCCACTGTCCCTGTAGAGACAATGTGTGAGTGCCCTGGCATGCTCAGAGTGCTTCAACCTGCCCTGCTGGAACCTCTGCCCACCAAAGCAGCCACTGTCACTGCCTGTCCCACCAAAACAACCACTGTCACTGTCCCACCCCTGACCAAAGGATACAATGGGTTCAAAGGACAGGATGGCACCAACCTGCCCTGGGGATGCTCCCTGGGCAGCAGCACTTTGGGCTGTACCATGCTGGCACACAAGTGCTCAAGAGACATCCTCTGTGATCCTTAATGATCCCCCTGTAAACCACAGGGCCTGTGAGCCTTCCTGCAAAGCCATTTCCCATGGGAAAAGCAGCTGGGCACGTGCAGAATGTGGCAGTCACATCGGGGCACGTTTGAAATGCCTGCTTGGGGCTGATGAATGGTGGGAGGAAGCATGTGGCACCTCGTAGAGCCCACCCACGGGTCCTGCCTTCTCCCCTCACTGTTCTGGAGGCATAAAAACAGATGAAGCATGAATTAGCACCAGAAAAAGATACCACGCTGCCAGTGGGAAATATTTTTTAGCCACAGATGCTTTTCAAAGGGGGAAACATATCTGTAGCATCTCTATCTTGCTACTACAGACTCCTGCTGCTTTTTCTTCTCCCATTCCCTTGTCTGAGCCAAACCCCAGTGCTGCAAGAAAAGCAGATCTGTCTGTGTGTGTGCTGGGGGGTGTGTGGGTGTGTGGGTGTGTGTGTATGTCCCTGCAGAACTTCTGGGGTTCCTGCCACGGAAAGCAGCATGAAAACCATCTTGGAGCAAAAGCCCCTTCTGACACAGAGGTTAGTCACTAGAAATTAAAGTATTTGATTTTGTTTCCTGGCCAAGTGTTTGAGTAAATACTTTTGCGCTTCTATTTCTCTTTGTGCTCCTTTGTCCTGGTAGTTTCAAGTCTTAGATTTCTACATTAGGAAAAGTGTGTTTGAGCACCCTGGCACCAGGCAGTGTGGAGAGGGGGGAGCTAGCCCCAGGTCTTCCAGGTCTGGCATTGCTAATACACACCAAATAAATGGTAGGAGGCACAAAACCCCAGCAAACAGAAAGCACCAGCCCCGAGAAGGCAGTGCAGCAGTGCCAGAAGTGGGATGAGCTGCTGAGGCCCCAGCATTTTCCAGTTTTCTCCAGAGCTGTCCCATATGGGACTCACTCAGCAGCCTCCCCTGTGGGCTTTCTCTTGGATGTGACAGCAGCAGCAGCTCTCCTGAGCTCTCTGGCTGTTCCAGGGTGGAAACACAGTTTCTTAGTTCCTTAGCAGGAACTACTAAGACAGGTGCCCTAAGGGTGGGAAGAGAACGCCTGACTGTCTAAAAGCAACAGCAGCCCCCGGGGCATCCCCCGGAGCAGTGAATTCCCATATAAAGCCTTCTTTGCTGGAGGCATCACTCGTGGTGGGTCAGGCACTGGAGGTGCAGGAATGGCAGAGCTGTGTCCAGTCCCCCACTCTGGCAGGATAAAGTGTGCATGGCAGGTCATCCCTGGGACCCCTGGGACTGCAGGAGCAGCCTGTGACCACTTCCATGGACTTCAAACTACATGGCAAAAGATGAACCAAACCAGCTGACACTACAGCAGGGCCCTGCCCACTTCTCCCATTTCCCAGGGGTTTCTAAATTTTCATTTTTTACACTTCACAATAACAAAGAACAAATTTGTATTTTTTTTTAAGGGCAGGGAGTAAGCGAAACAAACGCTCAAATGAGAGTGTGAGTGGGAAAGCTGAACCCCAGGGGACAGGGGCTGGGGCTGCCGGGAGGGCTCCAACCCTGGAATGGCACAGGGAGGAAAGACGTGTTGCCCCCAGCCTGTCACCCCCAGAACCACCCAGAAAGGAGATGTGGGCAGCATGAATCCTTCACCCCTGCCCTGCTCAGGCTGGCTCCGGGATGGCGCTGGAGAGGGCGTTTATTAAGGACCTCTCCCGGGGGCACATCGCCATCTCCCGGCCCTCGGGGGAAGCGCCGGGAGCCCGCATCCACCCCACGCGGGACACGGCGTGGTCGGCCGGCAGTCGGGTCTGGTTCTTAAGGTACGAGAAAAGGGGAGCAGAAAGGGGAGCACAGAAAGGGGAGCACAGAAAGGGGAGCACAGCCCTTGTGGGGCTGAGACCAAACGCGAGCTCGTGCCACTGAAGCCTGGAGGGTGCCCCTGCAGCATCCCCCCCAAAACATCTCCAGGCAGGACCCTGGAGGTGTCAGGCACACCCACGACAAAGTGGCTGAGGGGAAAGGCCTTCCCAGGCTGATAGCACCCTCCACACCCAGATGCTGCTTGGCCACACTGTCACCGCTGCCATGGTGTCCCCGTGCTCCCCCAGCCATGCATCCCCTGCAGCAGCACACGGGCAGGAGCTTTTCCACCGTGGCAACCTCCTCACTCTTGCTTCCCCCAGCCACACTGGGCAGGAGGACATGGGGACCCTGGGGCTGTTGCCAGGTTTCAGGCTGGGGGCAGCTCTGCATCATCCGTGGCAGGGGTAAAATCCCTCCCAAGGCGCTTCCCAGAGATCCCCAAAACCCCACCAGCTTGTGCTGGGAACAAAGCTGAGCACACTGTTCGACCCCTGTCAACCACCACACCCACACCCTGCACTTTCACACGCTGGAATGCCCAGCTGGCCCCCAGCACCCCCTGATTTATGGGGGGCTCATTCTGTCAAGTAGTGCCTAATCAGACAATGCTGAAGGAAAGGAGCTGCCCCTCCCTACCTACAGCCTGGGCAGACTACCTTACACCCCCTTACACCTTACACCCCCTGGCACTGCTGGAGGTGCTGGGAGGCTCTGTTCTGTGAGAGCAGAGACCTCAGCAAGGTTTAAAGTTTTCTTGGTTGCATTAATACAAGTCCTGGCCTCTCTTCCCTGTATTGACTTTATGAATAATTTAGTTTATTAATGCATAAGGTGGCAGGGAGCTCTGGGCTTTGCTCTGGGGTAAAGCCAGGTGGGGGGGCTAAGCCAGGCTCTTGCTGTGGCTTGTGCCAATGGGGACCTGCCCCTTCCAACCCTCTGCATAAACCTTAGGGTCAGCAGATGCCAGCACTCAGTCACACGGGTTTTCTTCTCCTGATTTACTCCCTTTTCCTCTTGAAAGTAATAGAATGAATGTGTCTTTACAGATCATGTAAATCTGCTTGTAGATAGGGCCAGGGACTTATAGGTAGGTAAGTAATGGGAGAAACTATCAGTTCTAGAAAATGTTAGCAATTGACAAAGACTGCTGTTCAGCCAAGGCTGTGTTAAATTCCTGAACGAAGAGAAGAACAAAGCCTGAATAGAATTATGAATATTGTTTTGTTATATATAAAATTATATATAAAAAAGCGGGGGGGATGTGCATATTACAGACATACAGTAGGCCTATTGGGAAGTCTGTACCTTCCAAGTACTTCAGCCAATGGGAAAGGAAGAGGGAGTTGTGGCCAGGAAATAAAAGATAAAAAGGAGGCTGCATCCTCCAACAATTTGAAAGACCTCAGGGGAAATGCCCCATTGCCTTTCCCTTTAGTCAAATAAAGTTACAGGACTCCTCTCTCTCCTTTCTGGACTAAACCTCTGGCACTGTGAATTTTACTGCACACTCTCCACCACAATGTCATGGTGTTTCCTCAGCTCTCAAGAGAGGTTCTCACAGAACATAGTTCTTCACCCTCTATTTTTGCATTTCAGGGTGCAGCTGGGTAAGTTTTGGAGGCTTTTGTTTTACTCTGAAGGTAGGAAGAAGAGTCACATACCAGAGAGACCCCAAAAACTGGACCTATAAGTAAAACAAGGCCTGTCAGTTCTGCTGGAGTGAGCTCAGCAGTCAGTCAGGAAATGTGTTTGCTTTCCCACAGCCCAGGAGAGACCGCTGGTGCACAGGCAGCAGCCCCACATCCAGTGTCCTGCCAGCACTGCCTCTGACCAAGAGGCTTCTGGTCTTCAAATTCCACACTGCAGGGTTTTTCCTGCAGTTTGTTTTAGAGGAGCCATGGTGAGCCAGGTCTGGTCCCCGGGCCGGGCTGCTCCTGAGGGTCTGGGCACTAAATTTGTCTTTCCTATGGGGCAGCCCACCACCTCTGTGCCAGAACAGCTCCTGCTGTCCTGTGCTTGCACAACCAACCAGGAGGGAATGGAGCTGCCTCCAGACAGCTTCACAACCTGATTTGCAGAATCCTTCACTGCAGAAACAGTCTGGGGGTTTTTGTGGCCTTTGCTCCAAAGCACTCCCTCTGGCCCTGCCCATAGTGCAGCTGAGAGGGAGAGGAGCAGGGGGAGTGTTTGGCTGTGCCAAGCAGCTCTGATTCTCCTGGGTGCTTTGGTATTCTCCAGTGCAGAAATCACAGGGTGGCACTAAGAAACGGCTCAGTGGGAGCCAAAAACATTCCAAAAAAATTGGAGCTGCCATCAGTGGCCTTCCCTGCAGAAGGGGGATGGAGGAATTCAGACCTCTCTGAAGGGTAGCTCCCACTGAGCCTGGGCCTCTCACAGCCCAAGTTCTGCTCTCCCCCTGCCCTGCTCCCTGCAGAGCCACTTCCTGTTTGTTGGGATCTGCTCCCAGCGCAGGGCCCTTCCCTACTCTTGCTTTTATGCAGCACTGCTGGAGGCTGATTCCCCCCAGTCATGGAAGTGAAAAGCTGTTCCAAGGCTGCCACAAGCTGCACAGGGCAGACACTGACAGCACACCAGGGGAATGCTTCCCATATGCCTTTATTTGCAATGTTACAGGACTTTTTTACAGGCACTGTGCGTTGGTGTTCCAGACTGGTTTGGATTTTTTTCTGTATTACCCAATGACCGAGAGGTGTGGTGGGAGCAGGGAAAATCCCTCACAGCAACCGTTCCAGCTTCCAGGAAAGCATAAGACATCTGAGAGCAACAATCTGCTTCTTCTGAAGCCACAAAGCAAGGAATCTGGTTTATAAACAGGCTTAAAAAATAACGTACATGTATAAGAGCAGCTCAAAGCTAAAGTACAGCGGTAAGTGGTACATAGCTACGCATATCTGTTCATACCCTTTCTCCAAAGATGGAAAAGGCATGGCTTAAAAACTAAAAACACAGTTTAAAAAAAAAAAAAAAGATTCCATGCATTAAATTTTAGTGTTTTGTGCAATTAAAATGGGATGAAAATAAATATAACTTAAAAAAAACCCCAACCTTTTCCATGACACTAATGGAACAGAGGCAAAGTCTATAAGGCACTTCTACATGGGCTATTCTAGAAAGCCTGGCAAGGAGCTAAAACAGTGCAACCGTTTACAATGGCATCTGATGAGCAAAAGACACCTGTCTGGTGAGATATGAACTGAGTGAAACCTTAGGAAACTTCAGTCCTTGGGAAAGAGGCTTGGCTGCAGATGGCTTGGTGGCCACCTCCTCCTCCTCATTGCTGCAAGGGAGGTCTCCCCCATCAAGGGTGCCAGGGTACCCATCAAACTATGGCAGAGGGGCTCTGGAGCCCTGCTCCTGGGGAGTGAGACAGGACAGTGGGTTTGGGGATGGATGGAGCAGGTGAGGGATGCGTGGCTGCCAAGCTCCTGCAGCATCTCCTGCACTGCACGTTCCTCGACGTGAGGGCTCTCGGTCTGCCACAGCCTGCCCTCCCCGGCAGCCTCTCCACGGATGACCTTTAGCGCACCAGCCCTGCCGCCACTCGGTTCAAATGTTCCAGGAAGTTCAAAACCAGCCTCCACCCTAAACAGGGAACTGGGTGTTTTCGCAGGAGCGGGAGCCCAGGGGCCGTCACACAGCTCCCGCAGGCTGGGCAGCAGCACAGCCACAGGCAGCTCTGTGGAAAAAGGGAAAGGCACGGGAATGCCTGACCCCAGCCCTGTTTGCCAAAGGTGTCTAACCCGGGAGCTGCCTTGCTGCTGTAGCCCTTCACCTCATGCAGATGGAAGTTACGGAGATGCTCCAGGCGGGAGGGTCACCCTGGGCTAGGTGTGAGCGTTGGTGGCACTACACATGTGCTCAGCTGCTGACAAAAAAGGCTGATCAACCTGGATGGCTACTTCAGGCTTCACAGTAGTCCTTTATAAGCTGTTTTTCCCAGCTAGGGAGGATTGGAGACCCCAGCTAAGGTAGGCTGGAAGCAGTTCCTAGCAGAGGAGCTGGGGCTCTAGAGAGGAGCCCAAAGTTTTGCTCAGCAGGGCACCCAAGCATGGGGGACATGGGTGGGAAGCACCTGGCCATGGCAAATACCTGTGCCTGACTACATGGCTCTGCAGCAGGAGGGAAACCCTTGCCCTGCAGTGCCACTCAAAAATTACTGAGCAACCTCTACAAGATGTCTTGAGCACAAATTAAACCCCAAATCTGCCCTTCTAGCAGCTCTGAAGGACTTGGCACAGCCAGCTCTCTGGGCTGAAAGGTGCTGGCAGAGACAATAAGGGGCTCCCACTGCAGTGTCCTTCACCATCTCCACACCTTGCTCACACTCTCTGACTTCCAGAGGGTACCGGGCACAGTCATGGAGTGTTTTCAGGACAACCCTGATGCAGGAAGAGGCTCCTTCCTCCACCAGCCCTCTTAACATCAGGCTGAGCGAGAGACAAAAGCACGACAGGCGAAGCATGCACTTGCCTAAGCAACCCCTCTGGGCTGCCAGCTCCCACTGACTCTGCAAAGCCAAGGTTTCAAGTTCAGCTTTGTTCTGGCAGGTTAGCTCTCTATTTACAAGGGGAGGTGGGGGGGGGGGGGGCAGGGAACAACCAAGACAACCTAAAAAACCCTCACAACAAAAACACATTAAATAGGGAGAGTATAGCTTTCAAACGGGGAGGGCGAGGGCTGGAAAGTGTCTTGTAGTGCAGTTCAGAAGAGTCAGTCGGGGGCAGGTTGGGGGTAGTGGCAGAATCGGATGCGCGGCTTTAATGCAAGTCTTCGCTCTGAGACAACTCTGTCAGGATCTGAATGAGGTTGTCCAGCCCCCAGAGGTAGCCATCCTCTCTGTTCCCTTCCACCCAGGGCACGTTGTGCTGGAGAACTTGTCCCTCTGGCAGTGGGGTGGTTTTCCCAAAGTCAATCATCCAGACTTTGGCTTGCTCCTGCTTGTCGTGAATGAAGAGGAGAGAGCTCCCAATTACCTGTGGAGAGGTGAGACCTATTAGTGGTGCTCCTGTTGCTCATTTTCAGCCCTCTTTGGGGCTCTTAGAGACCTTATCTCAGGCTGCATTTCCAGGAGATGCTGCAGCAATTTTGCATGAGGAAAAGCAAGCTCTGGGTACTGCTGGTTGTGTTTGCACATGCAAATGGGGTATTTGGACAAGCTGATTTACTCATACAAATCCCAGGTCTTGACACAAGGAGAGAATCAGAAAAACACAGGCGTGAAAGATAAAGATGTCATTTTGGAAAATGAGCCAAGGTCCCTTAGCAACGAATGAGATGAACTGTCTCAGCCTTCAGATGGAGATTTTTTCAAGGCTGGTTCTTTGTGATCTGCCTGTGCTCTTCACACTCACCAATCCTGCAGACACCACCAGAGGGATGGGGACACTCCAAGTAAAAGTAACCTGCTGTCTCCTACCTCAAACACTATCCCATTACACCCAGACTGCCTCTAGAATATCCTCCTGGCATGCACAGCACTCTGGGGGTGCAAGGTACAGAGCTGCATGTTCATGAAATTCCTTTTCCCTGAGTTCACTTGACTGCATCTGCTTTGAAGGGCTCTTTCATATCCTTTGAGATATGATGGGCATTTGGGAAAATCCTGCAGAAAGTAGTAGCCTGGGCAAGCCCGGGGAAGCCAACAGGTGCATTTGGGCTCTGACAGAAGTCTCAAGGCCCGCTGCAGTGGGATGAGACCCCACAAGCCCGATGGTCACCACACACAAAGCAGAGAGATGCTCAGCAGCTCAGCATCCTGACCCATCCTGGCTCACAGTCTCAGCCAGCCTGACAACAAACAGCAGCTCTGCTGTGGCTTCTCAGTGCTTAGGAAATGTGCAGCAGTATCAAGCCAGTCATCATTGTGCTCTTCTGCTTAATCTCCTCCTCCAGTCAGATTTTAGCAGGGGCTTCTATAGAAAAGCACCAATGGGTGTGTTTCAGAGCTGTCCCAAAAGAAAACTGCTTTCCAAATTCTCTCTGATGTGCCTGAATTGGTGAATTATGAACTCTCTTGCCCCTGTGTGACAAATAGGCACCTTGGTGACCAGAGTGCAAGAGCTGTAGCAGAGGTGATGCAGAGCACTGAGAGCCATGAGTGCCCTTTAGCATGTGTAGGTACATGGAAGAGAATCCAGCTGGTGTCAGCCCTCCAAAACAGCAGCACTAAATGTTAGTGGGGACGCCCACATCTGTGCTATCAGCAGGGCTTAGCCTGAGGTTTGCCTTTAGACAGGGGTTTTGAACAGGATGCATGTTTGCAAAAGCTGTTAAGAATTTACATTTTTCAGGAGATTTTTTCCTTCAGTGTGTTGGGAAAACATCCAAGGTCCAGAGATGCGTATTATTTCTGAGAAATGCTTATCTTCAGCTCTCCTCCTGCTAACCTCTTATGGTCCTCTCTTGGCCAGGACAGAGCATTCTAATTTTAAGGAAAAACCTTTTGCTGACATTCTTCATTTGTGTGTCCTGGACTGCCCAATTCCCCTGCAGCTCCTTGGAGGAGCCCTGCTCAGCAAGGGCCCCATGGAGGGACACAGAGCTTGGCAGACCTTCTGCTGTGCTTCATTTCAAAGCAGGATGGAAAGTCAAAGCTGCTGCTTTTTAATTTTTAAGAAGTGGAAACTCCTTTCAAACCCTCTTTGAAAGGCTGCCTTGTTTCTACGTTTTCAAATGAAACCCTGGCACTTGGTTTCAGGGAGAATTTTGTTTCCTGTGTTGAACTGCCCTGAAACCCTGAGTTTTGACATTTCCTTTCCAACTGCCTTCCAGGCACTGCCACCAGGAGGCATGGCCCCATCTGCCTTTCGCTCCTGGCAGGACCCGTGTGTGGCTGGGGCTGAGGTGGCTCATGTGGCTCTGGATGAGGGGCAGTGGACTCTTGGAGCTGTGGCTCCTGAATCCTGGGAGTCAAAGGTTCCTATCAGGCTCTTTTTTTCCTACACCACACATGACAAGGGCATGCACTCTCATGTTTTGTTAAGTAGATGCAATAGCAAAATTATTGCATTAAATTGTGGAGCATTTCAGTTCCTGAAATGGCCAAAAAAGATAGTGTTCCCTCCTTGTTTTCCTATCAGTACTAAATCTTCACTATAGAAAATGCTGGTATTGTGGACACATATTTCTGTATGAAATTCCTTCAAAGGGAAGAGTTTGTACTGGGGTACCCCAACCAGCTCAGGAAAGGCATGTTTGGGGTATCTGCAGTTTATGGCTGTGTTGAAGCCTTGGTTTGATCATGTGGAGCACCTGTCAGCCAAATGATACCTGACATACATTCAAACAGACATTTCTCCTGAGAAAACCCCTGTGCTTTTACACTAGGGAATTTTCCCTGTCATGAACAGCCTGAGTTCCTTCTAGGTCACTTGTAATCTGTTTGAACATTGGCTTCCAGTAGATTGGAGCACATGTCAGATGCATAAACATTGTATGTTATCATCTATATTTGCACATTAAGTATTAAATACACATATGAATATACAGATATAAGAATAAAACAGCCCCTGACTTTGACTTCTCTCCCTGGACAAGCTGAGATTGAACAGTTTGTCTCTCCAGGCAGATCTATCTAAACAGCAGTATTACCTCATGGCACTTGAAGAACGGGGATGTCTCCAGGGTAGCGCGGATACCCTTCAACCGGTTAAGGTAACTGTTCTGGAATTACAAAAAAAACCACAAATCCAAGCCATCAGTGTTGCAGGAAACCTACATAAAAACCACTGCATTGGGGCAGACAGGAAAGTCACCCCTGCACCCAGTATCCTCCCACAGACCTTTCCCTTTGGAGAGTGTCCCCTGCATCCTTTTTATGATCCACTTAACCTTTTGGCTTCTGTAGCACCCTGTGAGCTCCTGTGTCTTTCAAAACTCAGCAGAAACATTTGCTTTTGCTGAACTGGTGCTTTCTGCAGAGTCTCCCTGCTGCATCCATGGTGGGAACACCTAATTCAGCAGCTGCTACTTTTTCCTCTCCCCTGCACTCTCTTAATAGATCAACTCTTCACTTCATCTGTCTTTTTAGCACTCAGTCACACATCACAAGACACTTCTGCAACTCTGTTATCAGCATTTTTGCAAAGCTGGTCCTGTAGGTGGAAGGGCTTTCACAATGGCCAGCACACAGGTCGAGACCCACAAGCCTGTTCAAGGATCCCTGCAAATTGCTGGAAGGCACTGAAGATTCCCGGGGAGCTCCACTGATTTTGGGGTTTATATAGA
Source organism: Poecile atricapillus (assembly GCF_030490865.1). Classification (NCBI taxonomy): domain Eukaryota; kingdom Metazoa; phylum Chordata; class Aves; order Passeriformes; family Paridae; genus Poecile; species Poecile atricapillus. The sequence goes on from NC_081251.1 coordinate 99,985,694, forward strand.
AGAATTAAGCACAGGAACACACACAGAGCAAGTATCTGGGCACTGTACACACTTGCAAGGGGAGAGGTGGGGATTGCTATATAAAAATGCACTGACCAAGGAGCCCCATCCAGAGCTGTGGCATGATGTGTGCTCCACGTTCTTAGGGGGTAAAATGCACCAAGGCAAGTTCATCTTCAGATCCAGGAATAATCCCTGGGTAACTCTTGTGAAAGCAAGTGTGCCAGTTTGAAGGAGACAGTGCCAAGGGTGACTCCAGCTGGAGTCTTGCATTTGGAGACTTTATACAGTGCAGCTTATTATGGGAGTGCTTTGTCAAATAGATTATTTGACACAGTTGGTGTAAATTGTTTACAGCTAGATCTCTTATTCTCCTGGCAACTTAGGGAAGCTTGGGGAATGCTGAGTGTGGCTTGTCCATGTGAAGTGTGCCTGGCACACTTCACCCTTCTGTGAGACTGGGCACAGGCAGCCTGCCCTGCCAGGATGGGAGCCCCCATCACTCATACTGGGGTACAGAGAGGCCTCGGGGTGACCACCAGCCCAGGGAGGAGGGACAGAGAGCATGGCTGCGACTCCTCAGTGGGTTTTGGGGCCTAATCCTGGAGATCCTCAGCAGACTCAGACTCATGTCAAGCAGTGCTGCTGCAGCCAAGTCCCCTCCCAGCTCTCCACTGCTTTCCCCTCACCCTGTACCAGGATGGTGTTTCTCTTCATCATTTCTCATGCTTTTTAACAGATTGCTCAGGCTTCAGCCCTGCAGGCCAGGGACCTGATGAGGTGAGACCAGGCTCCCCAGGAAATGCCCTCTCCAGGCAGTGTCCCCAGCATCTCCCACTCACCAAAACGTTCCTGTTTCCTCTGGTGAACTCGCTGAAGGCCTCCATGACCTGTTCCTTTGTCCGTGTCTTCTTGAAGTCCCGGTTCACAGTGCCGTCCTCTTTCTTGAAAAGAAGGGACAAGAGTGAGTTGGATGGGGAGGAAGGGAGCTGGGGCAGGAGTAGTGTTTCTGCAGCCATGCGTGTTGCCAAGTAGGATGTAGCATTTTTGGCAGCTGAAGGATCTGTTTGTGGAGCAGGGGTGAGCAGAGGCAGCAGGTCTCTGCTTGCACATCCCAAGTTATCCCACAGCCCCGATCCATTGTTCTCTACTGCAAATGGAACTCTCCATCATCAAATACTTGCCAAGGTCACCGGCAATGTGGACAAACTCTCCTCACAGACCTGGTGTTTGCTGCTAACAGGGGCTGGAGACTACCTGTTTCTGGTGTTTCTGTGCCCAAATGGCTTCCTATGGCTGCTGTGGCTGAGAATGGCACTGACACCAGCCCTGGACCGTCTCCCTGGCTTGGGGACAGCAGAGCATGATCATGATGGGGAAAAAATTGAGTATGGATGGAAACAACATCTCAGGAGCAGGAACGAAACCGCTCTGTGAGAAATCCTCCATGGACCATTGCAGCAAGGAGCAAGCCCCATGGCTCTCTGGCCTCACTGGTCCTTTGATAGTCCATGGATCACAAGCCCTTCAAGGCAGCAGCCTGGCACCGAGATGCAGCCTTGTGCTCTCCTCCTCCTTTCCCCCATCCTTGGCCTGCCATGGGGATGGCATGGCTTGTCCACTGCAGCGATGACACTCAGCCCTGGCCCAGAGGCTCCTGTCTGAACTTCTGGAAAGCTTTGTAGGTCTCTCCCCATTTCCCTGGACCTTCTGGGGCTCTGATTTTTACATCAACTCGTTTCACTGTCCAGAGGGGCTGTAACACAGGCAGGCAGATCTCACTTCCTGGATACGGGGACTATTTTAAACCACACTTGCTTGTGCCCACAGCTCCATTGCAGGGCTCCATCCCACTGCTCCAGACAGCTCGTTTGCACACAATAGAGCAAAAGGACAGGGGCCAAAAGACATCCTGTGGGCTGGGGAAGATGAAGGATGAAGGGGCAGAGCAGAGGCTGCAGGGGAAAGAAGGAACAATGACATCACCTGCCCTGGAGGTTAGAGACCCATCAGGGAAGTGCCCCAGCACAGGGCAATGTGCATCCTCCTGGAGAGGGGGCCTGCTGTGGGCATGGTGGCCAGTCCAGTTTGGGGGAAGACTGAATGCCCAAGGTGAGCCTGCCATCAAACCAACATCTGAAGTGCAGTTTGGGATGCATCACACAGCACATTTCAGCTTCCAGCTTGTGTTTTGTGTAAACATTAACAAAGGTGGTAACAAAAGCAATGTACAAAAGAAAACTCCAGGAAAAACTTCGTTTGTGTCAATTGCAATGACTGCACCCAGCTTCAAATCACCCTGGACTCAGCCTGACCATTGTTCCACAGGGTGCAAAAGCGATGCTCAGGCCTGGCAGAGTGTGCATTGGCAGAGGACAGGGACAACCTTTTCACTGGAGACTCCATGCTGCTGATAGACCGTGCAGAGCTGGGATCTCTGCTTTCAGCTGTGACCTTGCTGGGGATGCTCTGGGGGCACATGTGTGATGTATAGGGGAAGAGCACTTTGCTGCCATATGCCCCTCATCTGAGCCCTGACGTGGCAGCTCAGAAATGAACCCACCCTCTCCCAGGGGGACGATCGATATCAATCTGGAGAAGGGCCACAGCACTAATTTCACATGTAAAGAGCACAACCTTCCACAAAGTATCCAAGAAAGGACATGGACTTCTAAGCACTCCTAAAAATAAACAAAATTCACAGATGGCCTTTCAGATAAGGCAATCTCAGCTTCAGGAAAGCCAAGCAGCCTATCCATAGTGCTGCTCCCAGCATTACCCGACTCCTGCAGTTTCCTTGCCCAGCCAGAGGTTGCTGCCATGAGGCTGACAGCTGCCATGACATTCACAGGTGTCCGAGCCCCGAGGGGGCTGCCTTCCACAAAGCAGAAATGTGAGGGGGGCTGATAAGGTCTATCACAGCCTCCGCCCCACCAGCGATTCCAGCTTGCGCTGGCGTCACTGGGGCAGGGCTCGGGTCAGCCAGCACTCCAGCACTGCCTCTGGCCTTGGATGGGGCTTGTGAGCTGCCTGGCTTGGCAAAGTTAGGTGGAGGCTTTCCAGTTTTGGGACCCTGCAAACATTCCAGCCCTGGGAAATGCCATCCCACCGTGGCCTTGCTGCAGGCAATGGTGAGTAACACTCGGACCAGAGCAGCAGCTCAGGGGTGTCACTTCTTACAATGAGCCCCAGCAAGTTTCAACTGGGCCACCAGGGATCACTTGTGTTACTTTCAGCATGGAAATTTTATTAATAGCTACTGTTTCCAACAGGTTCAAGCTATTCCAGAAAGTCAGATGAATGTCATTATCTCCTTTTGCGAAGGAAAATTTCCATTTTAAAAAGGAAGAACTGGATCCTCAAGGCCACCTGGGAAACGGAGAGCCCAGTCAGGAAAGGGCTGTTATCCTCATGGCCAACCCTGAGCTGCCAGGCTGTGCTATCCAAAAGTCTTCCACCGTTCCTCTCCTTCCTATGACTCCTTTCCATATGTCCAGGGTCAAATCCTGTCCTTCCCTTGCACTTCTCAGTACTCTCCTCTAGCAGCCCCCATCCATGGGCAAGGGGCAGGGCAGATTCACTGCTGCTCTTCACAGGGAAACATCCACAGCAAGAAATAAAACATGGGAAGACAGCCAGGGCACCGAAGGCACTTTCCCTAACACAGAAACTCAATCCCAGAAACAGGGAGAACAACAGGGATACAGCACAGCATGACCAGCCCTGTTGGAAAAAATGCCAGCCATGAAACAGCATGAGCTGCTAATGCTTTAGCTTAAGGGAAAATAACACAGAAGCTGAGGGATTTAAGGAGAATTACAGTAATTAGAGCCTTGATCAAATTAGTCAGCCCCCTAGCAGCAGCAACAGCAGGAATACTGCTGGAGGCCAGCACTTCTCAACATTTTTCAATTAAAGGGCTGCTTCACCTCTTTGAAAAAAAAATCCACTGCTCAGATCAGGCAGCTACTCATTTATGGTTGGCTACACAGAGGTGAAAATCTCATAACTCCTTTATGGCTTTTATTTCCCTCCATGGTGTTTTCTGCCTCCCTAGGGATATGATTTCTTTGGGTTTTTTTTTTACATTTTTAATTTCAAGCGCTTCACATATGACCTGCCCCTTAAACATGCCCAGACTGAGAAGCACCACTGGAGGCCAAGGATATATCATTTTGGATATAAATAGACAGACATTTCTAATCACATCAAGAAAGCAGGAAGAAGAAGCAGTGCATGGGAGCTTTAGTCCCAACTGGTCCCCCTTTTTTACACAGCCTCAGTTTTATACAAAGCAGAACATCAGCAACGGGATCTAGGCATGGGCTTGTTCAGAGCTGGAGCAGCTCACAGTGTGCTTATGGGCATGTACAGCAGGAAAGGGTCTTTGGGAGACCTGAAGAGATCAGGGAAGTGCCCTGACCCAATGTAGGCACTGCAGAAAGCTGTTGTGGGGAGCACAACCATCAGCATCCTAGGCAAAGACACGGGATGGTCAGGGCCACCTCGTATTGCTTGCCAGGAATCTTTTGAAAGGTCTCAGCCCAAGAGCTGCTCCTGAGGTTTCTGAGAGCATTTGAATTAGAGGTAAATGCACTGTGTCCTGTTGAATGAAGAAGGTGCAACATGCACAGAGCAAGAGACAACTCCCTTCTGTGGGTGGTTAGAAGGGTGTTAGAAGTAGCAGCTCAGAGTGACCCACTCCCGGTGACCTTTTAAACCCATCATCCAACTCCTGCATTTGTTTGCTGGTGAGGTGAAGGGAAACACTGACACGGAAATCTACAAAATCTGTATGAGGGCTTTATCAGGGAACAGCTTAACTTGTTTTAATTCTATCATTTTGACACCTCTATCTTCAGGCAGGACATTAGGCTACAGAGACCTAGATAGGCACTCTGGGAGAATTCTGCTCTTCTCTTCAGAGAAGAGAAAAATAATCTGTGATCAAGGAAAGAAACTCTTCCAAACAAGACACATGCAGATACTGAGCCATTGTTTCCACTAAGAGCAAGTGACTGATCTGAGCTACTGTCTGGGCCCTCAGCAGGAACCCAAGCCTGAATTACTAAAAACACAACTTGACAGAGTTCCCCATGGCTGCCAAGCCAACACCATGCCCAGGCATGCAATGAAACCCTTGGCTCAAGTGTGATATTACCTTTAATTCACACTGGCTGCTATCAAAAGGCATAGGCCATTGCTAATGTTCGTGCAAGCTGTATCACTAATATTCTGTGGTTGCAGACCTAACTCTGTTCAAGGGCCATCCCAGACAGCTTTCTTGCTGCAAAGTCTCCTTGGAGAAAATCTCCTGGGCTGGCTCATCTACTGGGGACACAGAAGCATCCCAGCTGGTGTCTCCAGAAATGTGAGCACTGCTCTGAGCAACAGCAGTCAGCAGGTTACATGTGCATGCTGATGCTGACAGAAAGTGCACCTGTGTGTCCCATTGTCCCATTTCATAGGGCTCAGTTGCTGAATCTTCCTGGACAGGCTTGTAAGCACATCCTCCTTACAGGCTAAGCTCACAGCTCCGACCGCAGATCGGCACACGTTCAAGCTGGGATTTGGATTAGTGGCTCAGCCCAGTGGCAGAGCAGAACTGAAAGCAAACAACTAATTTGAGTATTCAAGTTGGAGGATGGCACTTTGTATTTTGCAGGGAGGGAGAAATCAACCAAGCAGCTGATGTAATGAGATTATGTCTAAAACTGTCCTTTTGCATGGATGCCCTGAGCTCAGCTGCATTCTCAGAAGAGCAGCAGTGCCCTGGGTGAAGTGCCTGTGTGGTGGTTTGGCCGCAGGGGCTGGGGATGTGCAGATGTGACCCACTCTCACCACCAGCCTGCTGCTTGTGTACCTCTGTGAGTTTGGCTAGTGAGCACTCCCAGCAGATGATCCCCTGCTCAGCACAGGTGGCCAGACTCACCTTTATCCCCTCGATCCTGAAGCCCAGCGTGGCGGTGGAGCTGATGGTCTCCCTCCACTGCATGTAGCGGGGCTTGGTCACTGCCCGCAGCACATTCTCCTCCTCAGTGGGGGCATCGGGGTCCACCTCAATCATCTTCTGGTACATGTCCTTCCTCAGGCTCGGCTTCTTCCGGGCCTTTATCAACTCCTCCTCCAAGTACGTTCTGCAGAGAGTGAGAGTGGATGAGCAGGGCTACCACATGAGGTCCCTTATACACACACACAGCCCTTGCCCCAGAAATCAGGCTGATCCAGGACAGCTGACCCCTAAGGAGTAGTGCAGCACAGGAAATAATGGAGCAAGCCTCTTTGTGGCTGAATTGATCCTGATTTAATTATCACTCCATCATCAACACCCAGTATTTTTTCAGTTCATCAAGGAACCACAACCAGTCTGGCAATAACATGGGAAGTAATTTCTCACAGGTGCTCATGGCCTTGCTGCTGCCACCCTGGCAGCCTCCTCGTGCCATCCCTTGTCCTGAGGGGCCCATACCCCAATGTTCAGGAAACCTAAGCTCTCACCTGAGCTAAGCATGGCTTTCAAGATATGCCCATGAAACTGTGCACATGCTCTGGGAACCAGAATTCAAGGCAAGAGGGACATTACTGTGTCCCATCCTTCAGCATTAGCTGCTGCTCCCTTTGTGGGTCAGCCAAAGCTGCTCCCATGCCTCTCCTGTGCTTTTCCATCCCTTCTGGGGATGCACCATGAGGGCTCTGCCTCACCAGATGCTAAACGGGGTGTTTTCACACAGGGCTGTTCCACTGATGGTGATTTTGCCCAGCAGAAGTCTGCTTCAAGTGGACTTCTTAGCAAAAGCTTTTCCTACAAGATGAAGCACAGGAAGGGATACAACCTTGGCCAGGTGCTGACCACCACCCCAGGTCCACAGGGTGCAGCCAGGATGGGGAAATGGGAGAAGGAAGATGGAAGGTGCAGAGAGTGTGCAAAGACCTTGGTATTATCCATACTTCAGAGAAGCATCCCTCTGTGCCAGAGCACAGTGGTGGAAAAGTTCTGCACTCTGGCACGCATAAAACCATCATCCACAAAGTAATACTTCCTGCAGCAATAATAAACCACCACAGAATTCCTCTTGCAGCTCCCAAATCAACCCTGGCTCAGCCTGGAAAGTGTCCAGGCCCTCCTCAAACAACCTACCAAGTCGGGTGAGATGTCCCAGCAAAACAACACAGGAATGACCTTATCTGTCCCTGTTCTACACCTCCCACTAGCCATGCCCAGGTCTGCAGGGGGACAGTGCCCTCTGCCCTTGTCCCCTGTGCCAAAATCCCAGCAGCAAACGTGTGGTTCGCCTCCAGAACCAAGCAAAACAAACTGGGAGGATGCTGAGTGGTCTATGTGAACAGTGTTCCTGTGTCCCACAAGGCAAACCTTTGCTTAGGGCAGACATCCCCAGGCCATCAGCGCCTTTGAAAAATACTGTGGGTAAAATGAAAGTCTTTGGCTGAGATCACCAAACCCATGATTTTGATGGAGATGGAACAAAACAGCAGAATAAAGCAGCAGCGTGCTCAAAATGCTGGTCACAGTGCTCAGAAAGCTAGAATTTCTTCTTATGAATGACAGCTCACCAACGTCTGTGGCTTGGTCCTCCTCATTGCCTCAGGCTTGTGCCAAGGCTTAAGAAAGACAAACTTTTGTTTAGGAGTGATTGGAGTAGGCTGCCACATCCCAAAGCCAGGTTGGCATGAAAAAACCAAACCTGTATCTGCCTGACAGCAAGCTGCTGGCTCAGGTTTAACAGCCCCGAGGTTTAGATTATTTGCTCAGCCATGGGGATGCCCCATTCCACAGCATTAATTCCATTCATCCTCTCACCAGCTCCTCCCACAGCACCATCTTATTCCAGGATGACAATGCTCAGCACGTTTTCCCCTTGCCTGAGCTCCAAAACCCCAGGTACATAAATCACTTGACATGTGATCTGTGCACGGGAGGCTTTCTTCCTCCCAGAGGCAGCCACAGGAGCACCTGGGCAGCGTGTCCAGCAGCTTTTCTTCTGGTGGCTGCTGTCAGGGTCCAGAGGGAGTCCTGTCTCCTTCCCACAGCAGCATGTGTGTGCCAGCCAGGGCCACACAGCTGTGCCGGGCCCTCTGCCCTTCTCTCCACCCCTCCGGTGGAAAGTATTCCCCGCCTCTTCCCTGCCGACAGCCCGGCACGCCAGTTCGAGTTTCACATCGGGATTCAGGAGGGGAAAAAAAGATTCCTCCCTCCCACAGAAACCATCAGCTTTTCCAGCAGCGCAAGCGTCTCCACCATGTCTGGGCTGCGCCTTTGCCAGCGAGGGGGATCTCAACCCTTCGTGCCACCAGCCTGCTGCACACCCAGGGCAGAGGGGTGGCCTGAGGCTGCTCCAAAAGTGGCAGTCACCTGGGGTCACCAGCCCTGCTCACATCTGCTCTGGGACACCTTTGTCAGCTGTGGCACAGCTCACTCAAAAACTGCTGCTGGCCAAGTGGCTGTAGCCTGGGATCCTGATGGATCTGGAGAGATGGTTCTCAAGGAGGACACGGGCAATATTGCTCATCTGTTAGGAAATATTTCAAGGGCTTTGCATGAAAGGCACTGAACTACTTAGCATACGCATTTTATCCCTCCAGTGCGCATCGGAGGAAAGGCTGAGCAGAGGGAAAATTTCTTGCTCACTGAAGTTGTGCCTTTCAAGCGTCTTTATTTCACCCCTCTGGCACCCTGGGCAGGATCTCCTACCCCCCATCCTTTGGCTGTGTCGTCCCATGGCAGAGAGAACCTTTGAGTAGCTACTGTGCCATTCCCACGTACCCAAACCCAAGCAGAGTGCTCTCCCCTCCGCCACACCAAACCTTTCCCAGCATGCAGGACAAACAACAAGCAGAGAAGGAAGGAGCCTGGTGTATCCTTTCCATATCCAGGTTTGCCTATGGCTCTCTCATGGTATTTGCTGAGCTTTACCTGAAGACAGGTGAGCCTGGTATTCTTAATTGTGTGTTTCAGGCAGTTTTACCTAGGAGATGTATTTACTTTTGAGTATCCCATCTTAAACTCAGAAAACACTCACCCCAGTGCCACTCACCTGACCCCCATTTTGCAGTCCATAACACAGGGGGAGTCAAACTCAGCCAGCAGATCTTCCATCTGGTTGTATCGCTCCCCATCCTTGACTACATCTCCGTGGTAGGCAGGGACATAGGGCTTCAGGACATCGTTCATGAGGCGGTCGAGGCACCGCTGCTCCGATTCACAGTGCTTCTTCAGTATCCTGCCATTGGCTGCTGCCTTGAAACTACCTGAGGGTGACAAGGGACAATGTGGCTTTGCATGGAGGGGGGATGATGCTGTGCCTTCAAAAACAGGAAGGGAAGCACCTCCATTTACACCTGCACCCAAAGGAGTCCCTGCAGCCAGGGACTGAAAAGCTCAGGTTGCCAGAGGTTTATGACCAGCACTGTCACACCCCAAAGAGGGCAGAGACCTGTCCTGCAGCACCCAACACATTTGCTTCACGCCCTCTGTGCACTTCTTGGTAAGTTCACATCTTTGTGTCTGTGTCATGTGTGGGGCAACTTTGTGCTGGGCAGCATCACCTGCTTTGCAGTGGCTCAGGAGGTGGGCCTGGCTCTCACCCAGAGCACCCAGCTCTCTTCTGCCTGAGGAAAAAGCAGCAATAATACCTGCTGGCCCAGGGAGATTGAAAGCCCAGAGCCCAGACCTCCACACTACCCTCACTAACATTTAGGTAAGTCACTCTGCTGGGCTAGAGACTGAGAGCTGCAAGCTGTGACATTCATGCAGCAGCCTAAAGAAATTCAGGCCAACAAAGCTCATTAACCTGCGATAACCAAGGGCCCTGCCACCACTCTGTCCCTCCCCATGCTCCGTACCTGCGTGTCCCGCTAGCTGGATCCAAGGGTATTTCTTCTTGAAAGACATCACAAACGGGGACCAGTGCACCATATTCTTGATCTTCCTCCATGACTTGCTCTAAAGGAAAAAAAAATCATGAAGGTAAATGCGGTGTTTTAAGCCTTTACTGTCTGTAAAGTCACTTCAGGCAGCATGCAGCTGTTTTGGACAGGGAAAGAGGCACCACAGCCAGCGCAGGATGGAAGCAAACAGAAAATCTGCTCTTTTCCCATTGTGCTGTGCCAAGCTGGAGCCGCTGGGCCTCAACTCTACATTCAAAAATCACGAGTAACTTCACTAAAGTGGATGGTGTTACAGCATTGTTCCAGTTGGCTGCTCCTGCTGCAGAGCGCCCAGCCAGCCGCACTGCCTCGTCCCCGCTCCCTGCATCCCTCTGCGGGAGCAGCAGGGACATTAACCCATCCCTAAGCACCGCATTAGATCACAGCAGATGGAGTGGGAAGGCAACCCAGGACTGCCATCCAGCCACAAAACCGAGCTGCAGGTCCTGAGGGGAACAAGAGCACAGGCACACAGCGGCTCCCTGCCTGGCTTTTGTTCCCCCTGAAAGGCAGCTGCTGTGTCCATTAAGCTGGCAACCCTCGTGCACTGATCCGCTCGCTCTGGCCCATCTGTAACTACAGTTCAGAGAACAATTCCCTTCTGACATGTTGTGTTTCTCACCAGATAGATTGCACAAAATTATTTACATGACTCTAACGAAGGCTTCACTGGACGTACGAAAGCCTCCCTCAATGGCTCCTTCCTGTGAGTTTTTCCCTGGATTGTTCTAGCTAACACACCACCAGTAAAAGGCAGGGGATGACCTCTTATCTTGGCCCCAGAAGGTGACGGCACAAACATATTATGTGAACGATATACAACGGCAACAATGGAAAAATGCCTTCTTGTGGGAGCTGGGACAAACAGTGTAGTCCTTGGCTGCTCCAAGCTTCTGGGTTCAGCTGGAAGCCAGCAGATAAATTATCCTCATTTGCTCCGCTCTGAAGGCATGGGAGGGAGCCTTCCAGAAAGCCCAAGTAATCTCTTCCTCATGTTTGGAGAACTGGCCCCTGTTCCAGTAATGCTTCACAGACAGGCAGGGAAGAGCCAGCAGCCCCAACTTGCAGTTTGGATGCTTGCTGGGGGTGAACTCAGAGCACAGGAATCCGTGCTGGGAACTGCTGACATGTTTAAATGGCGAACAAGAAGGCAGACAAAGATGTTAGTGTGTAAAGCGTGGAAATCACACTGGGTTATCCCTGTGCCATGCACCAGCCCACTGGGGAGCAGGGAGATGCAGGGGCTGCCCAAGTGGTGGGCAGGACAGGGGTGGAAGAGAGGAAGAAAAAAGGTCCTTCCCCACCTCTCAGCCTGGGAGGAGCAGGGCAGCCCTTCCCTGGAAGGCTGCCCGTGGCCGTGGCCAGGAGCATCCTGGTGCAGCCTGGCACTGGTACAGTCTTGCAGAAGTTTGGCAGGAGCTGCCCAAGCGTGGGGTGACACCGGGCATCCCCTTCTCCCAGGCTCCTCCACTCTGTGGGCTCGCTCTGCCGCCCGCCTTGCTTGCTTTGGCAGGGGGTTGGGCAGTTCCCTACCTGACAGGAGGATGAATGTTTTTATTTCCACACAGAGTGCCAGAACTTGTGTGTTTTAGCTGTTCTTTGTTCTCCTTTTGGCAGAGAGTGAAGGGGAAGCGGGGGGGTGTCCCCTCCTTTTGTTTTTAAAATAGTAACATCAAGTCCCGGCTGATGTCATGAAAAAAGGGGGAAAAAAAGTCTCTGGGGGAGTTTGGACTCTCAATGAGTGTGACCCACCTCCTCTAAAAGAAGGAGTCCTCCCCTCACTTGCAGCACAGCATAGTAAGTCACTCGGTCCCAGGAAACATGCCAAGGCAATGTGTCTTCCCAAGCCAAGATTTTGTTTTTTGGTGGTTAGAGCTTTATAGTTAAAACCCTGAGGTACTTCAAGGTACAGGCAGAATGAAGGCAAACACTCCCTAAAGCAGGGCAGGCCACTCTGGCTTCCCCCTGCCAGGGCTTTCCCAGGAGTGATGCTCTCCATTCCAGCACTGCTCCCAGTGCAGGGTAATGACCCTGAGTCCCCTGGAGACACAAAACACAGCAACAACAACAACAACCCTTCTGCTGATCTGAACGGAACACAGAGCCAGTCACTCAGCACAGCCACCCACTCAGCACAGCCACCCGAGGAACAGGTAGCACATCCTCACCCTCTTTATGCCAGAGGGAAACATTTTCATCCAGGCCTCACCTGGTTTCAGGCACACCTTTAGCCAGGTATTTCCAACCCAAGTTTTAAAGACATGTGTAATGGCTTTTTTTTTATTGTGAAGCTTGAGGCAGCTTCATCCATTTCCAGCCACTCCCAGCCTGCTGGAAATTGACTGCAAGGTCAGCTGTCACTGCCGCAGGGGTGACCCACAATTCTGATTCACAGAGCCCCTTTCCCCCAGCTTCACAGGGCCAACCACTGGACACTAACAGGGGAGAAGAGGGATTGTTGTCTCTCTGATTCCTTCAGGAGTCTGGATTGTTGTTTTACACCTGAGCCCCCTCCCAGTGTAATAAGGAAAAGTTTGCTTCATCAAAAGGATGTTGCTCTGTCGTGGGAGTGCTCAAAAGGTTGAGTTTTGCAAGGCACAGCTCCCCTGCTAAACCAGCAGCTGCATGACTACATCTGATCTCTGGGACAGGCTGCAGAAGGGGACCATGGATTAACAACACTGGTCAATGCCCCCAGGGATCCTGCCACTCCCTTTGACTGAAGATAGCAAAATTCTCCCTAGGTAGAGTGTTGCTCCAAAAAGTCAGTCTTTGTACTTTCCATTGAGCCCCAAGAGAGATGGGAGGTGGCTTTTAACCATCAGCAGGGTCCTTCACCCTGACAAGAGGTCTCTGTTTATTCAGACACTGATGGGCATTCAGAGATCTCAAAGGCCATGGTTTGGGATCCCGGTCATGCCAACCCTCATGTCAGGCTCTTCAGCCAGCCACGGAAAACCATGAGGTTCACACCACTCCAGTCTCACTCCACAACCACACTCAAGAAACAGCCCCTCTGCTGCCTCCTGCCTGGTGCTATTAATAGACAAAGGGAGTATTAAGGCTATTTACAGTAAAGAAATCTTCTTTCACACTGCCTGTTGGGAACTGTAAGGTCATCACCTCCAGGCTTGTCTGTAGCTTTTGGTTTACATGTCAAGGAGTTATTTGCTCACACATCCAGGAGCACAGTCACAGCTGTAGGTGCATGCAGGTGTTACCTGTGGTAACTCCTCCGACTCAGACCAAAAGGATTTTTCACCATACTGGAAGAAATCGTTCTGCGGTTGGCATTACCAAATGATGCAGGTGAAGGGCAGATATCTGCTCTTCTTATTTGCCTGCAAGGAGGTGAGCTCACAGGTGGTAATTTCAAAAGGTGAGCACATTTCCAAGCCTTTTGCATGATCAAAGCCTGCACCTGATGTGGCACCCTGGCACCCAGCTCTCCCCCAGATCCAGCCCTGTGGTTGCTCTGCCTCCCAGAAAACTCAGGAAGCTGTGTGGACTGACTGCACTCTTGCATAGGCAGCAAGAGCACAGAGCCTGAATAAGTAGGGAATATGCACGAGGCGTCTGATGCAATTCGACACTTTTTATTTAAAACCTGGTTCAGCATCAGCAAATGCCAACTGATTAGCTGTTAAGTAAATTATTTAGTGACTCTGGAAATATATTTAGCAAGGAATGGCACTGTTTTCCTTAATAGTCTGCCACATGGAAAAGAGGCTCAGCAACTGCAGAACCAACTCTAAAAAAGAACTTTTCAGGGTTTCTGCAGGACTCTGCTTCTGCCCTCTTACAGCTTTTGCTTACTGCACAGAGCAGTGCCCCAAGACAGGGGTGGGATACAGGCCAGAGGAGTTAATCCCTCCCAGTGAGCACCCACAATTGGTCAAGGGGAGAGAGTGCTGGGAAAACAATTTTATCTGCTGTATGTTTAACTTTACTTATCTGAAGCTTAAAGCAAACTCTAGGCTTTCCCCATCTGTCAATAGATCTTCGTATGGAAAGAACAACACAGGAGGATTTAGTGCCAGTGCAGAAGGTCAGAGGATATATTGTGTTTAATTAGATTAAACAAAAAGTGACTGATGAGCTCAGTGCTCGCTGTACATTTTCTCTATTGCATATTTATTCCTTTAATGTCTGCTCAAAGGAGATGTGCCTTTCTCAGTCTGCCTGTTGCCTCCCTTTCCCAGCACAGACACTGGTGGAATTTGCCTGGTGTTATTCCCCATGCATGGAGCCAGCAGGGTGCTCTTCCCTTTCCATACATTCTGCCAGAGATAGGCAGTAACTGCTTTAATTTGCTGAAATTATGCTTTCCTATGGTTTTATGGGACCAAACATTCCTGAGGCTTTGGGTCAACAGGAGAACCCCAGGTGTGTTGGACCCAGGTCATGTGTGATCACAGACCTAATATGGTTGGTACCATCACGATGCCTCAGGCGAGCCCCTCGCAGATAAAGGTCAGTGGGAGATTGACACAGGGGAAGATGTCACCATCATCTTTGCCAATATTTGGCCTCCATCAGGGCCCACCACAGCTGTGGAATCTGCCATTGCTGGCCTCAGGGGGAACACACAGAGCTGTTTGAGTAGCAGACCTCTGTTAGTCAAAAATCCTGAGGGTCGGACAGCCATGATTCGGCCATACATCTCTGCTGCACCACTTAACCTGTGTGGGAGGGGTGTTCTGTTTGCACAGGGACTCTGTGGGGATGGATTTTTAATGGGGGCCACTGTGTTAAAGGGTGTAAAATATCCCACACTTGCCCTAAAATTCTTACTACTTGACCTGTGTGGGTACCACAGCGATCCCTAGAGAAAGAGAAACTTCACGCCCTTAAATCCCTAGTAAAAGAACAACTAGCTCAAGGGCACAGAGAACCATCCATGAGCCCTTGGGACACCCCTCTATTTGTTATAAAAGAGAAGTCTCGTAAATGGAGGTTGCTCCATGACCTGAGAAAAATCAATTCACTCGTGGAAAGCATGGGTGCTTTGCAACCTGGTATGACATCTCTTACAATGATTCCTGCCACCTGGGATATTCTGGTTGTGAACCTAAAAGATTGGGGTTTTACTATTCCTTTACACCCAGATGATACCCCGAAGCTAGGTTTCACAGTGCCATCCATTAATAATTCTGCACCAGTTGAACATTATCAATGGAAAGTTTTACCACAAGGAATGAAAACCAGCTTCACAATTTGCCAATGGTACATTGCTCAGGCCTTATCATCAGTAAGAGAACAATTTCCAGGGGTGTACTGTTACCACTACATGTATGATTTCTTAATTGCAACCCCAACTAAAAAAGACCTTTCACAGATCTGGCCAAGACTGATGCAAGCATTAAAAACATTTGGGCTGCAAGCAGCACTGGAAAAAGTGCAGCAGTAACCACCCTGAAAGTACCTTGGACTCAAAATGATGGATCAGACCATACAGCCACAAACAATTTGACTTTCAAAAATTCAAACTTTAAACAATGCACAAAAACTTTTGGTTACCATAAACTCAGACCCTATCTAGGACTGGCCACCTCACAATTGGTACCCTTATTTAACATCCTAAGAGGTGATCTAAATTCTCACAGAAAAATTAACCCCAGAGACAAAAGCCACTCTTGAAATAGTAGAGCAGGCTATCACAAACAGACAAGTCCACCAGATATGCCAAGAGGTGTGCATTACTGTATTTATTTTTGTAATTGCTTTTCATCCTACCAGAATTAGTGGACAGTGGGATACTCAGTGGCCTGACCCATTGCAGATTTTAGAACGGGTATCCTACCTCACCAACCTAAAAAGACAGCCCCTACCATCTTTGAGTAATTGCAGAATTAATCATCAAATGCCATCAGAGATGCTTACAATTAAGTGCAAGAGATCCTTATAAAATTATTATAACTGTGCCACAGAAACAATTAGTTACCATCTATCAAGCCACGGATTACTGCAATTGGGTGGGACCACTGCACTATTCCTAAAACCACTGAATAGCTGCACATCCCTAAAAGGTGATGCAGTGTTTAGTGATGGTTCTGGCAAAACAGGAAAAGCCACTGTAACGTGGAGAGAGGAAAATGAATGGCAAACATTGGAAAGTTTTTAGAGTGTATCACCACAGCTGGTGGAGCTACATGCTGTAGCTATGGCTTTTCAACGTTTTCCCCATATTCCTTTAAATATTGTAACTGACTCTGCCTACGTTGCTGACATGACACAGAGATTAGACCTAGCCCTGGTTAAAAGAAATTGACAATGCACCATTATTTGACCTTCTAAGAATGTTGTGACATACCATCCACGCCAGAACTTACCCTTATTTCATCTTACATCTTAGAAGTCACACAAATTTACCAGGTTTCATCACAGAGGGTAATGCTCGTGCAGATTGCCTAGCTAGCCCTGCTTGGACAGCACCACAGCCAGATATGCTCGCATGAGCAAAAGCATCACATGCCTTCTTCCATCAAGGTGCTCAAGCCCTACAGAGGCTATTTCTGCTGTCAAACACAGAGGCTTGTAATATAGTTTACAGCTGTGCTGACTGCCAGGGTCACACTGCAAATGGGAGTTAATCCCCATGGTCTGAGAGCTTTACAAATTTGGCAAACTGATGTCACACACATCCCTGAATTTGGACGTCTAAAATATGTGCATGTCTCAATTGACACCTTCCCCTCAGCCATGTGGGCTACAGTACACACAGGGGAAAGGAGTGGGGATACCATCACATTGGCAATCAACCTTTGCTGCTTTAGGTATCCCCCATACCATCAGAACAGACAATGGCCCTGCATACATTTCACACAGCACAAGACAATTCCTACAGCTCTGGGGCTTGTCACACCACACTGGTGTTCCCCACTCAGCAACATGACAGGCTAGCGTGGAACATACACATGGCACTTTAAAATGGATACGTGATAAACAGAGAGGGGGAATGTCTGGTGAGATCCCACAGAGTAGAGTGGCTAAAGCTATATATATCCTGAATCATTTAACAATACTAGAAAATTCCCAGAATCCAGTAGTTTTAAATCATTTTTTATCACTGCAATCATCCAGTGATGTCCAATCTCCTAAATCCAAGGTAATGGTACAAGATATTATCACCAATAAATGGGAATGTCTGTGGGATCTCATTACTCGGGGATGTGGGTACATTTGCGTGTCCATGGACACTGGAATGTGATGGGTACCTGTCAGGTGTGTTCACCCTGCTCCACGTCCTGCTCGGGACCAGAAGCAACACCTTCCTGATGGCCCCCAGCAGATGTCATGGAGCAGTGGTTTAAACAACCTGCTACATGGGGATCTGGGACAATTTATTCAAGGATTTTTTTTCTATTTAAGGACATGAATCACAAACCTGAACTAAGACAAATTGTTTCTCCTGTTAGTTGGTTTTCTCACTGTTCTAAAGCTGAAGTGTTTCTTGTTCATAGAGTTAAGTTGTAAAATGGTAACTTTTAAGTAATGACCTTGTGTTGTGCTATTTTGAGGATTTGTATTGCTGGTAATCCTGTTTGACAGCTCCTGGGTATGACTGTTATATCTCCAATGATACAACAGATACAACATTGGCTGGGAGGGGCTGTGCTTGCCAAGTTGGGTGGAAAGCCTCATTTGAGCTTTTTAAAGCCTAGGTCGAGGTTTTTTATTTGTTTCATCATGACTGTTCCATATATTGTGCCATATTTGTCATCCTCTCTGCAACAGCCCTGAATGACAGACACTGCTTTTGTATTTAAAAACAAAAAGGGGGAACTGTGGCGGCTAACAGTTACATAACTCGGCCGGTCGGGCTGTTGGGGAGCAGGTAAAGCCGTTGGGGACACGGGCAGCCATGGCCAGGGGGACAACTAATCCAGCCAACCGGGACTGACCGCGCGGAATTCCAAACCTGTGCAAGGAGAGCAGCACTCAACAAGAGCTGGCTGTTGTCACATGAACCTCGGTGTGTTCAATCATGTGAGCGTCTCCAATATCAGCAATAGAGCTGGACCTGTATTTTAGTGCTTTTTATTAACTAGAGCATGCATGGTTAGAGGCAAGATTACACAGCTGGGCCAGGGGATGGAAAAGAGCTGGAGCAGCATTAAAGTAATGACATTCCCAATTGTGAAAAGAACTTCAGCTCCTTTCTCCCAGGAAAATTATGAAACATCCTAGGATCAGAACAGGTGTAGGAAAACTATGAGGAGACAGCAGTGTCACCAATGCCCACTGCTTCCCCAGGCTTCATTGGAGTTGCTGCAGCCCAGGGACTCACATAAGTGACACCCTAGCTTTCCCCTCCCTCTGGAGAAAGCCCTGTTCCTTGGGGCTTCACTTCCAGCTCTTCCAAGAAGTGATATGAAGGTGTGACATTGCAGGCCTCAAGATGTTTCACTCACAAGTAGAAGGATCGCGTGGCCAGAGCCTTTCTGGTTTAAAAAACCTAGGCAACTAAAGCTGAGAAGGGCAGACTTTGCACCACAGAGCCCTCCTCTTCAATAACTAAATGAGTGGGGGGAGCTTTTGCCTGCAGAGTTGACTGCATGCCAGCCTGCTCCACAGCCATGCATTTACAGCCAAGGAAAAAGAGGCCATTTCGTTTTCCATGTTTAAAAGAATGAATGTGTTTTCTTTTGCTCTTTAAAAAGTCGTTAAGGTTTCCCTAGTGATGATTGTTTCCCTTGACTGGGAAAAACCTTGTCACTCCAGCCGTGGCAGGGAAGCCAGCTTTGTTCATTGTGCTGGACGCTGGGCGCAGAGGGCAGTGGGGCAGAGCTGGCAGGTACCACAGAATGCCTCCTCCTCCTCCTGGTGTGTCCTGGCATGGCAGTGACCAAAATGCAGGATGCTGGGTGAAAAACCTGTGATGTGATGATGCAGAGCTGGGGTTATGCTCTGCTTGGCTTTGCCATCTCTCAGCTCCTGGCTGCCTCTGTCCTGGCAACAAGAGAAGGATCCCAGTGACTGCTTCAGCATGCACCAGGCTGTGACCACTGACCCTGATGCTGGCAGCAAGGGACTGTCCATATTTTGAATCATCTTCCTCCTACAAACTCCTCTCATCCTTGCTGATGCTTCTGTACTGCACAGCAGCTGAATAGCCTTGTTTTGGCCAGAGGAGCAGCTGGAAATGGGATAGGGGAGCTTTGGATCAGTGGGCATTTTTTGATTTAGTCACAAAAGGCATAATACAAAAATTTCAGCAGCTCCCCAAAACCTGGCAGAAGCAATGCCAGTTCCACATCCCGCAGATGTCACTGAGCAAAGATAGGGAGGCCCAACATCAGACTTCACTGAAGTTAATAAAAGGAAATACGGTGTGATGACTGACAGGCATTTCTGGGTGCCTAGAAATTCTAGTGCAAAACCCCAAGCCTCATTAGATAAATTATTTTGATGGCTGCAGTATAGATGCTCCAGTTGGGGTGTAGTTGCTTCTGTTGGGATGCAGCAGCTTCTGCTACTTTCCAAGTATTCCATCTCATTTAGAGTGAGAAAAAAAATCCTAATATGTGCACTCTTTCACTTCAAACATTTTGTTTTTTCAGAATAGCCTCATTTTAGCCAGGAAGGATTTTGCCTTTGACAAGAGAGAAACCACTCCCCTCTGGTTTTGTAAGGAATACCCTTTTCACCAGTGGGATCAGGGAGTTGTCCCACCAAGACCAAGGATCTGGGGTAGAGGATCATAGAGATAAAGCTACTTCTTCTCTGCTGTCTGCAGAGATCAGCATGCATGATAGAGGAGCCTCAGTAAAAACGCATGAAAGGCAGGAACATCTGCTTGGATCATGGAAAAAATATTCCAGTGTATTGGAAAAATCCAGGAGCTTGTTGCAGGCTCCCTCTTCCTGCTTGTGATGAAGGCAAAGAGAATTAGAAACAGCAAAGGCAGATGAGTGAGCAGCAGTCCTTCAGCTTGACCTCCCCTATGACAATGGAAGGAAACAGAGCGGCTGTGGGAGCCAGGAGCACAGGAGTCACCCATCGCCTGGAAGGACACTTGGAACCTCCTCACCCACAAAGCATGAGCAGAGTAGGAGTCACATCAACACCACGCTCAGGGGAAACAGCTACAGAGAGGACAGGTGGTGTTAGACCTCTCTGTCCAGTCTGGCAAAGAAGGAAAGAAGACAAAAAAGCCTAAGTGAGAGCAAAGGTGAAGCCTGCATTGGAGCTCAGAGTAGCTGAGCCTCAGAGCTACTGTTGTCTCCACAAGGCATTTCTTCTGGTGGAGAGCCTTTACTGAAGCAAAGCTGAACACCTCCTAATGCAGATCAGCCACAACTGACCCTCCCATAAAGCCAGTGGAATTATTAATTGCCAGCATCAGATATGTTCAGCCTACTTTCCTGAGTGGGAACTGATCCAGATCTCTGCAAATGTATTTGTTACTCATTATGTACACACCAGTAAGGTTTGTTAAGCAATTTTCATCTTGGAAAAGGTAAGTGAGTAATTCTGAAATAGCTAATCACTTTTGGTGGAGTGCTACTTAGGCTGTACCATGCTTCTTCCTCAGAAAGCAGTTAGCCTTTAAAAGTTATCAGACTATAAAAATCCTTACTGGTAGTCAAAGTGGGCCTTGGTGAACTGATTTGTGAGAAGAGACCCAGAGCACTGCAGCTCATTGGTGCAACATGCTGGATCACAGAGCTGCAGGCAGCCAGATCAGGCGTCCAGCTGAGAAATGGGATGTGCTGCCCAAAGATCTGACCCTGTATCCCTCTATCAGGGAACTTGTCATCGGCTTTGATGGAAACTGCTCCCTTTCCATCTGGAGATTGTGTCTGATCCTCTTCCCAGTTCCAGTGTATTCACCATCATCTTTCTGGTTCCAAACATTATTTCAGCTCATCGGCTGCTGCAGCAGCACAACACATGCTGGGGACATGGGCTCCTGTGCCTGTGCTGGCTCTAGCACTTCTCACTGTCATGCTGCCAGCAGGGAAGGATCCCTGCAGCCTTCCCAACCCTGGCACTGTGAATCCTGAACTGCTTTTAGTTTCCACATGCTGAGACCAGGAGGTGTGCCCTTCTTGACAGCAAACAACTGCATCAGTCCCTGGTTCCTTGATTTGAAGACCAGCTCAGCTCCCTACAGGCTGCAACTTAGGATACGGAGGAGACTCGGCTCCTAAAAGTGACAACAGAGTGTCCTGGAGCGCAGTGGTTTGGAAAGGCACAGCCTTCCTGCAAGAAACAACCTGAATATAAAACCTGTGCTTGTACATGTCAGGGATCCGGGATGGGAGCTATAGGCTTTGCTATATCCTCCCAAGGGATGAGCCAAACCCCAGAGTCCTTTGGGAAAGAGGGGTGTCAGCACAGGGCATGTTGGGAACACAGGTAGTCAGACCAGCAGGAGATCGTAAAGGTCACAGTCATTTCCAATCTGGCTGATTTAAACTGGTAGATGGAGTTAATCATAGGACAGGGGCTGTCAAACACTCTCTTCTACAATTCGAAGGTAAGTTTTTAGAGATTTAAACCAGGATGACATATTTACAGTTTGCCTGGAAGCACTTGGGTCAGAAACACCAAATGCAGGTGTAACCTCAATGACTGGAACAAAGCATTACTTTGTTCTTAATATTTGATTTTTTGAGTTTGATTGCTTTCTGTCATATCCAGGAGGCGACCCAGAAATCTTGGTACTGGACTAGTCTGCTTTCTGACAAGGGCCATGACATGAGCTGAAATGCCCAGAGCTCATGTCCCCAAAGAAGGGGGGTGGACAGGGATCTGCTCCCGCCACAAGGCTCAGAGCAGGCACACACTGTGGTGTGATGATACCACATCACTCATCCTTTCAATCTGGTGTTACCAGGCAGGGTGGACACAGGCCAGACAGGGCTGCCACTGACTCCCAGTGCTGCTGTAACTATGTGAAGCATTTCCTCTGGCACAGCACAGAGGGCATTGATATAGATTCTGTACATGTAACACTCCAGGAGCATAATGCCCATATGCACGCATGATATACAAGCAAGGTTAACAATGCCAAGTCACGCGGTGTCAGTGAAGCCATCTGCATGAGAAGCTGGATGAGAAAGGCCTGGCCTTCTCAACTCAGCCATACATCATTTGCTGCTGCTGAAACCTCCAGAACTTCACAGTGGTTTTGGACACAAAAACTTTCCATTGCTGTTCCCTTGCTGTGCCCACTCATGGAGTTAGATCCCTGTTCTTCTGCTGTTTGACCATAACTGCACTTCACTTTGTGGGGTGTGTGCATGAGAAATGCATCTCTTTCCCATAAGCATTTCCAAGTGAAATGTTCAGATGCTTTTAAAGTGCCTTCCATGAAGTGGGAAGGCACAGCTGGAAGGGGGGAAAAGAAAGGGCCAAGCTCTGGCTGCAGAAATTTGTTTAGAACAGAAATTTTTTAAAATTAGTCATTAGCTCTGAACATCCTCACATTTACTGGATATAGGAAGTGTAAAAAGATGATTTAGAAGAGCAGTTATAAGTTTCATAAACATGACTAAACTCTAAAACTAAATGTTCAACAGGCGTGACCTTTTAATTCCCCTTTAAATCAGTTTAGCACTTTCATTTGTGTTTGGAGTCTTTCATGTTTGGATAGCACTTTGGTGATTTAAAGCACTATTTAGGAGTTTTATTGTCTCTCCTGCTTTGGAGCTGGGACCGCAAATCCTCTGCTAAGTGGCTGGAGGAGTTTCTGCTTGCACAGGAGCTGCTGGGAGCACCAGCCTGCCTCAGCTGTGGCTCCCCAGCACTACCAACACATCACCACGGGATGGTCACCTTGTCCTAGACAGCTCCTAAATATAATCAGAAACCAGCAGAAGCTCCTCCAGGAATAGAAGTGCAGTTTGAGCCTCCTTGGTCTTGGATCCTTACAGAAGGAGCACAGTAGAAAGACATTGGCTTTGGGAAACCTCTTTGCCCAGACAGAGGCGTTGCAAGCAGCCAGAAAGCCACAGGCATACGCAACACAGCACCTTCCTTGCAGCTGCAGACCTGATGTATATGCACCACGCAGTGCCCAAAGCACCTTCCCAGGAGACTTAGCACAGCATCTCGGAGCGTTTGGTCTTTAAAGAGCACTAAGAGCTATTAAAAAAGTGGCCTAAACTTGGAGGCAAAGAGAGATTTGCTACAGGCACTGTGCACCCACGCACAGTCTCTCCGTGTGCTGCAGGTAAGGGCAGGGCAGCTCAGCTTTTCAGCTCTGCACTAGTCCTGGCACCAGAGCTGGTGGGCACACACAAGACTTCTCTCCATCAGAATGAGAGAGACACAAGCTCATTCATCATTGCCTGCTTCCAAGCCCACCTTGTGGGTGCCCTGAGACTTCCTCCTCCACCAGCTTTTCAGTCACACTGATCTGAATGGATATGGGAAGCACAAACCATGCACTTTAGAAGCAGCTGCTTGTGGGGACTCCTTCCTCACTGGACACATCAGCCACAGGCTGTACTGGAGCCAGGGTCTTCCAGGAGCATGGCAAGACCAGCTAATTCCAGGGCTTCAAACATGAACCATCTCACATGCTCAGCTGCTCATTCCTAGTTCTCTGCACAGCAGCCACAGGCTGAGAACAGGGACTATATCTGCATTTACTTCAGCTAGATTATCCCACTCCCTATGCATACAGATCCAAACCCAGCTGCACTCATGCTCTGCCAGGCAGGGTGCTCCTCACTGCCATACCCAGGAGCGGGCCCACCCAGCCTGGCGAGGACTGAGGGTGGCACCAGCTCAGCAGAGACAGAGCACCGGCTGTGAGCAGCCAGTACGCAGTGTAGGACCTTGGAGTCCAGGATGGAGGGAGGAATTCATATTAACAGCAGACCTCAGCTGCCCACTGGCCCACTGCAAGAAGGGCTGGCAGTGAGCAGACCTCACACAGAACCAGCAGTAATTTTGTCCTCGGCTTCATTTTTGGAGTTAGAGCCCTACGTGCACCCCTTCACCATTTTAGTTATGAGTCATCGAAAAGTGTCAGCTGCAGCTCCACAGCTTGACTCCTGCAGGGCCAGGTACATACCTCTGCTCCCAAAGCCAACGTCCTGCCACGCCTGCCTGCTGGGAGAGCATCTGAGGAGCCGGCTGGGCAGCCCTGTGCTGCGGGAAGGCCAGCGCGGCGCTGGGGGAAGAAGCTGTCACGGCAGCAGGCAAGGAGGTTTCTTCCTACACCGCTTCTTCCACGCTGCCTCTGAAGCTTCTGTGCAGAGCTGGCAAGCCCTGCTGCACCCCGGCACTCCCCTGAGCCCTTAGGGAAAGGAACGGGATCCTCAGAGACACGGAGAGAGTTACCCAACCCTACATCCTGGTGCGGCACGCGGGGTTGGATTTTCCAACCCAACCATGCGCTGACACGCAGAGGTGGGGCGGGGGAAGAAAAAGAGGATTTCACTGTTAACTCCTAAGAAATTGAGGAAAAAGCTTATCACTCCTGTATAACTGGCCACAATCTCCTGGGAGCTGGTACGTGCCATGCGGCTGAGGGAACACCAGGGTTTTGGTGGAAAGAGAAATGCAGGGGCCAGCAGAGAAATTTGCTGCTTTGGTGCATGTTCACAGCCTTACACAGGGTGCTGGGGAGGAAAAGGTTTCTCTAATTCAAAAGGGAAATGCTCATCTGAAACAGGAAAATGGAACTTTCTTTTGAGCATTAATAGCACAAAAACCCCTCTGCAATGGCTGTGTGTTGAATCCCTGGGTGTGCAGCAGGGAGAAAATGCTTGGGGAAAAACACCCTGCCCCTGCCAGGCAGGCTCACTCAGGACACCAGGGAAGCCCTGGGGGCTGATGCTGGCACAGGCACAAACGGGGACATGCTGAGGTTTTGGGGGGAAACCCTGCTCAGTCAGGGCAATAGCAGAGTTGTCGAGAGCCCTACGTGGGAGTCCCGGATGTGGGAAGAAAGGGTCTAGGTTCTGCAGCAATGCCGACAACATGCTGACCATAAACAGCATCACCCAAGGATCACCCAGGCAATTCGGGTTCATAAAGACAGATCCAAAGATCTGATGGCTTTTTTGCAGAAAAAAAAAGTGAAATTGTTTCTAAACTAAATATTTCTCTTGAAAGACGCTGTTTTAAGGTGAGTGGAATGACACAGTGTGACATCCTTTAAAGAAGTAGAGATCATAGGTTTCATATTAAAACTCAGATAGTCTTTCTTGGAACAGCACTGTTATGGTTGAAGAGAATTCTCGTGAATTTTCTGGTCCAAAAAAGGAGACAAAGATGAAAGGTAGTTATCTCTAGCCCTATAATAGTGAGGGCACTTGCAGAGGCAATACAATGAATGCATTATAAACATGGGTGTAGCACAGGCAGAGTTTAGCTCATTGTGTCCTAGCGTTTCTAAATATATTTTGTCTTGAGGGAAGAGCAAGGGAGAAGAGAAATGAATATAGGGAAGACGCCCAGTCTTCTGAACTACTGGGTTTTCCATCAAGGCACAAGCCCACGATCTCTGAGGCTGCATCTGTGGGTAGCAGCCGGTTGCTGAAGTCCTCCTGCTGCAGGCAACTATGTTTAGCTTCTCTTAGAAGGTGAAGGAAGCAGAAGAGAAGGAAAAAAATCTTAGTCATCTTCTCCCCTCAGACATTTTGCTGTTCATTTACTTCAGCAGCACATGAAGCACTTAGTCATTCTGTCTCTGACAGGCTTTTTCTATTTTTATTTCTCAAATCAAAATAAAAAGAGAAAAAGTAGGTTCCTTCCCAAATATACAGCTAGTGGAGGAGGCTGGGGGTGTGAGCAGAGAGTGACCAGGACTTCACCCCACAGCTCAGTGGCTTCTGCAGACACCTAGACGAGTGTTTGCAGAGTGGAGGAGGAGAGAGGGCAGGCACTGCTGCTTCCTCTCACTCAGTGACAGCTCGATAAGCTGCTTCAGCAAGCCAAGGTGCCAAGCATCCTCTGCAGCTATCTGCTTTGTGCCCCTACAAGCAGTTCACACCAGCCCTCACAGTAAAATCAGTCTTCTAACCCACTACTCACGCTCCAGGTGTTTTCCTGCAGCAAGGATACCTTGCAAACTAAACCACACATCCAGCTTGGATGTCCTCCATTGTCCAACTCAGAAATAGTGTCAGAGCAGCACAGCCTTTGGGGTTGATTTTAGTAAGCCAGCTGCCACAGCTCCTGCATTAAAGTCCTTAAGGATATAAACTTTTGTCAAAACTGGCTTTGTCCAACAGTGTTGTAGAACACAGGAAAACTGGTGCCCTTCCTGACTCCTCTCATCCTCAGGAGCACAGAGGGTCCTTGACACTGTCCCTTCCTCCAGTGAGCCTTTCGCCTGTGAAATGAAGGCACCAACACCAAGGTGCACACTGGTGCTGAGATGCAGCCTCAAAAGGGAAAGCTAGAACAGAAGCAAGAAACAAAGTATCTCTGAATGCAAGTGCAATCTAGAGCTGGGCATTTGGTTTCTCTCCTGTGCACAGCATCCTGAAGGGTCAGAGGACAGGGAGGCAATCCCCAAAACTCCCATCATTTCTTCCCCCATCAGAAGCAAACCCGCTGGTATGGCAGTGACCCAGTGCACTTTACAACTGACTCAGGATGGGGTTTTTGGAGGGCTCAGAAGGCACACAGATGGCTCACAGCTTCCTGTTGCTTCAGCTTTACAATAAAGCAACATAAATAGATCTTCATTCTTTGTTGACATTTGATGCTGTACAGCAAAACAGGCATTGTTAGCCTAAAAATAGGAAACGCTGTGGCAGCTTTGAAGAAATTCAGCGTTTTTCCTGTACTGATGCAAACACAGTGGCCGAGTGCCAGATGCCTCTGTCCTGCTTTGAAGAACGATGAAATTCTTCACAGCACTCATAAATCACCGCTTTGTTAGTACCCGGCAAGCTCCAGTGACACCAGCAAACCCTGGTATTTCCTTCTCCCTCGCAAGGGAGGGGGGGGATGCTTAATGCTACATTTCATCCCCGGTGGAGATGGACAGCCTCGTGCGCCTATTGCCGAGTGGAGCGCAGGCGGAGGTTGCCAAGGCAGCTGCTGACGCACAGCCGGGCCCCACTTCTACATTTTTCCATTACATGGTGTTGAAGCTTGCAGAGCAGGAGGTAGCTTTCCTGAGTGAGCAACTGAGAGATCAGTGAGATGGCAGGGCTCTGCACACAACCGTGTGCTACTTACACCACGGTTAAAAGAAGGAGTGCGCGATGCAGCCAGAAACTGCCTCGTTCGGAACAAATGAGTGCACGTTTTCAGATCTGGCTTGAAAAAAGGGCACACCTACTACTACACCTCTCAGTGTGAGTATAGAAAAGTCAAGGCTCCAAGCAGAGTGAGGTGTGGTGGAGAAGCAAAAATTCCTGGTGGCTTTCCCTGTGGAGCACAGGGGTGACTCCTAGGGGAGGATGGGCTGACACAGTCCTCACTCCAGCATGTTACACAGGTACCTGGGCATGCTGGGACCAGGACAATGTGGCTGTACTAGCACAGGCACTGCTGCCAGTCTCTTCACTGGGTCCCACTCACAGGGATGCCCATTTCACTGTGCCATGATCCCCAGAGTGATTTAATGGGGCTGAGCCAGCCCTACTAATGCTTGGGATGGGCCTCTGCCTTCCAGCACGGGGAGCAGCAGCACAGCCTAACCAGCCACAAGAGCAGCTGCTTGCCACACACACGGTCTCTCTCAGCTCCACAGTTTGGTGGCTCTCAGGGTCAGGTCTCTCTAGATGTTCATCTTAGTTCACGTGCTGATTTTAACCCTCCTCTCCCACTGCTGGGTGTCAACAACCACAGGGATGGTCCTTCAATCAACAGCTTGGGGCAGCAGCCTGCCCAGCTTCTGCACAAAGCCAGAGCTATGTGACACCTCTGGTCACAGCTTATCTACCTCCCACACAGCTGGAAGCTGCAGGCCAGGCTTGTGAAATATTAAATGCCACCAAACACAACAACTTATGCAGTTTTTAACCACCTCAGAGCCTCAGAGATGGGGAAAATCAAGCCATTTTTGGGCATACCTATTTCAAGTAGAACTCAAAGATTTTGGGGGATGGAGTATGCTTGCTAGAAGTTCAGCTGTTAAAAAGTTTTATACATGGTGTAAATTCATCATGACAATTCAGGATCAATATTTTAGGGTCAGTGTTGCCTCATTGGTTCAGTTATTTTCCTGTGTTCACAAATCTGTTTGTGCTTCCCTGGTGTGGGCAGAAGTAGCAATCTCCGCATTCCTTGCAGGGATCTCCTGCCCTGTGCAAGTACTGGGAGGCTGCAGCTGCCTCACAAAGCCACCCCTCTCAGCAGTGTGCTGGCTCACAGTGTGACAATCCCATCTGTGAAGTCAGGGACAAGCGCTAAGGTGTAAAACTAAAGTATCCATTCAGTGGTACTGAATCATGGCTTGGGAAACATCCCTTATCTGAAGGAAAAAAAAAAAGGAAAAAAGCCCTATGTGTTTCCAAGCTCTTAAATTGTTCCTGCTGTTGATTAGGGATAGAAGGAAGCTACAGAAAGGCAGTCTCAACCACAAGGGTGACCACTAGAAGTTCCCCATATCTCCCCTGTAGATTTTTCATATGAAAAACAAGTCCAGCTCTCTACAGAGAAGCACTGAGACCTTCACAGTCTCAGAACAAAGGGCACCATGATCAAATTGAAATCAAAAGTTACTTTTTGGAGCTTGTTGCTTTTTGGTGACCTTGCTGAGCTCCACTGCTTGGCTCCACTGTTTGGAGCCACTGTTTGGCCTATGGAGAACAAAACCTTATTTTTTACTGCTAAGTCACAACTGTGCAACAGTGTACAGCTGCCAGGGCTTCTCAGGGAGGTAACTGGCCTTACAGGATCCCTGGCCTTACATGGAATGACAAGAAGAGATTTGCAGAAAATGAGCTGTACTGCTTTGCAAATGTACTATCCCTGGCACATGGCAATCTACTAATAAAAGCAGTATTTGCATTTTTTTCATAAAACCAATTTGGATTCCCTACTCCTTCACCTGTGCAAACACCAAGACTCTCTGCGTGAAAAACATGTTGGAAAGCTACTGATGAAAAAGTGGCATTCGTGATGCTACTGCTTCAGGAACTACTGAAAATGTTCCATGTGCTCCCTCTTAGAGCAGACAAAGTGTTTCAAACCATGGTCACCACAAGCCATTTGAGTCCCAGTTACAGCCTTGCCACTGGGGGAGGCTCACACCTCCAGTGCACACTGGTACTACATGCCTAGGATGGCACAGCTACCTAGGGACACATCCCAGGACACCACCAGGGAGAAGGATCCATTTCTCCTGAGCTGGCATCTCCAAAATATCCAAGAAAACTGCTGCCAGCACTCTTCCTGCACATGGGCCCTGGGCAAGGGGCGTGATTGCCACCCCGGGGCTCAGTATTGACTGTATGTCAGCACTTGCGCAGCTCTGCACAGGAGCTATGCAAATGTTGTGGCTAAATCTTCTCCATTCCTAATCACAGATGCAATTGTCTATGCAAAGCTGGTGTGCCCAGGTAGTGACTGCCTGGGCCCTTTGCCTCAGCCTGCTCACCCCTGCACGAGGGGAAGGCAGGGACCCCCAATACTCATGATCCAGCTTATGAGGGTGGATGTAAAAATCTCACAAGACCTAAATCTGTTAGTGGTGTTGTCCAGACAGTGGTACTGTGGATGCAGAGGAAGAATAAAAAATCCATAAATAAAAGTATTTAATCTTGGCTAACACATGCCTATTGGAACAGCAGCACAGGTCTATCCCTCTTACATAGTCACCAGCACAAGTAGGCATGGCACAAGTAGAGGGAAGGTGTCCTATTTTACTTAGATTATAAACAACTGTAAGCTGTAAGGGCATTACAGTTTGTGGTTCTGTAATGGAAAAGTTTATATGCTGGAAACAGTGTCTTGTTAATGAGCTAAGGTATTTTTAGTATTTTTAATAGCCACAGGGTGTTTGAGATATTAACAAAAAACGTGTTGATGAGGTGACTATTTGTGTCACCTGCTGATGTGCCAGACAAGAACAAAGTGTTCTTAAGTCAATGACTGGCACATCCCAGAGTGGCTAGATGAGGGGAGGGTAGAAGAAGAGATTTTTGTCTTCTGTATAGAGAGGTAGTTTAAAAAAGGATCATTGAAAGCATTTGGAAAGTTTTAGCTGTGGCAAGCAACTAACAGAGACTCTTTTGGAAGATGCAGGTCCCATTAAGAGGTTATTAGTTTGAGTTTTGAGCAGCTCCAAAGGAAAGGAGCAAAAACACTCACAGAAGTGAGGATCTGGACAAAATCAGTCGTGTTTCAGCTGCACAGTAATCAGTGCTGGGACTGGCAGCAGAGCTCACTGTAAGGGCTCTTGGTTTCAAGAGGAAAGTTTCAGATGCAGGGGGATGGGTAATGCTCATGTGGGGCACCATCCTTTGCTCCTCAGCACTGTTGCTTCCTTGGATGAGGAAGAGGACAATATAAAAAATTATCCACTCCAAGAGTCTGGTGTCAAGAGCTGGATTTTGTGAGTCAGTCCCGGTCTTGTTGAGTCTCCCAGTCCCATTGGAAATTATGAAAAAAACCCACCCTCTCTTCAGACAAGCCTGCCCTTTGTGCACTGGAGATCCTGTTCCGGTGGCGTGGGGCCCTTCACCACTCCTGTGCTGCTCTGGGCCATGACGGGAAGGCTGTGATTTGGGAGAACCACCCTGACCCAGCTGGGCACAGGAGAGCAGCTCATGAATTGAAGGCATATGGTAAATTCACCCTGGATGAGTTTCCCTTTACAGAGCCCTGTTTGAGCAACTTTCTGGAGCCAGCTTTTAAAGCCTGCAACTTTTAAAGCACCCAGGAGCATTGCCTGACTGTAATTTAACCTTGTGATAAGTTCAACCCATGTAAATGAAAGCCATAGGGGCAACTTGTGCCTTTCAGCCTTGCGAGAGAGCAGCCACACCAGCCAAGCGTCCCATGTCAGCTGAGCATCCCATGCTGAGGAGCCATCATTAACACCTGAGTCAGGGGAAGGAGGACAGAAAGAAATGGAATATAAAGCCCAAATTCAGGGTTGGACCTTTGCCCCTTGGGTAGCTGTGTGCTTTGAGAAAGCTGAGAGCTGCACACATTGATTGAGAGTTGATACCAGAGCTGTGATTACTCAAATTAAGATGGCACTTCAAACCCCAGGATTGGTCCCACCATGCACTATGCTATATCATCTAGACATATGTGACCAAAGGCATTTTCCTTCCTGACCCATTCCCACTCCACATACACAGTGCTTGCTGTCCCCCCCCTCCCCATTTTCTGCTGGACAGACAAAAGAAACTTGGCCAGTACCTTACTGTGGCCATCTCTTGCAATGGAGAGAGCCAAGGAAGAGCCAGATGCTCACTATATCCTGGAGCCCCATGCCCCAGGGCAGCCCTACACAGACAGGGTGTGATGCTGATGGTGTGCCTGGAAGCCAGCTCTGTCCCTGGTCCAGTGCTGTACTATCACTTTGCCACACTCCTTCCTTCCTTGGCAAGACAGTCCAGAACTAAACTTTTCCATTGAGACGGGTAAACAAAGACTTTGCTTTTTCCCCCGTAACAAAGTTTAGCCCAGGAAGTCACATGAACACAGCTGCATCCAGCATGTATATCCAAAATGTCTCAAGCTGCTGGCAGAGTATGGATGTACAAAACCTGACACAGGACAAAGCCCTGCCCTGGAAATGCACTTCCACCAATGCGTGGAATTGCACCAGAAACATCCTGTCCTTCCACACAAAGGTCAAATCTGACCCCTGGCCAGAGTGGATTCCCCTGCCACATGCCATGTATCAGGGAGGACACATTGTCGCTAAGACTCTTGGAGCCAGCTCTATGTCCTGGCTTTCCCACAACTTCCCCACAGCCCTCAAAGCCTCCCCCTGAATTGCTGTGATGTGTTGTCCCAGTGCACAAAAGGCACCCTTGACAGGACACTGAAATTCGGGTACAGGAATTTTGCTGCTGGAGGAGCCCGGCTGCCCCAGCCAGCCTGGGGACAGAGGCTGGAAAACTACCCCACAAAATATCTGTGCTCTGGAGTATGGAGAAACTATGAGCAATTTGCCTTAGGAGCAGCAAAAACACAGGGATTTGCTGATAGTAATTTACTGCTATTAGAGCAATAAATCCATTCAACTGTCAGCCAAAATGCCAGAGAAAAAGAATGTGAGTTTAGGGAAAACAGGGGGAAAAAAAGTGTGATCAGTTGAAAATATTTTCCAGCAATTTTAAGAGGCAGTTCTGAGCCCAGCAACAATCAGTCAGAAAACCTACTACATCTGAACCCTTGCCAGGCTACCCCTGTGGCTATTGTGCTTCACCTGGATTTCCTCACCCTGCACAGAGGCTTACAAACTCCAAAACACTGGGAATTTCATCTGAAGCCCTTGAAGGAGACAGCAAATGCAGACTGTGCCCTTTCCCCTTCCCAAGGAGGAAGGCAGGCTAGGAGGTTCAAGGGCAGCACGAGGTGTTTACAGTCTGCCGAACTGGAGTTGTCCCAAGCCTGCATTTTGCTCACTGAAAAATCATTTCCATTGATGCTATTTTACTGCATCCCCACTTGTGCCACTTCTCTTACCTCTCTTCCTTCTTTGGTGAGCTTTTCTGGATGTTTTCCGATGGAGGACATTGTCCTAGTAACCTCAAACTGAGTTGTGGGGAAAATGCAAGGGAAATCGGCCAGGTGAGTAGATATGTGGTGGCTCAGCTCCTCTTAAAGCTGAATCCCTGCTGCTGCCTCCAAAGGTGCCTTCAGCACAGGCTGCTGACAGCAGACAGGATCCAACATGTTATGATCCTTTTGCTGCTCAGCAGGACACTTCCAGTCCCTATACTGGGGCTGCCCATCTGCAGGCAAGGAACTCTGCTTGTTCACCGTAAAAGCATAAACACGGAGGTGTTTGACTGGAAAACTGCTAGTAATCCCATTTCCCAGGAATCTGGGGGCCGTTGCCTCAGCTGGAGTCCCCCACCTCATATTTCAATATGCCATGGCAGCCTGGTGGGAGCCACTGACAGCCAATTCCAGCATTCCCACTCAATGGTTCGCTCCCTACGGAAATGAGCTGTCGGGTCTGCACAACTGGGATGACAGCTTCCAGTTGTACTGTGCTCTCAGCTTGCAGCCCATTCCCAGTGGATGGGCAGGATCCTCAGCCCAGGTACTTTCCCCAGGTCCAGCAGGCAAGCTGTTCTGTTCTGATCCCTCCAGCTGATTTTGGCAGCTGTGAATGGAGCAGGTCGCTCAGTGGGTCAGTGCTTGCTCTCTTGACTGGGGAAGATGGATCACCACAGTGCAGGGCTATCAAACTGCTCCTTCATGCCAAGTACTCCCAGCTCACGCTCAGAGACACAGAGATCCCATGTTGACATCTGCCAGACCAGCAGAGTAATCATATCACTAGAAGGGCAGTGGCCCCTCTCCCTGTGGAAGAGAGCAACTTTCCAGGGCCAGCAGGATGTCCTTGATTGGGGCTGAGCAGAAACTCAGTTGCAGCAATGAGGCTGCGAGGCAGGAGGAGGGCAGGAGCCCAGGGCCCTGGCACTGGTGCCCAGAACACAGGGTTGCTGTGGGACAGACAGTCTTGCTGGAGCACAGGGCTCACTCTGGGACTCATCTTCAAGATGATGTAGAGCCAAATGTTTTGTGGGAC
Organism: Poecile atricapillus; assembly: GCF_030490865.1. Classification (NCBI taxonomy): domain Eukaryota; kingdom Metazoa; phylum Chordata; class Aves; order Passeriformes; family Paridae; genus Poecile; species Poecile atricapillus. The sequence goes on from NC_081251.1 coordinate 100,019,289, forward strand.
AGACTCATGATGAGTTTCTTGGTATGGGACTGAGTTGGACTACCATGATCTATCACCACTTTCTGAATTCAAGGCCAGGCTGTGCTATCTGACCACAGTCATACTGGGGCAGGGTGGAAACTGAAAGCCATGATGATGACCCAGCTGAGGGGAAAGGAGGAATCAGCTCGATGTGTTGTGATTTCCGCTCAGCCCTGTTGATTCCTGCAGTTACTGAAGTGGCATTGTTTGTTGATGTAACAGGGACTGACTCAGTGGGAACAAACCCCGAGGGAAAGGTCCTTCTGAAATATTTGTCCCTATTATTTACTCTATGGCTTAATCAGACATCTCTACAGAAAAATCAGCAATAACCTCACCTTGTAATTTACTGAAAATGAGGTCACTGGCACTGATTCACTTACAAGGGGCTTTGTAAGAAACAAAATGCTACAAGAAGAAAATGAGCCCACATCTTCCACATCCCAGGACTGCCACCACCTAAAGCACACGTTTTGAATGCCTGAGTCTGAAAACACATTTGTTTTCTTGTCCTGGGGCACACCTTCCCCAGTTGCGTATGGCAAACGGAGATATGAGAACATGCATTTTTGATACAGCTGCATGAAAAGCCAGGTGGTGATGAATTGCATATCCACGCCACACATCATCAAGATGTTCTATCAAACACAAAGCCCTTACAAGGAAATGACAAAATTTGGCTTAATTCTTCCACTCTGGTGCAAAGCTTCATTTGAACTTTAAGCTTATCTTTGCAATGTTGAGCATGAACATCTGCAATTTCTATGGGATCTAGAGGAAACCTCACAAGAGCAATTTAGCAGACAGCCATTTAGCATAACCACATTTCTAAACTACAAAGCGACCATATTAAATCAGGTTCCTTTCAACACACACACAGAGAAGAAGAACAGGAAAGGCAGAGGCCCAACAGCTCTAGTTTGAGACTCGTGTTTCATGCAAGTGACGTTTTTCCAAAACATAAGCAGTAGGTAAAAAGCCTACCCCTAGATTGATTCAACTCTACCATTACTTTAAAATAGCAGTGCAAAACAACCCACCCTTAAATCAGTCATGAGCAAGTAGAAGGTCACTGGCTTGCTTGGAAAGTCCTTGTCTCTCCAGTCCCAGTCCCTCAATGCCACTCAGCCAGTTACCAAATGCAGGCTTGTAGAGCCCTGGGTCTGGCAATAAAGAATGTTCTCAAGGAAAGTGGTTGGGCTGGCAGCTGAGATATCAGCAGATAAATGCACAGAAAAGAAAGCTACAGTTTCCCAGAGGAGCAGCTCTTTAATGCCTTTTCCACCTGACAAGTTTCCCCTATTGTGCAGTTTCCTTGTGGTTTGTCTTAGATTTTTTGAAAAGATACTGGGAGTTTACATACTGAGGAATTGTCATCCCCGAGAAGAGTAACACACGAGCATGAAAGCCTTTGAATCAGGTTTTTCAGATTCACTCAAGTACTTCTCTCCACAGTTCATTACACACAGTGAGTAGCTTCAAAAGTTTAGGCACCTACACAGTGCCCTCATGCTGCTACAATGGCACTGTGTAGATTCCTAAACTCATCGAGTGTCCACTGATCCTCTCCGGGCTGTAGGACGCAAACAAGGCTGCAGGGACCTATAGGAACCCAAACCTCCACCCCTGCCCCTAAGTGAAGAGGAGGGCACGTGGACAGGACTGTGAGCCAGCCACAGCTGCTGCAGCCCATGTGGAAGGAGGCAATCCTGATTTGCCAGGTGCCTGCTGATCCCTGCCACCTCCCTCTGCCCCATTTTGCTCTGGCAGAGCAGCCCACGCGCAGGATTCCTTCGCAGCTGAGACAGCTGCTACAGCTGGCACAGAGACCCTGGACCTAAGGGGTGGGGATGTGCAGGGCCACTCATTCAACAAAACCCAGAGGCGGATTTTTGATCTGTGTTTCTGGGTGGTGCCCCACAAGAAACAGGGAAGGCGTTGCAAAGTTATTTTAATCTGGTAAACCTTGTCCCTAACCTGATCTCATTAATCAATTCCTCTCAGAGAGAGGCAGTAATTTCAATGGTATGCTGCCCAACTCCCTCCTCCTCCACTCCTGAGTGATCCAAAGGTGCTTTACATACCACAGCACCTGTGCCCAGATCAACAGGCAGAGCATCTGCCTTCTGCTCTCCACTCTCCTCCTCCACCACTAAATCTGGTATTTCACACCCTATACCCTCACACTTGTAGGTCCAAGCAGCAAACTCTTCAGTTTTAGCCTGATTCATCCTTTTTGCATCATTTCTCCCCAGACTTGCCCATTAAAGCTGAGGCCCCTTGTGCAACAGGACACAGAGCTACATCACCAGCAACAGCCCCTCCATTTCAGAGGCTATGGCAGCCGTTCCTCCCAGCAAGTTACTCGTGTTTTCCTAGGAAATGTGGCAAGCACTAATCCCTTTGTTTTCCTATTACTTCTGAAGAAAAGATTGCACTCAGCATGTCACCCCCAGATCTCCCTGATGATGTGGGACTTTCATTTCTTCACCCCCATGGGACGCAGATCCATGGACTCTGTCATGCCAGAGTGGAGTGGAGGGGTGGGCAGGGAGAACACAGCCCTTCCCAGCGAGCAGTGGCATCAGCTTGTGAAACATGCCAGGGTGTTTCTGATGGGCTGCCCTGCACAGCACACACTGAGTGCTCGGGAATTGAGCGGTGACTGAGATGAGGCAAATTCCCCTTGTCACTGCCAGCACTTGTGGGGGTGGCCATGGCAAGCCAAACAAGCAGCGCCAGGTACCAGGACAGCACAAGCAACAAAGGGCCTGTGTGCTCCAGCACAGTGTGGTGAGGGATGAGGGAAAAGGGTGGGATGTGAGGAAGAGGAAGAGGGAAGGCAGAGTAGCCCTTGCCTGCTGGGCTGCAGAGCTGAGCACTGCTCTGCTTCTTCCCTACCACTTAACCCCAAAAATCCCCATACTGCCAAAACAGCTTCTTACATCAGTTCATTAGCTCTCAGTTGTCCTTGAGAGCAAAAAATCTCTCTGCAGCTCAAGCCAGTAAAATCTAAGTTGCGGGGTGACGGGGCTGTGGGACACTGTTCTGAGAATGCAAGGGGGCTAGGCAAAAAGAACCTCAAATCTAAAGTCTAATAGTATTTGATAGAGACACCACAGCTTGCATTCAGAGACTGCTCAAATATTCCGTTGTGATGGAAGGCCTTTTATCATATGTCAAATCAAGTAAATTACTTTCCTCCTTATTCATTAAAACATTCTCTGCACTTGCCTATAGCCAGTGGCCCACAATTTGCCTGATACAAAACACTGCCCTGACACAGGAATAAGCATCCACAAGTCCCTCATTTCCAGAGACTGAAGGCACTTGACACCCCTGAAACCAGACCTCTGTCCTCCCCCATCACTCTGCTATGCACCCACTTCATCCATGACTGTTCCCGTCTCTCTGCCACAGAAAATCAGCCGTGCCTCGAACTTTCCAAGCACCTGTCACTCCTCCCTGTCTGTCCCCACAATCCTACCTGTGACAGGAATTCCCACAACAGTCCATCATCGTTGGCTTGCCGTGGGCACCCCTGCATCGCAATCCTGCGGGAAAGGCTCTTCCGTGCACACGCTGGCAGCCCGAGACTCAGAGAGCTCCGGGAGAGGCAGTGCCCAAAACACTAAGTGCTCTCCTGCCTCATGTTTCACTCCTCAGGCTCTGACGACAGGTCTCTGCTGTGCCCAGGAGCCTTTATAATTCGCACGTGGTGATTCCTTAAGCTAGAGGCAGTTTTCCCAGAGGTTTCCCGGATCTCCTGTGCAAGGCTATTGCCATAAATCAATTAGATTGCTTAGTCACCTCTGTTTGTCCAGTCAGTGCCAAGGCAGACCTGCTATTTCACAGCATGTACTGTACTGTAAGGAGCCAGTTCCTGTAAATTAGATGCACCACTGCAAACTGAATCGCATATTGTTTTCTACATCGTCTTGTTTTCTGTTGGCCTGGAAGAAACATACTTTACAGCCATAAATAAGACAGAGAACAAAAAAGAGTTAGAGAGCCATGTTAAAGGCTGCATGACAGAGGGCCATGTGTGCCTGGGAGACTGCGGTGTTACTGCAAGGGCTGAGGAGTGAGGAAACAAGAGGTCTGAAAAGCGCTCAGTGCTCCAGCAGGCACTGGATATGCTCACTGAAGCCAGAGTTTTTCCCTGAGGGCCACTGAAGTGTGGAGGGCCAAGACCCTTTATGCTGTGTTTACGAGCATGAAGCACTGTCTGAACCAAAAGCTGCACTTCAGCCTTGCCAGCCTCAAAATGGGATACAAACTAGGGGTATCCAAGTAAGTGGGTGCTTAAGGTAAGGCTGACCTCTCTGCCAAGCCTTCCTCATTTCTAAAATGGAGCACTCAAGGATGTCTGTGACATGATTATTCCCACATAGATGTGAACCCTGGAAGCAAGGCAGCATTTGCTGTCCCCAGCCAGGGGGCTGCACCCCATAGCTCCTAACAAAGAGCTCCCATGCCTGCCCATGGCACAGCCACAAATGTGCTCACAAAACCCTGTGAGGAGACCCTGGTGGGTGTCATTTCAACAAAAGTACAGAGAGGTCCAAATCAACTAGCAGAAATTGCTGGAAAGCTCTATTTTCATTGTCACTCGCTCTGCTCCTCCACAGGGGCTCCCAGAAAGGAGAGGAGCTTCTCCATTGCTTGCAGTCACCCTGGGGCCATACCCACCTCTTCACTTATCTGGACAAAAAAATTGTGTTCAGCTCTTTTCTGTTGGAAAGATTTGTATTTCAGCTCTCCTTACCATATTGATTATACAATCCAACTTTTGACTTGTGTGATGTATTAAATACAAAATATTTAAAAATCTGGAAAGCCTGTGGCAGAGGAGGAGAAATAATCAGGAAAGCCTGTGTACTAATGGTGAGATAATGTTTAAAGTAAACAGGAATTGGGGCCTATTTGTGGTACATCCTGTGGTACAATAAAAGAGATGAAAAGATGATGTCTATTACCACCAAGACCTTATAGTATAATGTGCAACTCCTAATAAAACTTTCTGCATTTCAGAAGCAGATTGTCTAAATATTGAGAGAGGCAAGTCACTGATGATGGCTGCAGGCAGAAGTGACTGACAAAAGCAGCCAAATTGCTTCCACCAAAGGAGTTTCATAAGAAGGTTGTAGAGCCCTCAGAAGCCTGCCCAGAAAGTCAATGCTGCCAGTCTCTCTCTGGATTTGGTGCCTGGATTTAATGCCATTGGCTTGCCAGGAAAAGAAGGCAATGAGAGTAATTAAGGAAAAATAGAGAAAGGAAAAGCACAACAAGAATTAGTACAATGCTCAGGAAAAAAATCCAAATCCAGGGAGGAAATGTTAGGTCCCTGGTAGCAGCAACCACAGTCAGCAGCCAAAACCCAACACATCTGTCCCTGGGTCAATTTCTTTTTTTTTGGCATCATGATGGAATAGGGGCATTGGGAGGCTGGAATGCCCATCCCTTCTGGTGACAGTGCAGCAGGTGAAGCTGGGCCAGATCAGATTCACACTGTGGCTCTTCTTAGCAGAGCCCCAGTTCCACCACAGGTGCTGCCTGGCTGCTCCCGTCCCCAGCTCCCAAGGCAGGGTTGTGTCCCAGCTGTGTCCCTTGCTCCCCCAGCAGGGCCCAAAGGTCATAGCCAGGCTGCCACAACAACTACTGAAGCTGCCACAGGAACAGGGACCACAGCACAGGGAGAAGGCTACAGAAGCTCAGTCATATCCTCCAAAGGATGAAGCTGTTCCCACCCCAGGCTGCCTTCAATGCACTGCACATTTGTAGACACCTGACTTCCCCTACCCAGATGTTTGATGAAAACTTGATGAAAATGTCATCAGGCTGTAATGCCAGCTTTGGGAACAAAGTGTCCAGAAAACCTTGGCAGAGACTTCTTGCTGATAACAGAGAAACCCGAGGGCAGATGCTCACGGTGCAGGACGTCCCTTGCTAAGGGAGGTACTGTAGGTCCAGCCTAGCAGCCTGAACTTCCCCGGACAGGTGCCTGCAACAGAGCATCCCTGTGGCCCCAGCATGCCATCCTTCCCCAGGCTGTGGTGAGACATGAAGCAGAAGTGGGCACTGGTCTGAAATGAAGTGACAGTGCAGGACACACTGCCTCGCTCCAGGGTTTGTAACAAATGCCACTCACGCCTCTGCTCTTGACCACCCCTCTTAATGAGCAGGCTCTTTGTGACAGGTTTTATTGTGAGAGTCACAGAGCTGCCGTGGGTTTAAAGATTCACCAATTCTTTCTCATTCCCCACACCGCATAAACAGCATGTTTCTATTCTGACTTCAACTATTACAGCAACTAGAGATGTTTGTGATTCCTGTGAAACTAAAATAAAAGCAACCTTTATACTGGACAAAATTATGAAGGACTTCTTTTTAACAGTCCTTTTTATTGAAAAAACTCCACTTAAATTTCAGTGAGAGCATTGCTTTCCAGTAAGAATGGAGGCAGAATTGAAAGAAGTTTTGGAGTTGGGTCCAACTCCTGTATTTACAGGGTGTAAGTACAACCGAGGCACTTGTCATAGCATGAGTGGATGCACTCACATCCCAGAGCAGGAGCTGAGAGGGGAGGATGTCACTTCTGGTCGCTCAGATCCAAGACCTCCTGTCCCCATCCACACCCTGCACCACAGCACAAAGGACATGTAAACCCCTCCTCAAATCCTGTCCTTCACCCCACACAAAAAACCCACATCTTTAGCTCTGAAGGTCCAAGCCCTGGCAGTGGCCACTGCATGTGCAGATGTGCTGCCTGTGTGTGCATGTGTGCTGTGGCATATGTGTCAGCAAGTTATTCCTGCCATCCCTGTGGCTGAAGCACACTGAGCAGGTGTGTGGCAAAAGCAACACCATGTCAAGGAACCCCATAACAGAACGTGAGGTCTCTGGGTTCTGGGTGTGTATCCCTGGGTGTGCACACTTGTGCTCCTGCTCCTGCTCAAGCCACTTGCAATTAACCTCCCAAGGTCTCTTCCACCTGCATGTTACTGCACCTCAGGACAGATGAAAGGGGTTGCAAGAGAAGTTCCTGAAGAGGAAACGCGTAGGCCCTTGTTTGAGGGTAGAAAAAAGAGATGTTTTTATCAGTGCTAACCTGCTCACCTTGGCAACCCGCCACTAGAAGAAGGAAACATACTGCTTCTCTCTTCTTTTATGATAGGTTAAGGACTCCCCTCAGCATGAGGCCGTGTATGTCTCTGTGGTCATGCACCCCTGTAGCATCTGTTTTTATGTCTGACCTCACCTGTCTGCCCCTTCAGCAGGTACTTTGGGAGGTGGGCCTTGAAAAAGAAGACCAAGCACTAACCAAATTATGGATTATTAACATTCACAGAGCTAATCATTGAAAGGAGTTGTACAGACCCCTGACTGTAAGGGATGAAACTCCCACAGGATTAGCTATGCTGCTTCTTTGCAGAGCAGAGCCTGGGGGTGCCTAACCCAGCAGCAAACAGCCAGGCATCGGAGACAATCTCTATTGTCCTGTGGTGGCTGTGTGCAGGCAGTGGAGCCTGGCTGGGAGTTGGCAGAGCTCCCAGCCTGATGGGATGGTAAAAAGAGCCATTCCTATCACTTAGAGGAAAAAAACCCAGCGCAGGAGGAGCGAGGAATTTCTCTGGAAATTCTGCCACAGACCAAAACTCCAAGACTCTCAGCTGGCAGAGTCAGGGGTCTCACCTGTAAGAACATGTTCTGCTGGACCAAGGAGGAAAAAGTCAACCACTTGCCTGAACAGAGAAGAGGCAGAGCCCAAGAACAGGAAGAGCATCCCTTCCCATGGGGCCATGTAGCCTAACGTCACACAACACACAGCAGCATCCAACAGGGACTGCCTGGACTACCCAAATCCACAAAACATGCTAAGGAACAACAGTGAACACACAAGTCTCAGAAGGCAGGTGGTGCAGTCCCAGTAAAGCCTTCCCCAGTAAATAATGATGCATATTGGTCCCCAAGATGCCTTGGGACTGCAAGCTGGCTGTTCTCTCCAGCCCATCAGCTCCCTGTTGTGGTGCTGGTGCATCAGTTTCTCCCTTCAAAGTGTCTCATGCACCAACACATGCCAACCACCCAGCTGTACCTGTAAATCCTGCTTTTTCCAGGCCCACCACATCAACCACACAGGCTGTGGATGGGAAGCCGGGGAACAGGTACAGCACTTCAGCTGCACAGCTCCTGTGTGAAGAAATATGATGGACCAGCCTGAAAGCCCTGATGATGTTCCTCAGGCCTATCCCAAACAACATCCTTCTCTCGGTCCTGAGACCTTCCTGGCAGCCAGGTCCAGCTGAATTTCATAAAGACTCCACAGCAGTCCCTGGGTCTGCTGGTGATGCTCCAGGACAGTTTCCCTCCTGACACAGAGCAGGATTGAAGCCCCTGTGCTGAAAGGGCAACATGCAGACATACACAAACCACCTGTGCACCAGAGCTGCTCACTCTCTGAGCAAGGCTCATGTAGTCTGCAGAAACCTGGGCAAGCCCTATGGTCCTAAACACTTCACTCCTTGCTTAAACAAATAGAATCTAAAACCACCTACTCCGGAAAGGGTACCTTCTTCCCCTCCCTAGATAAAAAATTCAGCTGCGTACCTTAAACCAAGTATCCTATTGCCTTGTTTTTCCACATTTCTCTTCATTTTCTGTTACAATAAAGCATCTCAAGCAGCACTACCCCTCAGACTAAAACTGCAGGAAAAGGGTGGGGCTTAGAGCTCAAACTGTGTAACCTTTCTACTTGTGTAACCTTTTGAGGTGGCAGCCAGATCCTCAGCTGGTGTGAGAGCTGGGCTGAAGCTAAGACAGCTTGGAGACTTCGCAGCAGGAGATGTTGCCTACCAAGTCCATCAGCGCAAGATGCTCAGGGACACCTTCCAAGGAACAGCCACTTGGGATCACTGCAAGCTTTGTATGGTGTGTGCTGGGAGTTTGCACCAACTCTGGGGAAAAAACCGCACCCTTTTGGGTCCCGCTCCTGCGGTGCCCAAGACTGACATTGGGCTAGTGCAATTCCATGTGATGGACCTGGGGCTCATAATTTGTGATGTGAGGTCTAAGGAGCTACAAAACCTAAGGCTTTCACTGTCTCAGGTGCTGCATTTAATAGGAAACTGGGAAAATGCTGTTACTTGGAGTTCCAGCTATGAGGGCAGCAGAGCCTGCACAGCCCAGATCACAGCAAGTGTATTCCAGGTGCTTGCTTTCAGCTGTGCCGCTGTTTCACAGGAAGAGGAACCCACGTGAGGAGCTGCCCTCTCATTTGGAGCACACCTCAGAAAGCTGTGGGCCTTTGCCATGGACCAGGGAGTGACTCTGCAGCCCCCTCTCCATTGCAGACAGCCCCAGCCCATTGGCCATGGAGGCTGCACTGCAAAAATCCATCCTGTTCCTTCCAATGCCCAGCTTATGGTCACTGCTGGAATCCCACATGTGGCTGCTTATCCCAGCCTACAAAGCTGCAAACAGGTGCTGGGGTGGCAGGGCTGCAGGTGGCCCTTTCTCCCCTTGGCACAGGTGGGCTCAGAGTCCCACAGCAGGGAGTTCACTAGAGTGGCTCTGCATGGAGCCCACTAATTTCTTCTCCAAGTCTGTGTGAATATCCTCACAATTTCATCTCACAAAGTGCATGGCAATTTACCAGACAGGGTAGAGTAGAAAGGAATGAATGAAAGAGGTTTCGCAATGATGTTAGAAATTTCACTTGAAACCCATTTGTTTTCAGGCTACATAATTCCATATATAAACTTTGTCAATCTCCTTACTCAGTTTTCTTCAACAAGGCTTTTTCACTTTCAGCCTGAGGGGCAACAGAAGAAGGCAAGAAGTAATGTTTCACACTGGCTTCTAAACAAAATAATCTGGAAACTATTGCAATAATGTGAAACTGACTTACTTGGTTTCTCCTGATCCCCTCTGAACAGGTTTAAAGAATTATTGGAGTGATTATTGGGGTGAGACAACATGTTTCAATAGCTAACATGAATGTGGAAATAGAAATGTGCTGCTGCTCTGGGCATGGCGAGCAAGTTGTCTCAAGGCACACACCTACCCTTAGAAACCTTTTCGTTCTGAGACCCCAGGCCACAGAAGAAAATGAAAGCAGAGAGAAGGGGGAGGGAGCTTTTACAAAATTAATAGCACAAAAATAAGACTTTGTAACCCACCTGCTGCTAAGAATGAACTCTGCACCTTGCTAGTAGTGGTTCTAACAAATACGTGTATTTTCTTGACTTGTAAGATTAAGAGCCTCCCTGGAAAACCACTCAGGGGGCATAAATGTTGAGAATATGTGACTTGGGGATCCAAGCTGCTCTAAGTGCTTTTGCAGGCAGAGGAAATGCGCAGCACAAGAATGAGCAGCCTCCAGTAAAGGACTAAGTGAAAGAAGAGTTCAATTACGACTAATCAGACCCAAGAGCTAAAAGCATTTGCCCAACATCACCCTCATTACATTAAAACTCTGTTCTCTTCTACAGTGAAGACTGTTAAATTAGCTCAGGTCATACCAGAGACTCACGGCTTCCATGACCCTGCTGCTACTTCTTGGTGCAGAGAGAGACATTCCCAGCTTTTCCTACAAATAACCTTGAGCTACTCAGTCAAACTGTGTCATCCTCTTGTTGCCCATCCTTTGGGGACATTTTCTGCCAAGGATGTGCCTGTGCATGTTAATTGCACAGAGAGTTTTAAAGATGAGGCAGGGGACCTGCAGACCTAGTTTTGGAGATAAGGACATTGCAGGGACTGGAACAAGGAAGAAGAACAGGGCTGCAGGGAAGTGGCTGGGGCAGCCAGAGGACATCTCCAATACTGACAGGCTCCAGATCAATCCCTGAGGGATCCCATTAAATAACTGCATCTGCCTGGGCTTCTCTTGGCACATCTCATGAGTGTCCCCACAGAGATGTGGTTATTCTTTTCCAACCAGTCCTCTCACCAGGGGAAAGAAATTGTCTGTCCTTCAGAACAGCTGGCAAGGTGTCATGGGGCAAATTGGCACCACTGGGGACTGGGGCATCTCTTCCCTGTCACACTGGTGCCTCCCGGTGTGAGTTAAAGCAAAGTAACCCCCATACCTACGGCAGAGGCAGCCAGGAAAGCTGAGATAAAACGAGAAAGCCCCTTCCACAGCAAAGTGGAGAGTGATGGGGTCAGCAGCAGCACTCCCTGAAAATGCAACACATCCCCCTGCTCTTCCTTGAGGCTCTTAGGAATGATTTATAATAAAAACTGCAGACACCTGAGGAACTACAGCCTGCTCCAGCATCACAGCTCAATTTTTCAGTGTTTGAAGTGCAGAAGACATTTGCAAAGAAGATGTGAGACATCAACATCGCAGCCAGGTTTGTACTGGTGTCCACAAGTGCAGCTTATGCGCACAAGCCCTGAAACTGGGCACACACCTCCTGCGTGCACATATGCATGGAGGAGACATGAACAAACCCAGCTAGATACCATGAGATTATTTGTATTCATTTACTGTAACATTTTGTCCTCTGGACTGAAATTCATTTCACCTATTTTTAGACATGTTCAATGTAGAGGACTACATCTATCCTAGTTAACTCCTTTTACAGTCACAGGGCTGCTCAGCCTCTGCTCCTCTCATGCTGTGCAGGCAGGTCACATACAGTGTGTTCTGCAGGGGCCTGTTTCTCCACACAAAGGGAGGCTGGCTCAGATCTAGCTATTTGCCACAAATCCCACCCCAGCCATCCATCATTAAGTACTTTTAAAGTCTTGTTATCCAAGATCTCCTCTCTCCCCCACCGGCTTTCCATGTCAGCCTTGCATGAAGCTTTCTTCCACTACTTTTTCACAATGCAACTTTTCACATTATTTTTCCCCCCACTTTTCTCCTTTTCCATCTCCTGATCAGATTTTGCACTCAGTTTCTCCCAAACCTCCCATTCTGCCTTCACCCCATAGCACCCATAGCACCCATAGCACCCACCTCTCCTACTCTTCAGCCACCACCCAGAACCCAACAAAGTTGGACACAACTCCAAGTAAAAGCGGCACCATCAACCTCTGCCCTCATCCTCATGGACACTGCTCCACCACAGCTCTGCCACCCCTGCACCCCACCTTGGAGCACCCACGCACTTCCCCTCACCCCCATGCCCACCACCAGTGTGCCCCTGGGGCTGTCCCCACGTGCCCCCACTCACCCCATGGGCTCACCCCACACAGCTCCACGCTGCCATCCCCGCTCTGCCCGGCCTCCCCCAGGCGCCGCTTCACTCTGTGCACAGTGGGACGCCGCAAGGACGCGTATGATTCACACGTGGCTAGAGCAGATTCCCAGATGGCTTCATCGCTTCCCTTGTATTCTCTTTAGTCTTCCTGGCCCCCGTGGTCATTTCCCTTTTCCACCTGCCTTTCCCCTTCCTGCGTGCCTTATCTCTCTCTCCTGGCCCTGCTCTCCCACGTCGCGCCGCTCCCGCCCCACCACTGCCCCATCCCACTGGCCGTGGGCACCCCCACGCGCCCCTCGCTCCCTGCACTCACGGCATGGTCTCCACTCTGCAGCTCGCACCAGCCTTTGCCTGGCTGCAACCTGAGTGTCGCAAGAGGAGGACAGCTGAAAAGACAATCAGCGAAAAACCAGGGAGAGTCTGCAGCTCAACTTGACAGAATCCTGGAGGAAAATAGTGTCAGAAAGGAGTCGTGCTCTAGTTCCAACTGGAGCACGTGACAGGACCGAAAACCCTTTGTATGCCTCTGTGAGATCAACTAAAGGCAAAAAAAAAGGTGATGCGATGGCAGAGGAGAGAGGTGAAATGCAGGACCAAGGGGAGGAAAGAGAAAAAGGAGAAAAGTAAACAGGAAAAACCAGGTAGATTCTTAGAGCCATTTCACATGTTTTTTTGAAAGTTGCACTTCCTTTGAAATATCTGCGCTGGAGATATTTTCAACCCAGCTCCACTTCCCTTGAAAGATTCATTTGGCATGCATTCAGTTTCAGATGAACTTGCAAAACATGAAAGAAGCTGCAAGTGTCACTAAAATGTAGGATCAGCCTCAATTTTGAGATTGACAGCTGTACATCTTCCTGCTTGATAGCAAAATGTTGTCTCTTATCCTCTCCCTTGCTCCTCACCTACTCTGACCTCTCCATGCCCAGCTCCCAATAAAAGCAAGTTTACTTTTCCTCCAAATAGCATGGTAGGCATCTCAAAATTACGTAGGATCCTGATCAAATTATCTCTTAACTCATCTGGAATCTGATCCAAGGACACCAAGGGAAAGCTTTCTGCTTCACCCTGGGTGCACATCATGTACATCATCAAAAAGAAATGTTCTGTTTGCTTACAGAAAGAGCAGTAGTAGACTTAAGTCCCCTTGGCATGAGCAACAGCCCTGACCTAGGAAGAGAAACTGCAGTAATTTCAAAATTGTTGACTGCAGTTTCACAGAGTGTACTCAAACCGCTTTTTCCATTGATCTGATGACCCTGGTTACTCAAACAGCTCCTCAGCCTACTTCCTGTTCTGCTGGAGAGCTCAGCAGCCTTGCTAAGAATCAGAGGGAAAAAAATACCAAAATCTAACTTTATTCTAAGGTCATCAGAAATAGCTGTGGTGGATGGTTCCTATTTTTGCTCCAAAAATGTATTTATAACTTTACTGCCATCAGCGGGCACAGCAATGTGACCTGTCCTGCTCCCTGAGATACCAGTTCAGCATAGTTGGTGAGCTGAGCCAAACAGGTCCACATCTCTGAGCACAGGGGAAACTCGGTCCTTGTGCCACATTTTGTGGCTGGTCTCCCCTTGCTGTGATTTCAGATCCCTTGAAGGAGGCAGATGGGAGGGGGATTTTGCAATGTGGACAGCTCTCCATGATCAAGACATTAATACAAACAATACACTTAACCCAGCCATCTGTGGTTCGTGTTATTCTTACTCTGGATCAAATTTATCCATTGTGCAAGCCCATCAGACTCAACAGAAATACAACAGAGTTGATTTGGCCCAATCTGATTCCATTCTTGCAGCTAAAATGAAGCGACATTTTAGAGTGCTGAATCTTCTCCATAAAGGTGACAGGGAAATGTAGTTCAAGTTTGATGACCCTGGTTCCTGCAGTAGCAAAAGAAGACAGCAAGGGACCAGCAGACAGCAGCAAATAAGCTCTTTCCAGTGAGATCAGCTGGAGCTGCCACTGCAAAATCTGCCACTGAACCTGCACCTGGAGTTTCCCGTGCTTTTCCAAAAACCACAGGGTATTTTTTAGATTTGTGGTGAAATCTGTGGCTTATCATCACCCAATATGAAAATTGAAGTGTTTTAGGGGTTTAAAGGGATTAGCAGGTATTTTCCAAAGTATTCTGTCTTTGGAGAATTTATTCCCCAAAGTTTGTACACTCGCTGAGACATTAAGTACCATCATATTGTTAGTGTTTCCTGTGCCAGAGCTTGTTTCTCAAACTCCCACTAGCTTCAATAAACACTGACACCAAGAAATAACATTCAGTATGTGTGTTGCAATGTGTGCTGTGTTGTAGCTAGCTGTCTAAAACTGACTTGCAATTTAATTGCCAAGCAAGTAACTTCATTGTACAGTATATGGAAAATGTTGCTGCTATGCAAGCCTCCGTTTTCTGACAATAGCCAGTAAAGCTGCTTTCCTCCCTCAATTTTATATCCTGGAAATATTCTGTTTGCTATGCCATCAGTAGTTCTAGCTAGCTCTCCAAAAGCGACTGCTCTCCAGAAGACCATCTGCATGTTGTATGCAACCTTCAGCACTGTCCTCCCGGTGTGATTTCACTGAAGTCAGATGGAGCACCTGCAGATGGAGCACCTGGGAGCAGCCCACCAGCTGGAATGTGATACACACAACGTCCAGGCTTTGCTCTGAGGATTAATTCCCTTTAAACATGGGAAGCTCTAAGAGCATGCTAAAAAGAATATACTTGCTTTCTTCCCTGTGGGGGAGCAAAGACACATACCCATCAGCTGGAAAGGGGAAAAATGCAGCATCTTAATCCAAGAGGCAAACTGGGGAACATGTCAGTGTATCTGATGAAAGTAAATTGAAATCCAAATACCATTAGAGCTGCTCAAGAATGCTTGGCATCACTTCACACAGTGCCCCTGCACCATTCAATGACAACGTGGTTTGGGATGGTTCAACAAACCTGCCTGGTATTTTCTGAGACCTGTCACAGCCTAAGGTTCCTTGTTGAAAGATGTATACAGCCTTCCACAGATCGTCCAAATGCAGCTGCTCAGTTTGAAAGTTGCTGCCTCCTCACTTTACCGTAATCAAAGCTGTACTCCCATCTCCTGGCAGCTGCTTATGTCAAAGACCTGTGAATCACTTCTACGAGTAGAAAAAGTAATTAGTTTTCAAATTGTATTTTATATAAACTATCAACAGGGAAGGAGCGTGGGCCCTCTTGTGCAGTTTGTACGGTCCTTGCTTTTCAGTGACCGTCTGTATCTCTTCCTGAACCCGTGCCTCTGGATTCAGCTGGGAGAGAGAGAACTTTGAGTTTTGGTGGGGATGCAAGAGTCAAACGCCACCTGCTCTCCCAGGCCCCATGACATGCATACAAACAGGAAGGCAGATTTTGCTTTAGTTGTGTATAGGCTTTTTGTTTCAGCTGGGGCGGGGAGGGAGTACTGGCGTTCCCCGATTGTTCCAGGAAAGCCGAATCGGCTTACACACTCTGCCCTCCTGGCCTTTCTTTCCATTCAGCCCCATTCTCTACCCAGAGAAACAGCTCTTTCAACAGTCCCTTTGCCCACTCCTGTCGTTTTAATGTGAGCTCTGCCTTGTTCTCACGGCACCAAGCTCTTGCAGTCATCAGGTGGCTGAGACTCTGAGTTTTCATTTTTTTTAGGAAATGTACATTTCTAGGCTTCTGCCTTGCAGAGAAGAGATTGAAAAATTGTCCTGAATGTGACTTCTAGGCATAGAAACCAGCAAAACAATCAAATAAGCCCAGGACTTCCGAAACACCTGAAACTTTTGGTAGTTTTTAAGGCAATCCTCATGGTTTTCTGTAAGAGCTTGAGCTGGCAGTGTTTGAACAGTAAATGCATGACTGAGAGAACTGCATCACTGGTGCATGCATTGGCCTTGATTCCTCATCCTGCTACAGGCATTGATATCTGCCCTCCCCACTGCTGGGGCACCCTGAGCCACCACAGAAAGTATCAGAGCCATCCCAGCAAGGAGCACAACCTGCTCTGATGCTCAGCCACTGCCAGCCCTTCTCCCCTATCATAAAAACATCTGTATCCTGTCCACACTATGAGATCCATTTTCCAGTAACACTCAAATTATAGTGGGCCAGAAAAATGCTTACAAATCTGCCTGTTTCAAGTGAAACCCAGGATTTCCCCATGAATGGAAAAGGTCTTTCCTATGGCCCCTGCCCTAAAGGAGCTGATGTTAAGAAGTTCGCCATCCCACGCTGTAGCATCTATTCTCTCCCTCTTTTGTGCCTGAACCCTCCCAACATACGAAGAAGAGAGGCTCAGGAGACA
Organism: Poecile atricapillus; assembly: GCF_030490865.1. Classification (NCBI taxonomy): domain Eukaryota; kingdom Metazoa; phylum Chordata; class Aves; order Passeriformes; family Paridae; genus Poecile; species Poecile atricapillus. The sequence continues at coordinate 100,035,829 of NC_081251.1, forward strand.
ATGAAGGGACATCTCAGCAAAGGAGGCTCCACTCAGTCACCAAGGGATGAGGAAATGGTACAGTGTGTCTCAACCAGGCAGAAAACACAGCAGGAAACAGTAAACTCAACTATGGCTCATCATACAGAAAACACATGCGTTCCTTCCCCTCTGCTCAGGGAAACTCTGCGGCACGTTTTGGCGACAGCAAAGTGATTACCAGCTATTTGCTCATTTTCCTTTAATGAATCAGTTGAATGAGACCAGTGTGAGTGTCGGGGGAGTGAAAGTCTGTCATTCAGCTGTCTGTGAACTCCAGCTTCTCTGAAGATTTTTAGATCAGATTTCAGGGCCTCAGGAGTTCAGGTTATTTTTCTAAATGACACTGCATCTTCCGGGGAAGATGCCAGTTATCTACAAAACCTACAGCTCTTATTAATTTGATACCACAGGTTTCGGTCTGAATCACAGCAATGTGTGGTTGACCTCAGAATAAACAAAAGTACTTGCTCCATGGCATTAGTATTAAGGGTTGGCCAGCATGGGAGCTGGATTTATTTTTTAACACCAGAGCTCAATCAAAAAACTAGGGGAGAGATGTTCACATTGGGCTGGACGCAGCTAAGATCATGGGGCTGTGAAAGGAAAACTCCATAACGTCTCATCTGGAGCCAAAGCAAAAGGAGGTGTTTCATTTTGGGTTACAAAAGTCCTAAAAAACCTTTTCTCTTCTCTTCTTTCAATGTGTTTTAGTGGTGAGGTCAACTTTTAAGTGAAAAATGCCACTTTGCATCAAATCTACATTTCAAATACTTGCAAAACATAAACAAACCATCCCCAAAATGAAACAGTTCATTCTGGAAGTGTCAGAATGACACGCACTGCTATTTTTAACATCCCTCCTTCTTCCCCCACCTCTGTATTTTTTTTTCTAGGCCAGAACTATTCAGAAAATGTGTTTGAATTTGTGAATCATTTTGACTCCCCCTCTCCCCTGACATTTGCTGGAAAATCTATTCTCTGCCAAAAAACTGTTCTTCCAGATCCAGCCAGTTCCTAAAATCTCCTGTCCTGCCAGAGCTTGTCTGGACGGGTCTGAGGCTCTGACTGCCCTGGGAACACAGCACAGATGGTCCAGAGGAAGAGCAGGCCAGGAGGGCAAACCTCAGCCTCTGTCCATGCAGTGATGGGCTCTGAAAAAGCTCTGAGCCACCCTCTCTTGAGACTGAACAGGGAGCTGGGCTCCAACAGAGGCCACCACACAGAAGGAATTCCTCATCAGGCTGTGGCTTCCAGATATGAGGGGAGTGCTTAGTTTTGGTTCTCTTGGAAAAATCTTGCATTCAAAGACAGGCCACTGAAGGTTAAGTGTATGTACCATAGTGGCTTGGAGCTGTCTCCTATCAAGGTTACAGAAGATTTCACTTTGGATTCAGTCAAGACATGAAAGCTCTGAGGCATGCAAGACAATGTAGAGGTTTGATTCTTCGTAGCCTGGCGATTCATAGAACAATTTCTGCCTTTGCAGTGCAAGTGTAAATGTTACCTTTCCCGTTTCTGAGTGTTTTGCTCCTACCCTGGAAGTTTTAGCAAGTGGAAAACTTGGATCTCTGTCAGTCCTCACATCCAACTTATCTGTAAGTCTTGCAGAGCTTTTCAGGATAGCATCTCTAACAGAGTCTCTCCAGCCTACCCACCCAACTGAAGTTCACCTTCTGGTCTCCCCATTTCTCATCTCAATAGCCTTTGCTCTGCAAAGATCCATCAAACGCATTGTGGAAAGATTGCTTTTTGAATCTGTCATTTGGCCCTTCTGTGGCTCTCAGCCTCCCTACCTTGATTCCTTCTCCTGAGGTGCATCTCTAAGCTCCTTGGCTTTTCTTCCAAGACTGTGATTTATTCTATTCCCATCATTTCTTATTTCAGCGCTGAAAGGTCAACTCCTGCGTATGCTCAAGCATGAGATCAGCCTATATTAAACAGGCTCCTCTGAGCTTTCTGCCTTCTGGGAAGGTTTCCCATCCACAAGAACAAACCTGAAATCTGGAACTGCTTCCTGAGCCACCCAAATGCTCCAAAACCAAATACCAGTATTGGTTGGGATGTACGATACAAGGAAGACAATAACAGACTAGGTGGCATCGTGCTACCTCTGCATTTCCCTCTCATTACCAGCCCAGCATCTGGTCAATATTTTGGTCACTTGTGACCACCTGGACTCCTCTGCTGCTTTCCTTGGCTCAGAAAAGCCATTCCAGCAACACAGGGTAACATGAGAAAACAGAGACCTGAGGAGAGAGGCCAAGTCTTTTCTCTTCAAGATGAGACATAGATGAGGGGCTGCTAATGGAGGAGCTGAGCTACAGTCCTGGCTTCAGACCATTTGTTTTAATCTGCTGAGCAAGGTGACTTCCATGAGAGCCAGACAACATCAGTTGTTCCCTCCCCTCAGACAGTATGGTTCAGTTTGGAGCTGCTTTTCTAGAAGCTCATCTTGAATGTATGAACTTTACACAATTTTTTTGTCAGCGATTGTACAACTTGCTCAAAAGCTGTGACACGCACTGTTTGTGTGTGAAGGTGGGAATGTGACATCCAGCACTGCGATTCTGTTTGCTTTGCAAAAAGATCAAGGTTAGTTCCCACTCCACTAAAAGCAGGAAGGGAAGCACAGGATTTGTCAAGCAGAGATAAACTGAATTGAGAACATTTTATACACAAATTCCTAGGAGAAGGTTAAAACAATGGAGCTGGGAGAGTACACTTGTCAAGGTTTTTTCAAACAATCCTTTTTCACATATTCTTTTAAAATACAACAGTAATTCAGGTGGATAGAGATAAGCCACCATTCTAAAATCCTTTTCCTTTGTTTCCTTTCTGGCAGCCCTGGTCTCCACCCCAGCAAGACATTCCTCCCACAAACCCCAGGGTGGAGGGCTGTCAGCTCTAGGTAAATATGGCTCCAAGGAGAGAGATAATAATTAACGCCCTCTTTCTGAAGCTGCTTTGGCAATTACAATTCCAAGGGCCTCCTACTCCTGTGACCAGATGCCTCACTTCCAAGGTGTATCTATTAATGGCAGACCAAGAGTACTCGGGGCTGCTGCCCAGGAGTGCAGCTGTGTGCCAGTCCCTGGCAAGGGCACCATGACATGCTGGGACTCAAAGGCCAAAGCAGCAACGCCCATCTCTTCTCCTCCCACTTGGAGGCACTGCCCATCCCTTCTTCTGCCATAACAAGCACCTACCTGGGCTGTGCACACTTGCTGTTATCCCACACTCCATCTACAACAGCCCCCAGAGGTGGGAATACCACCCCAGGGCTACTCATGGTCATTTTGTGCGGGTACCCAGAGCAGTACAAGGTACGAGGTGATGCTGGACCGGCCTCAGTGCAGCTAAGATGATTCTGTACAGGCATGGATAAAAGAAGAAGAATTTGGCTCCTTTTCAGAGTTCAAAGAAATATTTGAGCCTATGGGCACTGATTCAGGCTCATCTCTAATTATATCCCAAGTTCAGCCTTTTAAACCAGTTCTTTAGTCCTCAGTAAGGGTCACTTTGCAGTTGTTATTACAGTTTCTTGCCAATCTGTTGTTGGATTTTCCACTTGACATTATTAAGGGATTAAGTTGTTTGTCTCATAATCTTTTTATCTGTCCTGTTCATTTTCCTAAAAACAGACTTTAGCCAGACCAGAAAAGATAGGAGTTAAAGAAAGAAGCCCAACATTTTCAAGATATAATCATGGTTTTGGATTTGCCATTGTTACTGTTTAAATTTATTACTTTGGATATGTAAACTTTGCTGACTCCTTTAATCTGGAATGTATTAAAGAAAGCATTAGGCATTACAACAAATCATTGGATTACACTGCCCCGATTCAGCTACAGCTGTGGAAGAAATATATAACAGGAGATCCCGTGGAGTTATACATTTCAGACTGAGTTCATCAATTGCCATAGAGAAGACAAAAACAAATGTAGCTGAGCCTGGAAAGAATGTTGCTAAAATTGGAGAAACATTTAATGTGAGTAGCCTAGGGGTGCAATAACTTTGCCTGTAACTTAACAAAACCCACCCACATAAAACATACCAAGAGAGATTACAGATTGGATTCTCTGATCTGTAGTCTGCCAAGAAAGCAAACCTGACTTTTTTCCCTTTCCTGCAGATGCAGGTTTAAACAGTCCCTGCAGAGTGTTAAATATATATTACCAACAATAGCAATAATATTACATTTGGACACATTTCTAATTCTCTGACTGGCTGCTCTGTACCTTGCTCGCAGTGGGAGGAGACCCCTGGATAACTAATGGAGCTTGCAGCTGCCAGCAGAGCAATTCCTATGGTCCACATGGTGAGAAGGAGCCTGCTCACCTCCCCCTCACTCCCACCCCTTCTTGGAGCCCCGGTCTTCTCTCTTTTGAGGGGTACGCCTGGGCTTGTACTTAAGTACCCCTTTAATGAAAATGCTTTGAATGCCTTTAGCTCAATGGGATAAAAGCTATTCCTACGCCATCCTAAAATGCAGGACTGCACCCAACAAGGCTCAGTGGTGAGCTGAAGGCCAGCCTTGGCTCCTGCCCTTCTCCTGAGTGGCAGGGAGCAGAGATTGTTTAGCAAGAAACGAGAGAAAAACACCCAACCCTAAAACGCAGTTTCCAAAAAGCCTCCCTGCAGAACTTTCCATTTATAAACCTCCTGTCTCCAAAGGCTCTGAGGCACTGTACCTGTGAACGGGCAAACCCCCCAGAGGGACTGCATCCCTGGTTCATTAATTAAACTTAAGGTTGGATTTACCACAGGATGTAACTGGATACATGCAGGAGTGAGCACGGCAAAAAACGATCAAGGACCAAACCTGCAGCATGCTCCTGCTGGCTTCAGCGGAGCTACAACTGCTTTTATCAGCGTTTTATCTGACCCTATCAAAAGGAGCAAATTGTTTAGCAAAGGAAGAGGGCTCTTTGATTCTATCTTGCTGCAGATAAATTGCCCAAGCAAGGGCAAAGGGACAGGAAGCGAAGGGGGAGGAGAAGGAGCTGATGCTGAAGGTAGGTGCTGCCATTGCTTAGCCTTTGCTAAACAGCCCCTTCTGCAAATACTGATGGGGTGGGAGGAAAGAGTTGTGCCATCTCCCTGCCACAGCCACTCGACCAAAATGTTGTGCGGCTTACCCCTGGTGTTGATATACTGGTCCTCATTCCAGCTGAAGGGAGTTTTGTGACAGTGAAGACTGCAAGACCCATGAAACCTCCTTCTGCTTTGGAGTACAGGATAGAGTACAGGAACTCTATTGTCCAAAATCCCAAGTACAAGACTTAGAGTCAAGGATGGAAACCCTGGGAAAAACATCAATTCAGAGAGGTCCACACGCAGCAACCCCAGATGCCAACATCTCTGCAAATCAAGTGTGTGAAGCAAACAGTGAAGAGACAACCTGATTCTGTCCTTTGAATCTAACTTTTTTAAATGTCTGTTGGCATGTCCCTACAGAGCACATCTATGTCTTTCACAGAGACAAGGGATGCTTTACTATTACTTAAAACCACAGCACTGCAGAATGCTAATGAAGTTCCCGTTGTGTAGGACTGATCAGATAATACACTGTATTGCTTACAAGAAGTAGTTGTAAGTGCTAAGCACTTGTTGTTTTACCTCCTAGTTCTCCTTCCAAAAGCAATCCTTGTGTTTTGGAGCAGCAATAAATCCTGTATCTGAAACAGAAAGAATTAAATTCCTTCTACTCGCTGTCCCTTTTCCCATGTCATTAATGAAAAGAACATTCTTTACTATAAAACAAAGAAATATCACTTCTTTCTTTTCATGGCTGAAATGCATGAAAAGACTGAAGTAAATATTGAGAGAGGGAAGAGTCTAACGTGGGTCTTAGCAGCTTGCAGCAGCTCCTGACTCCAATATTACCTGTCTCTGAGAGATTAAGGTCAGAAACCACTCTGTAAATGCAGCCCGTGGCTGACAGCAGCGATGGGGATCTCTACAGGCACACAGCTGTGACAGCAGCTCTGGGCTGAACTCCCACTGTGCCTGGGAAAGAAGGAGCTGCAGCCTACATTTTCCAAAGGCTTTTCCGAGTGCATTCACAGTGCACGTACCCAGACTAAAACTTGCAGCTGGAGACCCCAAACTTCTGAACGTACCTGCACCAATTCATGCTGAAAGACACTGCTGGATGATAATCCTGTTACAGAGAATGCTGAATTTTGCTGCCTAAACACTGATTTTAAAGACAATCACAGGCACTTGCTTTTGAGGCTGGTAGACCTCAGACTGAATCAGTTTTCTGAACTCCTTGGAGCCATTGTGCAGGTTATGGATGATCTGGGTTTTTATGTGTAGGAATAAAAATGAAATTCCAATAAATTTTATAGAAGACATTCAGAAACAGATTCCTCTGTCTTAAAGCAAACTCTTGGGCTAGTTGTGAGCGTCCCACTAGAGTAAGAGAGAAGAAAGCTACGTTAGGAAAACCTTAGGAAGACTGAGGAGACTCCTCAGTAAGGCTAAGCAAGATGAATGCCATAAAAGGGCCACTTCAAGTGACACAGCAAGTGTGGAAGCCAGCATTCCCCAAAAAGTCACATTTAAGAAAAGGGATTAGGCTGCAAAGTTACTCAGTGATTTGAAAATGTTAACATTTAGTTTTCACTGTCTGTTAAACATTAACATATCTTTCTTAGAAAGCTTGGCTGGAAGAAAGCAGGTCAAATTTACTGCAGAAATTTACCTACTGGTATAAACAAAATAATCTCTAACCATTACAGAAGACTAATCTTAGCTGAAGTGATATTTAATATCACACATAGATGTCATTATTTCTGTAGTGAGCTGGAACAGAATTACATGTAAAGAAAACATTAGCTCAGCAGTGGCTTTTAGCCATCGTATGGCATGTGAGAGCTCAGTGCTGCACTAATATTTTCTTCACATGCAAATCTGTCCTAACACATTATAGAAATAAGATGGAAAACATGAGACAGGTGTTGACTGCACTTGGGGTTTTGTCATTGAAACTCTCTAAAAAGGGGAAGACAAAACTCTGAAGTTTCCACTTCCAAGAAATTCACCCAGTTTTCCATCCAAAGGATGGAAAAGCTCCTGATATCCTCCAATCCCCACCAGAAGAGGTGGAAATCTGGCCCTTCCCAGTGCTGGGGACCCTAAAGATAATGGGTCTAATGTTTGTTCTTCCTGCACCTCAGAAATATAGGGGCGGGGTTATTTTACTACTTTCATGGATGCTTTCAGCATGAATTTTTTTTTGAGAAACAAAATATGCAAGAGACAGCAGCTGTGCTAGCAAGCAAGTCCCTTTATGAAAAGGATCTGCTATGTGCCATGTAATTCCTGCCCTGTCAATCATGGAGAATGTGTGCAGAGAAGAAACCCTTCCCAATGAGCTTAAAAGTGCTGATGAAAACAGACTTGAAGTAGCACCATATGTCTCTCATTGGGTTATGGCAGAATCTTCACTTAGCCTCTGTGGGTGGAAGCCCATAGAAAAGCTGCTTATTCCCTGAGAGGGTCACATGAGTAGGTAGAGGATAAGCTATGGAATAGGGAGTGATGCTTTGTGAAGTCCCTGAAGTGCAAAGCCTCCATTCACAAAGAGCCTGAAGCTCTGCCCAGTCCACCGAGCACTGGGATGTCCTTATCTCATCCCAGCAGGTAGAACACACCATGCTGTCAGGTCTGCTTAGCTTGGTGTTCTGAAATGGGAAACACAGAGCTGTCGACCTTATTCCCCTCTCCCCCCTAATCTTCCCACAGCAGGGAGACTCCATCCTTTGGCAGTTTACCAGGTGTGCTAAGCATCTTCCCTTTCAGAAAATGAAAGAACAGTCTCTCTTCTGAGTAAGCAGGAAGGGCCCTAATACACCAGACTATATTGATACTAAATCAGAGATACCACTCACAAGCTCGTAAGATTAGGAGCTTATAAGACAAACACAGTGGGAGTAAGGAGTAAAACACATAAACACAGTTGGCATAAAGATATATATTCACAGGGCTTGCATGTATCACCATAGCCATGTGGTCATGGTTTCTGTTACACAAAGACTTCCTGATCACAGCGACAGCTTGGAAAGGGAACGAAAGCATATTTAATTTGATTGATTTTTATAGGAACAAATCAGGACTCCTGTTGTCAGCTTATGCCTTGGAACATCTCAAAGAGAAATAAGCAAAGGTCCCAGAGGCCCTTGGCTGACACTAACTGTATCTAAACTTGGCTCCTTTCAGGACTGTATTAACAGCCATTGTGAGTCAAACAAATAAATCAATTAAAGGAATGCCTGTCATCAGCGCTGCCATTAGCTTTTCCCAAAAGTTCTTTCCATTTCGAACAGGTTAATGTAAGTCTCTTAGTCTGAGAAATCTACTTGGCCTGCTGAAAGGAGCAGAAGTTTCACAGTGTACCAAGTCCCTTGATTTACTATTCTACTGTACATCCTTGCATTTCCACAGCGGCTGTGGGAAAGCCAGGAAGAGGAACACTGCAATGTCTTGCACTGTTTTTCCAGGAAGGGGTTCTTTTCCCCCCTGACATGTCATTTTTCTATAGTACGTGCTTGCTTGCACAATTTCTGCCTTTCCCCACACTTGTCTGTTGCTTTGTCTCCAGTTGTGGAGAAGTTGACACACTAGGGAATCTAAGTCAATGACAAGGACTCACTAATGACCAGCTTAGGAATATCTTTTGCTTAAGGGGTACAGCCAGTTTCCAAGAGTTGGACAAGTCTCCTGCAGAGTACATCCTGGTTATCAGCAATCCCTTGGGAAGACCCAATAGAGCCCCCAGAATAGCAAAACTAATACACTGCTGTTTTTCCAGTCAATAAGTCAGTGGGAGTCACAGCTAGAATGTATCTTATTTTAGGTGTCTCCTCAGGAGACTGGGCGGCCATTTCAGGCTGCCTGTGCCACTCAGAACCTGGGGCAAAGGTTCTGGGGCAAACCTTCTCACTTCACTACACACCCAACCTGTGTGATCAGCCATGAGGGGAGAAATGCTCCCCCTCAGCATGAGACAGTGATGGAGGCAGGTGCCTTCCAACAGTCACTGCATTCTCCTGACTCAGGTGGTTGGTGAGCAGAGGCATCAGTTCCTTCCCCAAACTGCCCATGTTGGTCACAGGAGGTGTGCAGAGAGGGCTCCCCTGTGGCATTTCCAAACCACAGCGTCCCCATCCCAACACGCTTTCTGGACAGCCCGTCCCTCCCACACAGCCCGAGAAGTGCAGTCGCTCAAGTGTCTCTGAAACCTTGCAAGCATCAATAAACAAGCATGGGGTTTCTCCAGCAGCAGCCCACAGCCTGGGGAAAGCCACAGCTGCAGAAGCCCTTACGTAGAAGTTTACTCAGACCTTAAGTGGATTTGCAATTAAACAGCAAAACATCACGTTGCTTACTGTCACTGCACTTCACAAGTCTGCAACCACCATGTCAGGGCCACTGTTCCCCAGTGCTGTGAGCCCACTGAGCACCAGGGCACTCCAGGGACAGGGAAAACTCTGAGCAAACTGTTTCATAAACAGAGGCAAAGCCTGTCTCAGTCACAGAGCTGCTCCAGGTCACGGTGTTCAAAAATGTGGCCACAATAACTCCCTCCCTTTCACTTGGCAACATCATATTCTTACTGGCCAATTTTCAGGTCTGAACACAAACGAAGTTTCCTACCTGGAGTACAAATGGAGGACGAGTCCATGCCAGCCGGAGGGATCTGCCTGTTTCCCCGGGATGTCAGGAGGAACGACAATGGACAGCCGGACATCCCTAACAGATTTGCTAAGCCACACAGCCTCCAAAAAGGAAGGGCAGGAGCAGGCCTGCTGTTTATCAAATCTGTAAACATGGTATGTGAGATGTGCAGCACAGACTGTATCTGCGGCAAGAACTGCTTTCCTGCCACTCGTCATTACCTCTCCTCCAGGTACAACAGCCTCTCCTGTGCCAGCAGCACCCACTGCAGACAGGCAGGGCTCTCTGCCTGCCCTGCGTTTATCTAAACCCAGAGGAACCTTGTTGGTTTCTCTTGGCCAAGGTCTCCCAGGATTTGACTAAAAGCAGGAGTTGTAGAGAGAGCTTCTCACACATTCTCCCTCATTACACAACTCATTTTCAGACCATGTGCTCTGTTGAAAGGAAATAGTAAGTTCATGAAAACAAATGAGTGTGCAACCTGACACTGCTTCAGTAGCTGCCTTCTGCTGTCATTATGAATTTACAAGACATTGCCAACCAGTACACAAAGCTGGGTATTATATATACAAAATCAATTTTGAATTACTGGGCATCCGCACATAATCCTGCTGAGAAGTTGACCATAACCTGCCAAAGTCAGTGATCAGCCCTGCATGGGACCTGTGGAGCCCTGTGGAAAGTATCATTGTAAATTAGCCTCGCTGCTCCTGCTGAGACTCCAGCGCTGAAACACAAAATCAAGTGCACCTCCTTAGGCTGCCTGACACATTTTGGATCAGATCTTCATCTCTTTTAGCCTGAGTAGTCCCATGAAGCCCAGCAGTTACTCTGATCTTAGACCTGATCTGAGTTTGCTCTCATACAGACCTTTTAGCAATACAAATGAGCCTTGCCTGTTCACTGCTGAGCCACCAGCCTAGCTGAGCTCACTGGAGACCACGGGAGGTTGTGCAGAGTCAGCTTGAGGCTCCAGGAAGCTTTCTACAGGAGCATCAGGCATGCTTTTGCCCATCAATGAACTGTTTTCTGCAGCAAATCAGCGGGATCTGGCACTAGGAACGGTCATTAGCACAGAGAATGAAGCAGAGATTACTACAGCTCATGCACATAAAACCAGCAGAATTTAATCAGCAGAGGGATTGTAGCAGCTCCCAAAGGGAACAAGCTGATTCATCAGTTGAGAGCCCCAAAATACAAAACTGTCTGCAAACACGATGAACTACAGATTCATAACTGCATTAACTGATTTTACTCAGCTGCTGCTCCATCCTGGACAGAACAGAGCCTGGATTCTTGGAATAAGACAAAAGGAGTACAAAAGAAAAGATACTTATTTCAGCCTGCTGAGTATTTTACAAACCACAGTCTCATTCTTCCAAGTTTGATGCCTTCACTTAGATGTTTCCCTGCAGTAGTTTTCCTCATGTCATTGAGTTTAGCAGGAGTTTCACTACCATGTGTCTATAGGAAGTTGAACGTAGTGCAACACATCATTGAAAGCTGATGGGCCTTTATTAAACTCTTTAAATTGATGAGCCACTGGGTTGTCCTGCATGTTTCAAGGTTTGTCAGTGTGAGGCTACGGTGTTGGGCTCAAATCAATCTAATGTTTCAGAGATGGATGACAGCAAAGACCATGTGCTGGTTGGAGAACCTCGTGATGGGTGCCCTGCACTGGGTTAAAGTGGTTCAAAGCCCTCTGGATAACTGGTGTGACAGCTCAGGGAAAAGCACGCCCTGTGTGATGCACTCAGACATGCAATGAACTCCCCTAGTGACACAACAAAACCCATGACTGTCTCATGCCTTTGGAGAATGCCTCAGAGCTCTCCTCTCTGAGATCTTTCTTCTCTAAGGATAACAAAACACTTGATTTCTCTTGCCTAAAGCCTCACAACCAGCTCCACAGCACAGATCCTGAAACAAATGAACTTAATATAAATACCTAATAAAAATACGCTTACCTAAAATATAAGATACCCCACAAGCAAGAAGTTTTATTCAAAAGGGGAATTACCAGAAATTCTGGAGCATTTTGCTTCTGTGTGAAAGACACAGAGACATTGTGGTGATGGGCATCACTGTAAACCTGAACAGACAGTTAGCCCACACAGTTTCAACTCCAGGGAGGAAATAAATTCTCCCTCAGGCTCACGTAAACCATGGGAAACCTCCAGCACCCAGGGAAGCTGTGCTGAGGAAAAACTGAAGCTCGTAACCACATGTCAGCAGAAGACTGCAGTCCATGGATGTATTTTAAGCATGCTGGCAGGCAGCTTTGCAGCACCAAGGAAGCTCTGCAAGGACTGTGCACAGTGAATCAGGTACCACTACTCTCTCATGTGAGGATTTTTCAACTAAGAACCTCCCTTCTAAGTCTGAAAGCTTTTCAGTGAGGGAAAGCAAGCACCACTGAGCAAGTGTAAAGTTTCTCTGCAGAACTCTGCTGCACCAGACCTCTGCTCTCCTGCTGCAGCTCTGCCTTGGAGCAGGGATGCTGCTACCCTTCACCCCACCTCCCCAGGGCTGGCACACAGGACTCACCACTCGGGGCTTCTGCTGGTCCAGGGTCTGCAGGAAGGCCGGGGTCTGGTCCAGGGTGCGCTCGGGGTCACTGGAGATGTCCTCCTCAGACTCCTCCCAGGATGAGGAGAAGCCAGTGGAAGATGCTGAGGATGATGAGAGCTTCCGGACAGGCAGGCTGCCAGGGGGCAGGGTGCCCACCTCCTCCTCCGGGCCCCCCAGGTCTGTGACAATGACGGCAGGGATGCTTCCACCGATGGCTGGGCGCTGGCCCTTAAGTCCTGTGGGGGCCACCACCACCTCCTCTTGCCGTGGTGCAAGCCCTGACTGCTCCAGGGGGCTGCTGCTCTCTGCCAGCTCCACCATCATCACTGGCCTCCTGGAGGGCTCTGCAGTGCTCACACAAACCTGCACCCCACCAGCATCGGGGGCCTCGCTTTCCCCGTAGGCTCGCGGCCGGGGTCCAGTTCCAAGTCCTGCCACAGGCGCCGTGGGGCTGGCCGGACGGGGCCGGGCTAGCCGGGGGCTCCGGGGTGGCTGGGCAGCAGAGCTGTGTGCCTGGATGTGCGCCTCGAAGAGCCCCACTTTCTGGTTCACCTGCACGTTGTGCAGCTCCCGTTGAAGCTGCCGTGCCATGGGGGGCCCTGGCTGTCCCTCTTCGCCTCGGCTGCCCCGCCGCCCCCCGGGGCTGGCTGGCTGCCGCAGGGGCTCCTCAGGTGGTGGGAAAAGGAAAGCGGGGCCACAGCGTGGGGAGCGGGGCGGCACCGGGGCCGCGCTGAAAACAGGGAGCGAGCGGCAGCTGCCGGGCGTCTCCGGACCCCTGGGCAGCACTTGTCCGGGAGGAGGCGGCGTCTTGCTCCTGCCGCTTGTCACCTCGCTGTTGCTATTCATCATCACCAAGCTATTGAGCGCATAGCAGTACACGGCCATAGTAGTCAGCCGGGGAGCACAGGGAGGCCGTCGCCACTGCCGCCTCGGCACTCAGGTTCTGCGGGGCTGCCCAGGGTCTCTCCACGACGGGACCAGCAGCATCGCCAGCAGGAAAAACGGGAGCTGGGCTGGCCCTGGCCCGCACCTCCATAAAATGGGACAGCTGGGGAGAGAGAAGCAGTGAGAGTAGTTCTGTGCCCTCCCTTAGCTCACCATCCAGCTGGGCACACAGCGTGCCAGACTCTTCCCACCTGCATGCATCCCCAGTGCGCCGCTCTTGGGGACACCGTCCAGCCTGGTCATCAGAAGGATCTGAGTGAAGGGGAAGTCAGGTTTGGGGCTGTTTTCCCTCTCCCCTGCCTTCCCTGCCCCCTCTCCAGGTTGCCTGTCGACACACTGCAGCAGCAGTGTTTGAGAGGACACACAGCCAGCAGCCATTCCCGCAACAGAGTAAGAGAATTGCAGTCAACTGGTGTGAACTGAAAGTTGGCAACTTTCAAGTGTTTGCCCCAAAACCTGACATTTTCTAAAGGAAAATAAAAACTCCAAACAACTTACAGTTGTTACACTCAAGTCTGTCACCTAGAGCAAGACCAAGTCTCAGGAATGGATTTCTGTTGTATGATACACAGGGAGACTCTCTGCTTGCACAGCTGTGTATGGCATAGGGCCACATCTCAAGTTAGCCCTCTAACTTACCATGTGCAACAAAACGGATTTGCAGATCTTCATGAATGCCCTGGCTAAATGTGCCACTCCTGTGCACATCTGCTGTCTGGGATGTCGAACACTGCAACCGCCTCCAAGTCACAGCCCGGACCCCACATGCAGAGAAGTGCAGTGCTGTTTGTTTTGGCGAGTGTGTAGCTGTGTACGTGTGTGAGAGAGGCTCTGCAGCTTGTAGGTGGCTCTCTGTGACACTGTGCACTTCAGCTTGCCTTCCATCATCTTCTGTTTGCTCCATGTGCACTGGAGTTGCAGTCCCCATCCCATGCCAGGGCATGGGAGCTCCTGAGAACTGTGTCTGCACAAACACACTGCCCACATGAGAGTACAAACTTGTTTACACACAGTGCGCTAACTCTGGCTATGGGTGTACATGCCTCTGGAAGCACTCGCGTGTGATGCTATCAGCGGTATCCCTGTGCGTCCCCCTGTGAGGCTCCTGGCAGGTAAATGCCCACAAGTCTAAGCGCAGTCCCAACTCACGGTGCGACCAAAGAGCTTCCCATCCCTCCAGGCATTGCTTGGAGGCAGTGTGAGGCTCAACGGAGCCCAGGCAGCGCGGGCAGCCACTCTTTGCAGGCATCCTAGCCACAGCAATGCTCCCAGCACCGCGGCTCGAGTACGAAAGCGAGCATCGGCACAAGGTGCTCGGCCAGACTTCGGGCGTGGGACAGCCCGCCCGGCCCCGGCGCAGCACCCTGCCCCTCTGCCCGCCCCCGGCTCGCCCCTTCCTCCCCGCGGGGCCGGGCTGGCCCCGCACCGCCGCCGGCGCGGCTGCCGGGGATCCCCCACGGAGGGGCGGCCGCGACCCCCCCGCACCGCCGCTTACCTGGGCTTGGGATCCGCGCCCGTCCTCAGTGCGCGCCGCCCGGCTGCGCCCGCCGGCGGCCGCGGGGCGCTGCCGAAACCATCGCCCCGGGGCTGCCGGGACTCCCGCTCCCTCCGCGGCTCCGAGCGCCTCTCCTGCCCCGGGGCGGACCGGCCGAGCCGGGCTCTGCCCCTCCTCTGCCCGGGCGGCCAAGGCTGCGCGGGAGGTTCCGCGCTCCGGGAGGCTCCGCGCTCCGGGCAGCTCCGCGCCGCGGCCCCGGCGCCCGCTCCCGGTGCGGCTGGAAAGGCGGAGAGAGCAGGAGGAGGAGGAGAGGGAGAGGAGCGGCGAGGAGGAGGAGGAGAGCGGAGGGAGGGGGTAGGAGAGCAGGAAGGAAGTTGTGAGCCTGTCTGGGGTTGAACTCAGCGGAACAAGTTTTTTTTTTTTTCTCTTCTCGCTCGGCTCGGGCTGGAGGGAAACACTGAAAAAAAAAAAGTTTCCATTGTTAACTAAAAAAAAAACCAACTAACAAAACAAAAAAAAACCAAAACACCGTCGCCGTGCTTTGGTTGCTGAGCTGTGGGTTCAAGACACACGAGGCATTTTCCACCCGCGGTAGCGGCGTGCGGTGCGGGGCCCGGCAGAGCCCCCGGTCAGCCCGGGCACCGCCCGCTCGGGGGGGGCATCCCCCGCCTCGCCTCCGCATCCCGGCCTCCCAGCGCCGCCGGCCGCTCCAGCCCTCCCCGCGGCACAGCGCTCAAGGCAAAGGGTGGTGCCGGCAGCGCCAGCAACGCGGAGTTAAAGGCCACCCAGCTCCCCACGCACCCGGCTCGAAGGCACCGACTAACCCAGCGATTTCCCCCGGTATCCCCCTTCCCCTGGCACCACGGCTCAGTCCTGCTGCTTCTCAGCGTGTTGGTCGTTCACATGAGCCCAAGGCTGGCTCAAAGCCCTCCCTGCCAGGTTGGGTGGCTTTGGGTCAGCACATCCCAAGGGAGGTCGGATGACCCCCACACCTCTCTAGAGGGTCGATGGCATTTTGACTTGCTGTGATGATGCTCCAGGTTTAGGCAGGGCTGCTGCCAACTCGTTCAGGACACTCTATCCTTTTTGATTCATGGAGGGACACAGCACTTTCTCAGCACCTGCAGCCCCCAGGCTTGGATCCTGCTTGGCAGGAGAAGCAGGCTCTTGGCTGTGATACAGCCTGCCTTCTGTATCAAGGTAACTCATTGGAAATAGTTGTCTGTACGTCAGCACTTTAGGAGAGCAGGCTCTCCAATTCACTCTCAAAGCAGTAGTCAAGGTCAAACCCAGATGACAGTTTTGGGGTTGGTCTGGACTGGCCAAAGGAAAAAAAAGAAAAAAAAGAAAAAAAAGAAAAAGAAAAAAGAACAGCAATTTGCCTCTGCTAGGATTTCACAGCTAGGAATTTCCCCCAGAGAGGGAAATTGATGTCACAGCAGATCAGCTTTTCTGTAATTAAGACATAACCTCTAGAGCATAAATGGGGGCAGAGAGGTCTCCGAATTGGCAGAAGGTGTGGGCTACCAATCCCACAGAGGACAGACAGAAACACCCAAACTGAGCTTATGTTTGTTTTTCCAGTAAGAGAAACGCTATTTTGAATTCAGTGCAGGAAAAGAAATTTATAGACTCTTTCCACTCCAATTTGTTTCCTCACAGTCTGTGCTTAGTTGGGAACTAGTCTTCGTGAAATAAAGTATGAGATCAATCTCCCTGAGAAAAGTGACCCTGCTTAGTATAATGGCACTATTCATGGCATGAGCTTACCCCTGTGTGCAAATATCTGCAGATTCTGGTCATCTGTTGCTCACATTCTCTCATGTCTGCATACATGTTGAAAAGTAGGAACATTTGAAGGAAAGAATAAATCCAAGAATACAGGCAGATAAACAGGTATGTTCTTTTTTAGAACAGCTGTACTATGCTATGCTGGTAGCATCTGCAAATACTTGGAAGCATTACTGCACATCTGTGTGTGGATGTTTTGACCATTCTTTGGGCTTGTTGAAGAATATTTACACTACTGTAACCACAATGTGTGCTTAAAGTCCCACCCTTTCTTAAAGTCCCACAGATTCAAACACCATCAAAAATTCATCCTATCAGAACAGGATAAAGGAGTGGTGAATTCACTATGGCATATTTACAGATACAAAACTCCCTCAAGGGAGACCTGGCTTTAAAATGTGGCAGTAACTTTATCAAACAACAGAGCTGGAGCTGTTCTGTGGGCATTATATACAATGACAAGTTCTATTTATAAAGCAAGGGGCTAATAAAAGTGAAAAGAGGAAAAGAAAGTCTAGGGATAAGTCTTTGACTGTTCAGAACCGGTAGGTACATGAGGGAAATAATTGCTTCCAGACCAGAGCCAGGCAGCAGTCCACATTGTGTAGTGAGGAAAGAGCAGACAGCTTTCAGCACACTTGTTTCTAATCAAGTGGAAACCAAGTGTTTGAGGTTAGCCTAAATGGAAAACACAAACCATACAGGTTGCTAGTCCAATCCAGGGACAAGGATGGAAGCAGGAAAAGAGAAAAGTTGCTTTCACAGACACAGACCCTGGGCATGACTACTGCTGTAGTTACTTGATGTTGCTGAGGAACCTTCTCCATGGCTTTGGCAGTGTTGCCTTAGGTGCTCCACAAAGAGAACAAAAAGATCGTTCCACTCTGACTCTCAGTGTACGTTCTTCAAGTAAAACTGCAGTGTTGGGTGTTAAAAGATCTTGCTTCTCCTTAAGCTACGTTCTTCATTTAAATTTATGTTTCCTGCTTCCAAAGAAAATCATTACAGTGCTTAAGGATACTGAAACAAGCTGGGTTAGGGCAAACAGTTGATCCAGCCAACTTTTGTCTTGTCCTTATCCAGGGGAGTGGAGCCATTAAAATGAACAGGATCTTCCACTTAGGAAGGGCGCATATCTACTGTAAAATAAACTGAAATAAAGTGAGGACAGACACTTAGAGAAGGGCATGGAGCTGTCCTAACTGTGTGACATCTCCCACTGACAGAGTGGCTACAGGTGTTTAGGGAAAGAAATACCACAGCTGTCAAAGTTAATGGTCTCCCAACACCTCTGTGAATGTGAAGGGAGACACGTTAATTATCATGTTTTATGGAGAATTAGCTGTCCCAAATGTGCTCACTGTGCCCCATGAGCAGCATGGGTGGCTCAGCTGGGCTATGGCTGCTGATCACTGCAGGGAGGTGGCTTTTTATCAGAGTGATGGGACAGCCCTGCCATGTGGGATCCTGTGGAAGGAAGAGGAGGTTTGGCTACCAGTGGGAGAAGGAGCCCCTGTGCCCCACTGGAGCCAGATGAGAGGGCTTTTGGGCAGGAGGGGGGGATGAGCTGCACAGGAAGCAATTGCTGGATAGCAAACACGGACAATACAGCCAAGGTTGTTTTACTTCTTTCAGCCTTTAGCTAATGTTTTGCTTTGAGTGTTGTCCAAAGCTGCTCCCAGGCACAGCCCTTCAAGGCCTGAGGAGCCCTGGCAGATCAGTACTGTGCTGGTGACCCTCTCAAGCAAAGGTGGAACTGTGCTTTGCTATTTTATACACCCTCTCCCCATGGAGTTGAGGTCCTGGTCCACATGTACTGAAATGAAGAACTTCTTCTCCAATCCAAACCACAGAAATAGACAAAAAAGCCAAATCCAAAACACCTACTGAATTAGAATCCTGTACTGCAGAAATACCTTCTTCTGTGGAGAGGGGAGAATACTTGTATAGTAGATAATGGTCATTGTAATCATTTGAATCCTTGAAGACACAAAATGAATATGGTGTAGGCTGCATTATAAAGCTAGAACAGGACAGAATGGACCACAAACTACTTAGCATCAATCCAGTTGTAAAAACAAAACAGAAAAAATCATAATAATTTAATCAAAAAACAACTACAATCCTCAAGTACCCTCCTCCTTCCATTCTTCCTTTATTATAAGATTCATTTTTTAAATTATTACTCCCTTTCATGTTTTGGACCAGTTGGGCAAGGCAGCCTTCCCTGTGTTTCAAAGATGAGTTGTCTAAACTGTCACTGTTCGTCCCATCCAACATCAGAAGAACCATCAGCACCCTTGCAGTGGAAGTCAGTATCTGACAGCATTTCCTCACCAGTGAGTTGAATCTTAGACTTATGTAAAATACAGAAATAAATAGATAAATGCAGACTAATTCTACAGTCAACAGATTGGCTTTGTGTTCATGCCAGCATGACAGAGAATAAATCTGGCTAATATTTTACAAGAAAAGAGCCACAGAAGACACAAGTGAAAACACACCGCTGAATTATGTCCTGAGAATTGTCTCTGTTCAGGCAGGTGGCTGACACAGGCACAGCACACATCTGCCCTGTCTGGGCTGGCAGAGGAAACAGAGGCCTGAGAAAAGGCCTCTGGATGCTTATCTTGCACCAGCCCTTTTGCCTTCCTTCAGTGGTAAAACAGGTCAGAAAGAAGCTGGTTTTCCCAGCTCAGTGACCTCTGAGCTGGGTTATCCAGTCATTATCTCCCTTCCCGCTATCCCACGAAAATACACATAATGGCAGAATTAAGCAGTCACTGGTTAATATTCTTTGTGTTAGCTCCTGTTCAGGGAGCAAGAACACAGGGCTCTGCAAAGACACCTGTAGCAAGTCACTGTGATTTAGGGCAGTCTGTGTACTGCACCAACATCTGCCTGAGCATGTAAGTCCTCCCAGAGCACAAAGGAACCAGTTTTGTTCCCTGGGAGCCTCCTCCACGCATTCCTGGCTGCACCTCGCCCTGTGCTGCACCAAGACCTACAGCTCGGCACAGCCAGGAAACGCAGCCAAAGATCTCGGTGATCCGTTCTGGGCTCTGTCCCTGCTGTGCTGTGGGGCCTGAGCAACGAGCTGCAGAACAGGCAGGATGGACTGAGACATCCTGTGTCTTCTGGGGACCTTGTGTCTGTGACCTGCCTGAAGACTAATACACACCTGGGGGTCTTGAAGGAAGGGATACGTAAGTTGCACGCAGCCATGCCCAGCACACATATGCAGAGCTTCAGTGCTGAGCTAAGAACATCAGTTTGCCTCACAGGCTTCAGCATTTGCAGCTAGACTTTGGAGAACTGTTACAGAGTTCAAGAGATTGAGATGTATGCATGGAAAATATTATGCATAGTGCATTACTCTAAGAAGGAGTTATGTGCACAAAGTATAGGCAAGAATGTTTAGGAACTCTTGAACAAGCACAGGATATGACATTTCCTCTTGATGCAGTGCATATATAGCC
The DNA here is from genome assembly GCF_030490865.1 of Poecile atricapillus. Taxonomy (NCBI): domain Eukaryota; kingdom Metazoa; phylum Chordata; class Aves; order Passeriformes; family Paridae; genus Poecile; species Poecile atricapillus. The sequence goes on from NC_081251.1 coordinate 100,055,815, forward strand.
GTGGTACCTTTTCTTCAGCTGTTAAACTCCCCAGGGTGAAGATGTGAAGGTCTGATGTGAAAACCTGGTTTTATGTCTGGGTATGGCCAGCAGTTTCCGTGCCACCCTTCCTGTTTTTCTGGATTCCAGGGAAGAGCCCAGCTTTGCAGTTGGTGTGTGCCACAGCTGTGGTCCTCTGTGCTGCAGCAGGGCTTTACATAGGCACTTTGGCTCACAGTTGCTATTTGCAGGTAATAGGAATATAAACATGTGCATGTTTGGGAACTAAACCATGATTCAGCATAAATGTTTCCTTTTTTTTGCACAGACCAAACTACAGGCAGTAGAAGCACATCCAATAAGTATTGTCAAGTTCTACTGATATTCAGTAAAACTAAAACCATAAAGGGAAATTATTCCTCACTGGGGCTTGAGGCTTCTGAAAGTTGTACCCAGGTGTGTTGCTGAGGAAATAAAACAATTAGAGCTCAAATGGTACTTCATTATCTGAAGAAGTTTTTCCTATTCATGGGCCACAGTTATTCCACTAGACTGTGACCACACAGCCATAATTGAGCAGCTTTGCATTTATCTGAGATAGCTATGATCACAGCAGGAAAAAGACAAGCTGTTTTCCAAGTGAGCAGTGTGTGTCACATAGACTTTTTTGGAATCAGCAGTATATGAAGGGATTGTGAGATTCCTCTTTTAGGGATGAGATGAGCATGGAGTCACAAGAACTGCTGTCCAAGTTTCCACTCTGCAATGAGTGATATCTGTGTTTTGAAGAACTGCAAGAGAGAGGGCATGAAGACATGATCAATAATTTTAAAGTTTGTGCTGAGCTGTAGCCATTTCATTTAAAATAAAGCATTTTTGTTTTCTCCAGGAATCTATTTTTGCTTGCAGTACAATTATTTTAAGGATTTACCATAATATTGTTATGAGGGACAGATGTTTATCTTTGTTCCTATGCCTTTGAAAGGAAAAAAAGCTGAACTTTGAATGAGTGCAGCACCGTTAAATAAACTAGCAGGTCTAGGTTGATTCTTTAATATCTTAATATATATTTGATTCTTTAAATATCTAAAACAATAGAGTTAGGAAAATATTCCTAAATGATGTTGCCAGACAGAAGAGTATTATCTGTGCTGTTTTCTGTATGCAGCACTGTTCATTGCTATGCAACAAATCACAAAGGTCAGCAGACCCTGACCCTGAAAAGCAGCTGTGTTATAGCAGTCACTGGAAAACACCAGTCCTTGCACATAAAATTGCTTCAAGCAAGAACATCTTTCCCAGAAAGACTGAGATCTGCATGCTGGCTCATGTTTTTCTTCTGAACAGCAGGAGGTAAGTAAAGCCCTTACGGAAAGAACAGCATACATGTCCATCTAGGATATTATCAGAACTGTCACAAGTTTCTATACATACATCCATACACACAAATATGCCCAGGCATAATATGGGGGCATTAATAGCACCAAGAGCATCTCCAGCTGCAACTAACATTAGTCAGAGCCTTATCTCTTTGCTGCCCCTTGCCCCAGCTCTGGAGATAACCACTCTTGGAGCACTCTGGAGACAACAGACTCCTGGAGCTGTGAACTGCTCCCTGAGCTGCCTCCCCAGCTCTGGATTTGAGCAGCAAATTGAGCAATGCAGCATAGTCTCCCATGCTGTGCTCCTACCTCCTCTGGCTGGTGTGCCCAGGACAAGCCTCTCTCTTGTGCTGTCCTTCCTCCTTCCTCAGGTATTTCCAGGCTGCTACTGGATCAGCAGAATTATTTATCGCTGAGAGGAGCCTTGTCTAAGGTTAAGTCACTACTGCAGAGTTCCAGGTCATTGGCATTTCCCACTCCACTGTCATGAGCTCTCTAATACCAGGCAACACTACAGCTTGATTTTTCACCTCTGTGTAAAATTTACCTCTGTTTAAATTGAGACATTTAAACACATGTTTAGATGCCTGAGTAAGAAGACAGGTGTCTAGAGCTGAGATGCTCCCTCATACCACCATGAAGTTTGCCACTCTTCACAACTCTCTGTGCTCCAAGGGAGGGGTTCCCAATCCTTCTTTTCCTTTGCAAAGCCTGAAAGATAGTTCATGGTCTGGCTGCTTGAAATTAGGACACTAAGACACACTACAGCTGAGGAAGATGAAGAACTGGCCCAGAGTGGGGATATTGACCATCCACTTCCTATCTTGCTGAATGGGGGTCGATGAGTTAGACCACAGCATTAATGGTTCCTAAATGTTACCAAAATGTATTTTCTCCCCACTTCCTGCTGGATGGGGGCTGATACCACAGAGTTCCAGCTGGCTGTTCTTTTCTTCCCAGGAGAATTCACATATTTGCTTAAGTAACTTAATGAGATGCAAAAGCGAGTAGAGAAGTGGAGAGATGTGGGGCCTGCAGGTCCTCAGCAGAAATGCTGTTTACTTCCCGCTTGTCCACTCCTTTTCCATCCTTTGCTTTCCTCCTTTCTGGGCACAGCTATAGGGCCTGTAGCCCTTGATGTCTGAACCAGATTCTCCCATAATCCTTGACAGCAGCATTCCAGGCATTAGGTAGGACTTCAGGCTGTCCTGAGGCAGGCAGAGCCAGCAGAAGATGGAGCTGCCGAGGGGTATGGCAGAGAGGCTCAACTCCTCCCTGGTGGGGGGCTCCCATGGCTCCTTACAGTTGGGCCTGCACCCACACTTTGGCCACTCTGCCCATGGGCTTCTGCTGTTGGAGAAGCGCCAAAACTTGTCCGGTGAGTGGGACAGAACGACACCCAACTGGACAGAAAGATTATGGAAATGGGAGAACCAGGAAAGCTGGTGAGGCTCTGCTGGCTCCAGTGGCAGCTTTACCCTCAGAGACAGTGGCTTCTTTGATGTCTCTTCACCCTTTATGGACACAGCCTGTACCCCCAGCTGGAGGCACCGAAAAAGCTGGCAGCTGTCATGGTCTTCTCTCCACTGGGAACAGACTGAAACTGTTTTTCTTCACGGCTGTTTTATGAGGAGCGGGAAGAGAGCACCCAGACACAGCACTAGGATTAACTTTACAAATGTGTCTCCCTTTGACAAAATGTTTGAGCTTTGCCAGTTCCTTTACATTCTCTCCCACTGGCTGAGGACAGCCTTGTCCTGAATAGGAAAACAGGAACAGTGCAAGAGCACAGATGTCTGACATCTTCCTGTCTTCTGGCTCAGAGAGAGGGAGATTAATAAAAGCTGCCAGAGAAATGCCTTGGAATAACCCTTTTTGCTAGGAGACACAGTATCCTGGAAACACCCATCATTTGGCAGAGATACTCAATTCCTTGGCTACACAAGCAAATTTCTCTAACTCTTCTCAAGATAATTTTTGGACTGGATTGCAAGTGTTTTATGTTAAAACAAAAACAAACAAACAAACAAAACTGTGACAAAAAAGCCCCAACCACTTTGTTTCTTTCTGTTTTACATATGTGGCATTTCTTAAAAGGAACAAAATGTTGAAACAATGAAATATTTTCCTTTTTTACAGCCCTATCTTTCATTAAGAGACAGTTTGCTTAACATCTCTTCTTCCCTGCTAAGATGATGGATGGGGCTGAACAAGACTTACAGGATCCAGTGAGGTGCCATTTGCGTCACCAGCAGTAGTGGTCATCAGGGAATGAGCTACCATTTCAATTGTTTCAAAGAGAGACGAAGAGGAAAATGGAGCAGGCTGAGATTTATTACAGTGGATGGAACAGACTTTGAAGTTAGACAAATGGAAATCTGGATTATTTGCAGGAACAGATCCTGTGTGAAGCTGTTAGGCAGGGCCCCGGTTTTGGAGGAAACATCTCATGAGTGTACTCAGACTTAAACCTCCAAGAACGACAGCTGGAGGCTGAAGGCTGCCTTCGCAATCTAGAAAGTGGTGCATCAGTGATGAAGCAGAGAATGGAGTTCATCATCAGTGCCATGTTCAACAAGCTGGGCCCAGTTCTCCCCTGGATGTTATTCCATTACAGTTGCTGGAGGAATACTGGAAGGGACTTCAGAATAACAGATGAAACTCTGGTCTTCTACAAATCAGCTTCCATTTTGCTGCAGAAGGCTTTCCTTTGTACACTCGAGACCACCAGAGAGGAGGACATGAACTCTAACAACTAACAAAAGGCCAGCCATCAGATTTATTGCCTAAACAGTGATCTCAGCCGCAGAGATTTTTACATGGCCTCTTACACTTCCCAATTCCTAACCTGAAAGCCCTGAAGTATCTGCACTGTCACATTCCCATCTTCTCTCAGGGTAATCAACCTGGATGGAAAGTGACAAGTATACACAAGTTCTGTGAACTCTTAGGAACACTTCTGAAAGCTGAGCTAAGGAGAATGAGAGACAAGATGCCCATGTTATTGGAAGCAGTAAGTGCCCTAGGAAGCCTCCCTGAAATTCTTGAGACACACACCAGCAACTCCTCTGCTCATCCTCACTGAAACTTCTAAATGGTCAGTGTTTTAATGTTCCCTCCATGCAATTTTCTCAACTTCAGTCCATCAAGCTCATGAACAGTTCTGCTCATGGAGAAGCCTGTAGTAATTCCCTGGAAGCAAAAAGACTGAATCTGATAGGAGTGCAATCAGACCATGAGGATTTAGTAGCAAATTTTACAGGGAAAGAGAGAATTGTGGGTTGAAGCTGTTCTAAAAGTGTTTGACCAAACACTTGGTAAATTCTCTCCTTCTGTTGCTTTTTGAACACTGTTATTTGTCTCAGTAGTTAGCTTCACACTCTTTCATCAGTCCATCTTTCACTCCAAGCTAATTTCTTCACAAGATTAACCGGCAGCTGGAGGCACGTGATATCATGGACTTTGGCATTAGATTGTCAACAAATATTACATTTCTCTCTCTCTCTCTGTTTTTTTGGTTTTTTTGGGGTTTTTTTGGGTTTTTTTTTTGTTTTTTTTGTTTTTTTGTTTTTTTTTTTTAACTAAACAGCTGCAGTGATGGCTTTGCTGGTTGGTGGCCAGCTGAGTCTCTCCACAGAAATGTAACACTCCTTGCTTCAGTTTTCCCATATTTCCATATTTTCCCATATTCCCAACTTGTTTGCTCTCTGACGGAAAACTTGACTTCCATGGCAAGACACTTAGTAGCGCCTACAGTGGCAATGCAAGAAAAATATATTGCAAGGACCAGGGGAGTCCTTATAGCCCCGACAAAACAAGGGTTCATCCCTTTTCCTTTAGAGGGGAAGTAGTGCTGGGACAGCTTCCCTGTCCTAAGGTAATTGAACACATAGATTTTACTTTCAAATGGAAGATGGATGGAAGGAGGTTGGAGTCCTTCAGATGTAAACTGTCAATATGAACACACATTTCAATTGCATTTACAAGGAAATAAAATGTATCTTAGGTTTTGGAAATCCAGAAAAAGGATGATGATCCTTGCAGGAAGAGTGCAGGGCAATTTTCTGTTGATGAAATTTGCCTGGCAGTTGTTAAGAAATGTCATTCACCAGGTTTACCAGAGATAGATAATGCCTGAAGTCAGTACTGCACTTCATTCTCTGTTAAAAATCTGATTCATGATACTCATCTTTTTCTCCCTCAAAACGATACTCTCCCACTCTTAATGCTGAAATGATTCCCAGAGGGGTCTTTTTTTTCCTCAGGCTTGGGGTGAATGGTACCATTTGCCTGGTACAGTAAGTTGTAAAAAGGGAAGGTTGGGCCTTAAATTACCTAAAAACTTCAGGGGTTTTGTCAAGTTCTGTCTCAAAGTACTGGTTCAAAAAGCCCACACCTGGTCTAGCCTCTCAGTGATATATTCTGTCTTTGGGAAGGTAGTCTTGATGCATCAGTTTTGGAGTAGTTTACATTTTTATTTTCAAAGTGTGCATAACACACTTGTGAGCATAAATGTTGATGAGTTTTGGTTAATTTAGTTTAATTGAGACACTAGCTATATTGCAGGCAAATGGATCTGGAATAGCTGCTAGAGCACACAGTTTTGCAAATCATTACAGAAGGGTGAGATTACAGTCAAATATTTTATGTTAATATGCTTAAGCACTTAAAATTATGGAATCTTTTTCATCAATAAGTGCAAAATTATTGCAGCAATTCTGAATATCAGCAGGGTTTGAAAGCTTTTAATTAATTTTGTATACATTTGAAATAATCAGAATAATTTCAGAATAATAAACCAGATCAATCTCTGGGAAGACTCACATAAAGTGGATTACATCCCACCTGAAATAAGTTTTGGTTCTTTCTCTGTCACATAGATAATCTATTAAAAATCCCCAAAGGGCTAACAATTATAGCTGGAAACACAAATTATACTCTGCATACATTACCCTGTTGTGTTCAAAGAAAAATACCTACTGATTTGAATAGGCTACAGATCAGGTCTTATACTGTACACCTAAATTAGAAATTCATCTGTCTCTGGGACAGAAACTTATTGAGTTCTCTCTTACAGAATTCAGTTCAAAATCCCTTCTGTTTCTGAGGAAGTATTTTTTTCCACATTTCCTATTTTCACTTGTACTATTCAAAGATCAAAAGCAAGGATTTACATACAAGGTGCTAAATAATCGGCTGAATTCAAATCAGTTTCCACTGGGTAGATATAATTTTTTCCATCCACATTTAAGGTAAGCACACTGGACCAGCCTTTCTTTCAACAAGCTCATGCAATGTAAACAGGATGAAAAAATAGGTAACTCTGCAGATGGAAGTGATCTGAGCATTTGGCAGCGAGGAGGCCAGTCCTGCCCATGGCACAGTCAGAAAATGGAGGGCAAGAGCAGTGACAGTGATGTCCAACACAGTGCAGGGAAGCAGCAGCAGAGAAAGCAATAAGGGTTTTCTTGCCCACAAGCCCAAGCCAGAACCACCCTGGGGTCTTGGGACTGTATTGATGGCCTTGGCTCTTGTATTTAGAGAGAAGGGATAAATATAAATATATATAATACATATATATATAATACATAAATAGCTAAAAATAGGTAAAGCCTTCTTCCTCATTCCTGTTTTCTCATGTTTTCATTTGCATTATGAACTTCAGTGAAGTCAACACACTGGGTAGCTTACTTGTACTTGTTGTATGAGTGGCTGTTCTTTGGCACAGTTACTGTATGAGCTCTTGTAGTAATTTATCTGCAGCTGTCTTGGCTCAGCTTGGCCCGGCCACAGTGTCTCAGCCTGCATGGAGAACCCTTGTTTTTCATATCCTCTCTCTGCAGGTGAACAGCAAAGTTCAGACAATTTGCTCTGTGTGTCTATCTGGACCAGGCTTCCATAGTGCTCAGGCAGCTCAAGGAGACCCTTCTTGCTCTGCCCATAATATTCCAGTACTTCTTGGGCTCACATTCATTGTCCTCACACTGCTGTTAGTGTTTCATAAAACTCATGGAGTCAGACCCAAATGCTGAAGGGAAGAGAATTACTGACTCCTACAGGCATTGAATCAAATTTTTGCTTGACTGAAAGACATGCAGTTTTTCAGAGAAGGTTGAATTGAAAAGCTCAGTGGAGCATAACTGGTTTTGCTGTTTGGGTTCTTGAAGAGTAAATATCAAATAAAAGCATATGAAACCAACCCAAGAAAGGGCTGGAATGAGTAGCTCCTGTCTATTTAATTTTGAAAATGTATTTAGGCAACCCTTTCTTTACAGTTAAACCTGTGGAGCATCCACTGAGACACTGATGAAAGTTAAGAGCATCACCTCAGTACCTGAACCAGTGCTAATGAAACCACAGAGCTGGGTTACTCTATAGAAGAAATGGAGAGATGTAGAAAACAGATTTCTGTTTTCCTTTAGCATTATTTCTTTTAGCTGGAGAACCCACAGGTAAATAGAGAAGGCCAGGAGGTGCCAGTCAGGGTGCCACATGGAGAAGGAGAAGCCATGCCTAGAGGAGAAGCAGCCCCACAAACACAGCAATGCTGCTCAAAGCTCTGTGCCCAGGCAGTGAAGCAGGAGTTTCACCTCAAGGACAACACATCTACAAACATTTCTGCATGGGTGAAAGGTGCCCAGCTGAAAAAGTTCAAGTTTGGGGCACTGCTGCTCTTAACACTTTCCCTCTTCTCCCTGGGGGACCAACTCCCAAAGGCAATTGGATGCAGCACTGACCTTTAAGGACTTATGAAATGCAAACACAGCTTTATTTACTTCCTGACCCTTGGCTCGAAACATCTGCAGCTTTATAAATTAAAAGCAACCACTGTGATTTAGCAACTTCTTCTGCCTCTGCTTCATTTTTCCAAAAGACAGAGGCCATGCTGTGATATGACCACGGGTGTTGTGGTGACATTTAAGAACTATCAGTTGGGCTCCCCAGGCAGCTGGCACCATTGCTTTTTATCTTGCATCTTGTCTAGCAGGACAAAGCCTGGCTGCTCAGGTAAAGTGCCACAGCTGGAGATTCTAGTCAAACAGAGAAAACAGATTGAAAATGGAGCTTTCTTCCTCAGAAACATCTTGTGTTTCTCCTTCAGACAAAACAGTTGAGTTGGCAGTCTCAGCTTCTCTTGTCCCTCCAGTATGTGATAGAAAAGCTGCTGCTGCTGCTCCCTTTGAATCTCTACTAGAAGAAAAAGCTGATCAACTTTTGCCAGATCAACTGCAGGCCATGAGCATAGGTGCTAATTTTTTTGAGGAGAGCTCTTGGAAGAGTTTTTTTTCAAATCCCTCTTCTTCATGAAGAAACTCTGGAAATTGTTGGAAGCAATTGGTTCCAGTCAATTTGGTGGGGTGATGCTGGGAAACTGCATAGTGGTTGCTGAAGGATTCTTCAAAAATAAAGTGCTGGGAAGGGGAGGACTTCTGCAAATATTTGAAACTGAGTCCATGCAAATGTTCATTTGTCAACCTAATAATGGATTCAGCAAAATAGAAAGGGATTCTCCAGTATCTGCCTCATCTGACAAACTTCAAGCACTAGCAGCAGCAGGTTGTGCTTTTGGCAAGGTAAATCAGTTCCTTTGCACATGGAAGAACTCTCAGGATGTCTGGTAGGACAGATGTAGGTACATATACAATAAGCCTTTACAAGGTAGGAGATGAGGATGGTAGGGAATGTCCTGATTTTGTTTCTCAGGTTATTTTCAGCAAATCTTGACACAGTATTTCTTAGCAGGAGAAATACTGAAAAAATAGGTTTTGGTTATTTCTGATTACTTTAAGCCCAGGAAGTGGAAAGATTGTGTCATCATATTGTACATATCGTATTGTGCTTTTTTTGTATTTGATCCATATCTTGCTGTACCAAAAATTTATATTTTCTTGTGGCATCTGCTGAATGCTGACAAGATAGATACTACCATCATGTTGGTACCTACAAATTCATTCCTCATTGAAGTGGCTGAAAACAACTAATATTTGTGTTTCTAACATAATTTTTCATGCTTTGGAAAATTCAACACTTCTCTGCTCCCAGATTACAAAAGCACAAGGAGGGTTATGACTTAACAGAACTGTGTTGTAACATTTTATTCAGCCTCAACTTTAGATTTAAAATGCCCCTATGAGGCCTTTTTAATCTCTGCCTTTGTCTTCTTTTGAATCAAATTTTTAGTTATCATAGCTTTGTCTTTCTTGGTTTGGAAATGATGACAACTAACTTGTCTCCTCTTCATTTTTTTGGTACTTTTCTATTATGACCCCTATTTCAAGAGAGATGACATCACCTGCCATGAACCTGTAAGTTGTGTAAAAAACAGCACCTGATGCTCTCTCACCAGACCCAGGTTTGAAGGAAGGCTGCCTGAAGAGAAGTCCAGACATGCAGCCTGTGGTAGGAGCAGGTTCTGTGGAGGAGAATGATCCCTTATCACCATGACTCCACAGACAGACTCTGGTTGGTGTCCAACTCCATCTGATACTTCACCACACAATAACTCCTTACTAGTTTGCTTGTCCTGTTTCTCCAGTTTCTACACCCCGAGGGGCTGCTTTCAGGGAGATGAGCTGGTTTGTCCCAGCCCAGGATAGCCAAAGGCCCCAGGTACCAGCAGTGTGCTCAGCAAAACCCAGAAAACGGGCAGCAAGTGGATAATCAAGGAGCTGCACCAGCAGCAAAGGCCATTCCCATAGAACACATCACTCATATTTCCTGGTGAGTCAACCCTCCTTCCTCCCATCAGGTCAGACTAAGGGAGAGTGCAAGGAACAGGTTTGGGGTTTTCCTGTCTATCCTACATTACATGGGGATGTAATGACATCATTGCAGCTGGCAAAGCTGCACAGTCGTCCAACAGGAGTCACACACCGTCCTTCCTGTCTCATGGTGAGTGGATATGCTTTTATGGCACACTGGATATGACGCAGTCCAGCGCTCAGTGACTGCTGAATGCTCAACAATGGCACCAATCAGAGACTCCGGGATTTGCCAGAACAAGTGCTGTTCAGGAAGGAATTCCCTTTCCACTCCTTCCCTCCCTTTGTTCCCCTTAACGCTTCTTCTTGCTTTTCTCCCCATCTTTCCTTCTTCCCTTCTCTCCCTCCTCTTTCTCTCCCTCCTGGAGAACAGCTCCTACCATTGTTGAGTACCATGTAATATTGCTGGCCATCAGGAAACTTTGGAAACCAAGGGAAACAGAGACCTTGTGACAAAACTCAAGTGAACAATTGCATCAAGGGTACTCAGCTCTTGGCAGCATGAGCACCATGGTGAGTTCAGCATCCAGCAGGACAGACCATGAATTAAGGTAACAAGAGGACAAGGAAGCACAGAAGAACATTAGGAAAAGATGAAGAAAGATACATTGCTTTCTGGAATGAGATGGGCAAGGCAACCCTGCAGGTATTTGTTTAGAATTCTATGTTGCACCATGATCCATATTCAAAAGTTTGATGTGTTTTCTCAGAACATCTGACATAAATTGCACTGCAGACTTCTGAAAACATCTTAGTTTTTAAGGCAGCAGAGTTAAAAGTTTCTGTATTATCAATTCTTTGTCCTATCTGCCTTTCTTTCTCTTTTTAGCTCTTCCTTCTCCAGCGGTAAGGACTGGTCAGCTCATATGGTGGTTAGAGTCAATTTGACAATTTGCAGACACTAATGAAGGTGTTTGGGTTCATTGCTGTTTATGTTTGAGTAGCTATTCTTTATGATTTAGTTTTTCTTCCATGAGTCAACATATGCTTGTTTCAGACTTCACAAGAACTGTTTTACAGCAAAAGGCCTCCCATCACTGTAAGTCCTTCTATAAAGGTACACAGGAGGCTGGTATCATTTATGTGCTGTTTCCACACTTTATAGATTTCAATGGGAGACTATATCCTGTTTATAGAAATCAATCGAATAGTTCAAATAAACCACAAACAGTAATAAGAGATGCTGACAAATGACTTCTTTTGGCACATGTTTAAAATGATTTGCTGTCTGTCAACTTTGCAGTATAGCTTGGCTGAACCAAAAATTATGTTAACATAGAAAGGAACTATTTCAGCAAAGTTCCTTCAGAAAGGAACTATGTCAGAAATGTATTGACTTTACAACAAGATCAAAATAGATCACAACATTAGACAGAGTTCCTCCCTTTGACTAAATCTGGTGGATGTAAAACAGCTTTGAGAAGATGGTTCTGTGAGAAATGAGAGATGTGGGTCACATCCTTTCAGATGTGGGTTTTACACTGCCTACATGACTGCTTTGTTTGCAGAAGAGGTGGCCACTACCATCAGCTATTTTATAATGTTAATCTACTATGTAAGTTTGTTTTTTTTTTATTATTCACTATAAGAAGGAAGGATTTCATTTTGGGTTGAGTAAAGTATGTTCCACAAACCAGAGCAACATTTTACAGTTTTCCTTGTGAATGCAAATACAACCCATATATCTCTACTATGGATCAGTTCAAACCAATTTCAGTCCAATTCTGATTTATTTGGCTCCAAACTCAAAATTTATTCAAATTAGCCTATGAGTCAGAACCTCATAAACATAAGTGAAAAGCATGTGTATATAAAATGCAGGCGTCTCTCTCCCCAAGAGTTTATTCTCCAAGTCAGGTGTCAGAAAAGTTCTTATCTCTATGAATATTTAGTAAATCTGTGCAGCAATTGGGAAGCCAGCCTGGACTATGAGTGTTCTAAATCAGTGCCCAAGCCAGAAGCTCTTCTTTCCCTGCTGCTCAAATTTCCAAATTCCACTACCTTTCTGCAGCGAAGCTACTCTGGTTCTGGTGGTTCAAGGCTCTCAGAAAGCCCTGGAATGCACAAGGTAGCTCTTCAGAAGCCATTAGATAGATTAACTCAGCACTGGGATTAGAGTCAAACAGAGGTCCTGTGTTCAGACAGAACCTCTACAGTAGGAACAAGTTCATCTTTTCAAGGTCTAGGAGCACCCCTCTGCCATCACCTACTGCGTACATCTGCTGTGGCACTGGTTGTTTTAACTGCAGCTTGGGATCTGAGGGCTAGACTTGATTCAGCACTCAGAAGGAATCTTCCCTGAATAAGCAGAGTAGGCGTTGAATTTATAGGAAGTGTCACAGTGGCTGTCTGAGACAAGAAATTACTTTAAGAGGTGAAACGTTTTAACGGGTTTCTAATATAGCTGTGCTGGGAGGAAGAAGTAAATGAATCTCAAGTTGTTATGGAACCTCCTGTATACGTGTTGCAATAAACAGGGGTGTGAAAAGCTCTGAGAAAGACACAGGAGACAGAAATTCAGATTAGGGAGAAAAGCAGAGGTGGGTGAGAAATGATCTAAGTGTTGGCATTGTGTGCAGTACAGTGGGCATTGCTCATCTCCATGAACAGCATAGTACTTTGCTACCCCCCTCCCTCCCTGGAGGGGCTGCCGCGAGACACTTCTCACTCGAGTGGATTATTATCTTTCCCGTGCAGATGGGAAAACCAAGGCAGAGAAAGGTCAAGACCAACATTTTATAAACTGATTTTTGATGGCTTGATCTCTTCATGTCTAAAAGGAAAACTATCTTGTTTCCTTAGTGAAAGCCATGACTTTCATGAACCTCATGACCTTCATGAACCTCATGACTTGCACAAGTGTAGAATATTGCCTGCTCAGCACATATAAAAACAAGGTCCAAGGTGTCTCAGATTCAGTATTTGAGATGACTACATGGGACATGTTGGTCTCTTAAATGCTAATTATAGCTCATACAGAAAGATACCACATTAATGTTTCCTTTTCTAATACAGTGAAGGAATCCTTTGTTTGTTTGTTTGTTTTAAAATAATATATCTGATTTGGATGTTATTCATCACAGCTTTTGTATTCACATTGGAATACAAGCTGTCCACAAATAACATGTAGGTATCTATGGAGTTGCACTTGCTTTTTTCTGACATTTGTCTGAGTAAACTCATCTGACTTCATGGGGTAGATGAGGAAACTGCATCTTCTCTACATACCATGAAGAACTGTAATTTTTTCTTTTGGACAGGGGTATTGCAGCTCCCCTGACAGCACTACACCCACCCTCTGTCTTGCTGAGTTTTACACTGCCTTCAGTGACAGCACAGATGCTGGAGTTGAGCTGCTTGGTGACTGTCAGGCAATGTGTCCACAGAATGGTAGCATTCTTTTAGCAAGGATTTCAAGCACAGAAAAGCTCCTGACTGAATCAAGAGGAAACCAAGCTGACTGCCTGACACAGGTCTAGATTTTCTCAGGGCCACTTTGCAGTTGGAAATGTCAGGGAATTCAGACTGCATCAGTGAGCACCAATCCAAATTCTGGTGCCACACCTCCCTTTGCTCAGGTGATCACTTTGGCTCTACCACAGTACATTCTCTTTTCTGCTGTGTTCCCAGCTTCCATATATTAGGCCCACACTGTTTCTATTTGTGCAAATATCCAGTTCCTCATATGGCTTTAGGAAAAAAACAATACACCTCCACACATACCACAGACACTTTGGAAAACCTGTAGCTTGCATTCAAATGAATGAATTTGTTACTTTTCAATAATAACAATTGCTATAATAACAATTATATTGTTATTTGTTATTTTTGTTATTTTTATTTATTTTCAATGTCCTCTCCTCTGTAACTATTTATTGAATAATGACTTTTGGACAGGCTAACTTCACCTTGACAACATCAGATCTCTGTGACGTTCTTTCATTTCTCTATCCTTGACTATTCAATGTCATTTTGTGAGCTGTTAAATAGCAGCTATACATATATATAAATATAATGATCTCCAGGATCTTCACAGGCTTTAGGAGACAAACACAGACAGGAGTAGATAATAGAGTTTATCCTGCCCCAACAACCAACTCTGGCTGTTTGTGAAAGCTGCAGCATGACTGTGTTTCATGAAGACAGTTTTTGACCAAGGATGAGTGTTTCCCATACTGCCTGCAAAGTTTTGTTGCCCTGGAAACATGTATTATTGTTATGTGGAAACATCTGTGAGATGCATGGGAACACCAAGGTGATTTGGATGAAATACGACAATGGAATGGCAATAAAGGTGTGCTTAACTGTGCTTACAAAAAGTTACAGATGAGAAGTATTATTCATCAGCAAAGTGCAATAGTGTGCAGAATTTTAAAATAATTCACTTCTGAAGTTTTTCTTTAAGCAATTGATTTCTTTAAGCTTGTCAGTTGTGGAAAAAAGGAGGGAAGTTATAAAGAAGAAGATAAGGAGGTACTAGTTACTGTTATTTCCTTAATTTGAGTTCTATGCTCGAATGCCTTTGATATATAAAATAAATACTTTGTTTTGTCCTTCAACTTACAGTTCCATTGTACAAGAGGAAAAAAAAAGCTTGAAGGTTTTGAAAAGCCACAGTTTAACTGTGGTTTAACTGTAGGTTTGCCTTTAACATGCTTTATTTGATCAGTAGAAAATCCCTGTATAAACTCTCTTATTTAATTTATCTTAGTATGTAACAAACTCTTCAGTTACTGCATAATTGAGAATCAAACTAGCTTGATCCAGTTTAACTAGGTCCATTCAAAACCTAATTTAGGGCTTGATTAAATGGTGCTAATGTAAAGTTAAATAAACTAAATGCCAGTAAAAGCTATTTTAGGAATTGCCACTCTTGCTGAAGGGTAAGGAGTTTAAAACAAACTCATTTAATTTACTTTAAAAGTTACTAAGATAAACTATTCTAAGTGCTTCTGTGTAGAAAAACTTGCAGAGCTATAACAATGGACTCTAGAAAACTGCTGCTTAACATGAGCACGATTGAAGCACAGAAGCAAAATTCAACTAAACCTTGCACCTTTTATAAACAAAAATCAAAATATAACACTTTTCCCCTTGCCCCTTAGGGGAGTGAAAAAACAATTTTGCCTACATTTTCTCAGTTTTCTTGCCATTGCTGCTACAGTTGTAGCTCTAGCAGTGGGAACACTGGTCGTGATACAACTGTGGCAGCAGAAACAAGCTGGGCTCAGAGTCCTGATGAGTGATGTGGAATCCAGCAAATAATGTGGCTTCAAATGAGTCGTTCTTGTAAGTGCCAGGAGTTTCACAGCACCAGTCATCTCACAGATACATTCTCCATAGAGGACTATATGAGCAGAGAATGTATTTTGCAGGGATCTGATTACACTAAAGTTTCCCATATTCCATCTCTGGTTTATCCCAGAGAATCCCGGGACTGGAGCTGCAGATGTCGGAGCTCATCCCACTCCCGAGGAGAGGGATGTATGCGGCAGAGCTCTGTCCCCTAGTGGGCACAGCGAGACGCTCCTTCACAGCTTGTGTAAGGGGAATTTCCTTCCAGTGAAACTGGGAAGGATTTACTTGAATATGAATGTATAATTCACATTTCTTACTCGTGTCCCACTCACCATGGCCACCAACAGCCCCAAATCAATTATCCAGTTCATCTGAGTAGTTACAGGGAACTTAATGAGGAGCTTTTGTTCTCTTTTCAGTTTTTTTCTTTTCCATGTGCTTTTTTAAAAGATGTTAGACATTTGCTTTCCTTTTTCCCAGGACAGACCTCATTTCAGTTGAAGTCATTGTCTTCAAAGAGAGCAGAGCAATGTGAGCTCACAGTTTTCCAAGCCACATGAAGAGGTCTGCTGATTGCTCAGAGCTTGGGATTGTCTGAAGGATTTGTCTCAAGATCTGAAAAGCCAAAGAGATACCAACAACTTTAAAGGCATAATGCTGCTTGTCAGACTGGTGCATTTGTCTCCTAAAGGGAAATTTCATCCTTTAGTAAAACTGTACATGACTTGTACAGTACTCTACTTGTAGGAGGCAGGAGAAGCTGTCTGAGAAAAACAGTGGTCCGAAGGACACCGTGGCAGCAGGAGCTCTGCTCCCAAGCAGGCACTGGACACTCCCACTGGGGCTTCTGCTCGATGGACCTGTGTTACCGCTGAAGATGAATAGATCACGCGGACACAGGTCGAGGTGTGGTGAAAGAAGGAGCAGAGTTTATTTTTCCTCACAGGATTTATAGGCTTCTTACCATGGCCAGGGATTGGATGGTCAGGATAACACTTTCTCACTGCACTGGCCACGAGAGATGCCTATCACAAGACATGTAACAGAAGGAATGTACACATATCTATGTTTACAGTTACTGTCCTGGGAAAGTCTTTAGAAAACAATGTCAGCAAGCTCAGAAGCTGAGTTTTCAGGGCGACAGACCTGTGCCTGTGCCTTGGTGGACCAAGGACCTGTGCCTGAAAGCAAGATTTGGTGGCATTCCATCGACTTGGATGCATCACTGACTGCTTTGTGACTGCACACTTCACCAGATTTAAATCCTGTTCCCTTCCCACCACTTTGGCCTTCCCTGTTTTGAGAGACTCTCATATTTAGCTCAACTCTATATCTTTTAGGAAGAAGCCATCTACACAGTTCCTGTGCTGCTGCGGACCTGGAAAGAATGGACTACAAGGTGATCTCAGGTCTGTGCAACACCATGGGGAATTTGTATTGAGTGAACATTCAGAACAAATCTTATGAGTGTCCCCTAAGCATGAAGTTGAGTTTCCAAGGGTTAGACCAATAGCCCTACAGTCTAGGGTACTTTGGATCTGTACTTAGCTCTGTTTTAGACAGAAGGATATACCATACTCTTCAGTACTGGGGCTTAAATCTGAACTGTCTGGTTACATCTGAGGCATCAGTGATACACCAATGTGGGAGCACTCTTAAGAATCCACACAGGAGTGTGACACCAATACACAATTCCTGCCCACAGGTGGCACCCCATCATGAACCCTGGCTGCTCGCTAAACCCTCTCATGAATGAGATCTCCTACAGCTATGGGGAAAATATTTGCTTTGGTATTCAGTAATGACCTTTCCTTGAGGGACTACAGATCTACAGAGTGGAATAAACTGAGCAAGACTGCTGGGAAGTACTGTCTATTCCAGAACAAAACTCCAGTGTGCTGGGCCTGACCCTATTCATATCTTCTGTGCAAGCACAAGAGGTTTTAATGTTATTTTGACAGATGGTGTCATGTCTGTTTCCATTCAAAAGCCAAGGGAGCATCTCTGTTTGGATTTGTGTCAGTAGTCCTATTTCCGGGTATTATTTACATGTCCTGAAATAAAACAGTCACAATTCCTTGGATATATTTGGAGGACTGCAAGAGTTTATGACCAAAACCTCTGTGAGATTTCCTACTGTAAACATCTCAGTAGCAAAATGTGATACATTGGGGCAATCCCAGAGAATGTGCCCGTGTACTTCAGAACAACCACCACCCTGGCGAGAGACACTGACCTCCCAAGTCATGAAGCTGTGAAGCAGCTGAGCATGCGATTTCCCTGGCAATGAGCACTCTCTGCATTATCTGTGGGAGATCCTTTAAGGAAACGATCTGTTAAAAAAAAGAAAAAAAGAAAAAAAAAGAAAAAAGCAGAAATACTTTTGATGTCCATATGATACAGAGCAAGGCTTTGCTCAAAGAGCCTGTTAACTTGCTCTCAGGTCAGATGCTTCTCATGTGATGCAGCTAGGAAAAAACATGTGAAAAGGCATTCTGACTGAAAGCTGCATGGAAGTAACACTCCTGGATGGAGTGTATTTGTCTTTCTATTGCCCACTTTAGGTTACAGAAGAGGAGCACTGAGCTAAGATAGATTTTTGCCTCATGCTATGAAGGAGGCAGGCAGGATACACATTCTAAGAAAGACGGCTGAGTTTCACATACCCATGCTCTTGTGCTTCCATGAAGGTTGAAGTACATGAATTCTTTTCCTAAAACCCTTTGCTAGGTTGCACAAGACCTACACCTCTTTGCATTTGTCCATGAGGGGGAGAGCAAAAAGGGAGGATCTAGTGAGAATGGGGAAAGAAGCAAGGAATTTGTTTATCTCTAAATTTAGTCCCGAGTAGGTACCTGTGAGCCCTTCATGCAGCAGAGCAGCACTTTTGAGAGACACAAAAAGCTGCAAGTTTAGCTTCTAAAGCTGATAATAAAGGGCAACTGGGCTTGTAAAACCAGTTCCCATCCCTCCAACCCCTAGAAGAGGGAGCCTAAGAACAATTTCCCTATCTCCTGCTGCCAGTGAGGCGAAGAGCAGCACAGTTCAGACTGTCAATGCTTTGGCTTTGAAGTCATAAAAATGTTTTAAAACAGATAAATATATTTACTATTATCCCAAATTTTTGTCAAATACTTATGCTCCATGTAAAAATGAAGGGGAGTAAAATGACTATCAGGAAAACAGTTGCCTGAGTGCAGCCAAAATTATTCCTTCCCCTAATGCTAAAATTAACAAAGCAGCAGATCATAAAATGTATGAAGGATTCAATTAATCAGAAAAATTCCCATAAAAAAAAATCTCCAGCTGGATAAAGTATCTCGTGAAAAGAACTCAAGAGTTCAGCACAAAGACCAAAGGTAGACACAGCCTTTGAGGGAAACCTGTTAGAAAGAACTCTGATAGTGAAGAGCTCTTGGCTAGTGAAGAACACAGCCAAGCACAGAGTTTATCAGTTTTTTCAGACTGACTTTACCTTGGCAAAGCCCAGCTGGCCATGCTGGGATAGGCAGCTCTCCGGGGCTCTGAAGAATTTTCCATTTAACTTAGTTCTGTGTGCAGTGCTCAAAATAAGAATTATGGTACAAGGAAGGTGTATCACTTGTCACTGATGTTGTGCAGGAAATTTGAGGAAAAGAATGTGATGGCAAATTTAAGATTTGGAATCTGCAAAAGACTCCATTTTGTCCAATGATTTATAGTGGGGCAGTTCACATATTTGTACCTTGTGTCTCCTTCATTACCATCTTACTCTTCATTCCTTTTGTATAGCAAATCATCATGGGTGGCATGGAGCAAAGAGGAATGTGAATCTCTGCTGTAAATACTCCCTGTGTCTGTGCCTGAGGTGCTTCCTGAAATGACAACAGCAGCAGAGGGAAATTGCTGTGACTCCAGTTCATGTCTCTGCCCCCACAGATGATGAGCAAGTGCTACAGAGCTGCCAGAATCTTAATTTCACTTGACTGCTGCTTGAAAAAGCAATGGGAACAGAGGCAGGAGTGGTTTGTGTGCATATTGAAGAGCAATTTAATCTCTCTACTGAATTATCTTACTGTCATGCTTTAAAAAAAAATATTATTTGTTAGGGGTTTTTTTTGTGGTTTTTTTTTGTGTTTGTTTGTTTTTTAAACAAAACCGCTTACAGTCTGAAAATACATACTCCCCATACCCATTGCAAATAGGGTGAAATTGTAATTTTCCTTATTCAGTCCTCTGATCTATAAACTAAGCAGGGGTCAGACAATTCCAGCAGAACTATTACTTGGCCATTTCCTCTGTTTTTTCGGTTTGCTCCTTTATATTTTTCTCCTTTTATTTATTATCCTTTTATTTCCATCAGGATCTGCATGTTTGCATATAATTTTATTTACTGAAGGGATAAGTTGATAAACATTTAAGCCTTCCAATACTTGAAAGGAGTCTACAAGAAAGACAGAAATGGGCTTTTTACAAGAGCATTTAGCGACAAGGGGGAACGGATTCAGACTGTAATAGAGTACGTTTCTATTATTATAAGGAGGATTATTAGGAGGAAGTTCCGTACCGTGAGGGTGGCGAGGCGCTAGCACAGGTTGCCCAGAGAAGCTGTGGATGCCCCATCCCTGGAAGTGTTTAAGGACATGTTGGGCGGGGTTTTGAGCAACCTGGTTTAGTGAAAGGCTCCAAGCCATGCAAGGGGTAGCTACTGGATGACCTTCACGGCCACTTCCAACTCCAGCCATTCCGGGACTCCGCGTGACTCGAAGCTCGGGCACCGCCCGCCCCCGCCCCACCATGGCGGCCCCGCCGCCTCACAGGCAGCCACCAGCCACCGGGCCACAGCCGCCTTCCTATTGGCCGAGCCTCTTCCCATTCTTCTCTTCTATTGGATGAGAGTGGTCCGTAGGCGGGGACACCCGCTGAACGACGGCTGCGGTGGCGAATGGGCGGGCGCGGCCGTCCCTCCCGGCCGGCGCTGGGGCTGGAGCCAATGGGAGCGGCGGGGGGCGCGTGCGGTGCCGGGAGCAGGTAAACAGCGGGGCGGCCGGGGCGCGGCACCGGCATGCGGGACGGGGATCCGGGACTGGCACCCGGGACTGGCACCTTCTGCCGCCGGGATGCTGCGGGCTCTGGATGGGACGGGAGGGGCCTGGCCAGCCGCCGGCGTTCGCGCGGGGTCTCGGGGTCGCCGCGCTCCCAGAGCTGTGTCTCTATGTGTGTATATACCTACATATGTATGTTCTTACATAGGTGCATATTATATGTAAAAACCCCCACGTATTTCCATGGGTGTTCGTGTATGTACCTGTGTTAAAATATCTGTATACCTATTTCTCCTGGGCGGTGGCGGCGTATCCCGGCTTTGGTTTGGAAGCGCCTCCGGCACACCTTCAGAGGCAGACGGATTTTTTAAGCGTTCAAAAGGGCAAATGGAGAGCAAGAACATCTGCATGGGAGCAAGGTCTCCTCTGGCCTCCTGCAAAACCTCTGCCTGGCGGGGTGGGGCTTGTCTTGGTGTTTTTTCCCCCTTTTGTTTAATGTTTGTTGTCTCCGGGCGGGCTGGCCGTGCAGTTGGATGCTCAGGGAAGCAGACCCAGCCCTGCTGTGTCCCCTGCGGGGCCCAGGGGAAAGCAGCCACTCGGCCAGGACACAGGAACTCAGCCCCAGCACAGGTGTCCTTGGGTGTCCCCGAAGTGTCACCTCCCGCGCCTGCTGGCTCGGATGTCCTCAGCAGTATTGGGACCGATGCGTGCTGCTGCTCCCGCATGTGAAGTGTGAGCCGAGCTTTGAGGTTTTACTTGTGAGTAGTTCTGCAGGGCTGTGATGCCTTTGTGCTGTGACAAGGAGTTGGCTGATAAGAGTACTTGGGCTCGGTACTGGCAAAATAATCCTTCTGACCCTTTGAGGGAGGATTTGATTTCAGCTCTGCCAGCAGAATCGCCCTTTGGGTCTACATCTTATGCCTTTCTTGTGGGACAAGAGAAAGCACTGGTAGTTCAGCCAAAATGTAGAAAGAAAGCTACAAATCTTTACAACTTCCCATAGCATCTTGTGTTTTGTTATTTTTGTGTTCTGGGGCTGAAAGTGAGTGGTATGTGCACACTGAGATGGTGTGTTCCAAGTCCCCTGTCATTTTAGCAGCATGCCCATTCTGACTTTATTTATTGACAAGAACCTGGGAATCTTTCCTACTAATTTTGGCCTCAACACTTCTGATTTCTTAAAAGTTTATTTCCTTCTCTTCATATTTACCAACAGCAGTGGTTGCTGCAGCCAAAACTTAGGAGAACATCAGGGTCTCAGTATCGTCCCAAAGCTTTCTCTTCATCTAAATATAGCAAAGAAAATTCATTTATCTTCATCTGATTGCTATCAAAGAGAACAAATATGGATAAGAATGAATTTTAACTCTCAAGTGGGTAATTAAGTATTTTGCCAGGCTACAGCAGCTATTCTGTGCTGTATATTGTAGTGGTATGATTTGTGATGGATGAAATGCAAAGCAAAGGATTTAGATTGTTTGCAGCATGAAAATAAAAGGCAAACTGAGGCTAGATCTTAATGGTAGTGAACTGGCCCAGTTTAATCAAAATCCATAAAGCTGGTTTTTCGCAGTTGGGGAAAGAGGGCTCTTGCATGAAGGACATCTAGAAAGAGAATTGGTGACCCCTGCTTCCCTTCAGCATTCACAAGACTGCTGTAAAGCAGGAATAATTGTATTCCCACCTCAGCTCCTCTAAGAAGCACTTGCTACTGGCCTAGTTTTTGTCCCCTTTCATTTTTGCCGTACAGTTTTGAGGGTGGGGTCATTTTGCTCTTAAGCATTGTATGATTTTTTTAAATGGGATCTGATGGTTTGAGAGGTAGAGAGGAGAACCTTGTCTGAAGTAACTTAGCGCTTCAGTTTGATAATGGATTAGCATGCTGTTTAATGTACTTGATCACACTCTAAAGCTTTCCGTGAATACAGATACAGCTTACATTTATCTCAGTGCTCCATGTTTCCCATTCCTGAGCTGTCCTTCCCCCTTTTTCAGCTTAGCCTAGTCAATATGCATAGATGTATTTGCTGTCATGAGCATGAGTAGGAAAGAAAGCTCCCTTGCTTTCCATTATGGTGTATGCAGCATCCTTTTGGCAGGCCCTTCTCCTTAGTTTGAGTAGTGAAACGAGACCAGAAAACAGCGTGGCTTTGTAACACCCCTGTCGTAGGTGCCTGGTGCTCTGTGGCTCCCTTTTTGTTTGTCAAGCAAGTTCCTGGCTTTCTGTTCTTTCCCTCTGCTCAGCCCAAAGGGTGCTGAGCAGAGCTGTCATGGTGGGCACGTGTGTGAGAGTGACCAGGCTGGTCCTTCCTCCCCTGGAGGACAGATTGCTCAAACCACAGCTCTCTCTGGCAGCCAGCAGAGCCTTGGTGCCAGTTCAAAGTGCACCTCTGATGATTAAATAGGGGCATTAGACAAAATCCCTGCTGGATGGGAGTAGAGGTGGTGGGGCAGAGGGAGAGAGCCAGTGTTCCTGCCCCTGTAAACCATATGTTCAAGGCTCCTGCTTAGGTAAGAGCCATAAAGCCACACAGCCAAGGGTTTTGCAGACCTGAGGTGAGGGTGGGCTGCTTGTCTGGCAGCGAGCAGAGGGCTTGTCACCTTAGGACTCAATCCTACTGGAAGGGGGATGCACAGTGCTCTGAATTCCTGGTGTGGGCACTGCCACTGGGGCTGCTCCCATACCCACTCTCTGGGCCAGCCCTGCTGGGACATGGCTCTGTGACAGCAAAGGGAAGCTGGTACCTCATTGTCTTGTCAAAAGCAGGACACAGCTGATGAGCACCTGGTGTTGGCACCAGAGAGTTGGAGGGTGTTGAGACAACCCCTTGCGCAGGACAGTTTAGATGAATCTAAGGCAGCTGTGTCTTCGATGTCTGCCATAGGAGCTCCTGTAAAGTCTTGGATTCGTTGGGACATGTTTGTGTCAGCCCTCACTGAACCATGGCTGTGTAAACAAGGGACAGTGAAGCTGTGTTCAGGTCTGAATCTGCTTGCTGGCCAGAAGTATCATGGCACCTTTGTATGTCCATATACTTGTTGGGGGAGCATAGGAGAAAATGTCCTTAAAATTGGCTGTATTTCAACACGAGTCTATTTCTTCCCATGTAACTGTGAAGGTTAGTAATTGGCACAGTGGTTTTTCTGTTGGTTTAACTCCTCCCGTGGGCATAACTAGGGTATTGAAAGTAGGCTAACTGGCTGTCCCTTCAAAGTCCTCTGTAGAATTTCTCTCTTTATGTAGCAAAAATGATTTCTTGAATGATGTGAGAAAAAGTTCTTCAGTATTTTCAATGGGTTGTTGAAACCTAAATATTGGTCCGAAACCATCAGTGAATAAAGCTTTATTTAATTCCTCCCTGGTCTCTCACATGAGCAGAAGTTTTTGAGAGTTATTTTGCCACAGGTCCTGTGGAACGCATAACTTACCCTGTTCCTTATCCAGAAGTATGTCATGATAGAATGACTTTATGTATCTGACTTCCTTAAAGACCTAAATCCTATAACTGGAGCAGAGTCTAGTGTCCCAGCTGTAAATTGGGAGCCCTCATGTGCTCAATCAAAAGAGTGTGTTAAGCATCCAGAGAGGAGACCTTGGTCTCTGTAAGAAATAAGCACACAAGTGTTAAGCAGCTCACCCAGTAAGAACATGGGATTACTATGAAGCTGACAGGCCTGAAGTGAGGGTTAGCCCTGCTTCTGTTTCCCGGAACTGTACCACTTTTATCACCAAAGGAGGAACAAAATTATATGAAAAAGCAAGAGAAGCCAGGGGAGAAGCAAATGTCTGAAAAATGTTTCACTTGGGTGGATTGAGTTGATGTTCTAAAATTTCTTGAAGGTGCAGATGTGTTGAGGAGGCTGTGAAAGAAAGGGGGGGGGTCTCCTACTCCTCCCTTTTTCCTTCCTTCAAAGTGAATTTCAGTTTCTTTAGTGAGAAGCAAGAATATCTCACAGATCTTCAAAGTATCCACTCTGACGTCAGGGTGTGCTGGTTGGGCTGTGAATATATGATTCAGATTTAAGTGACTGTGTCCAAATCACGTGGCTTCTTCAGCTTCCTCTTCTATTTCCTGAGACATAGGAGCTTGGGTAAGATTGTAGAGGAGAGTTGTTCTGGTAGATATAACTGCTTACAATGCATTAGAGGTATTCTTTTGCTTGTGGACAAGTGGCTGAGTATCAGAAAGTGGTTATTTACTTGCCTTGTTAAGCTGACTTAATAATGCTAAAAAGAATTTTCCTATTAGTTGCATTTATAACTTCCTGAAATACTGATTTTAAAGCTGTTCTGCAGTACTCAGGGCAGTGCACCTTCTCCCTCTGGTGTCTAGAAAGAAGAGTTGTTCCTTTCCTTTCTGAACTCTGTCACTGCTTTGCCTGCTTTTCTGCATAGCAGTAGGTGAAAAGAGGCCAAGCATTTCTAACCCCCACATTTATTCTCCATGTATTTTCCCATCCGAGTAGCTTTGCTTTTAATCACAAGACAACATAAGGAAGAACCCACAAGTGGCTCTCCTAAGGAGACAGGTCTTTCTCTTGCTATGCAAACCTCTTCATCGGCAAAGAGAAGCACTGCTAATAAAATTCATCTGGTTAATAAACAGTTATAAGACAGCGTGTAGCTCCTGATTAGTGGCTTATGTAAAGCTGAGGCTCCAGGTTACTAAGAAACTTCTGCTCCTTGCTGATGCTTGCGGGAGTGTTGTGTAAGAGCTGAGCTCTCTGAGCTTTCTGACAGGCAGCCAGTGTGTGAGGTGAAACTGTGTCTGGCCCTTGCCAAACAAACACTGAGCGCTGAGAAACCTCCTTTGTGGAAGGTAAGGTGTACTGATGGGAGAGGGGAAATACAGGCAGCAAGTGAATGCTGTGGTAAAGAAAAATTAAGTTTCTTTAGTGCTGCATTTTGTTGATATCTGTGCCTGCAGCAGTCCCAGTGACTTCAACTGAGCAGATTGTCATGCCTGGGTGAGGGCAGGATAAATCTGCTGTTGGGAGAAGATGGAGCTACATGGTGTGCTCGAGCCTCCCTGCTAAAATCTGCTGAATCCTCTTCAGACTTTCAGTTATTTGCAGTGTGGTGTTGACTGTTTTCTTCCCCTCTGCTCTGCTTGTCCCCACAGCCTTGAGTAGTGCTTGGCTGTGTCCTCCTGAGTGCTCTCTTGGAAAGCAACGATGATCACGTTCATGAACAATTCGGACAGCGAGGAGGAGCCCTGCAATGAGAGAACATCCCTGATGTCTGCAGAGAGCCCTCCAGTACCCTCCTACCAGGATGGCCTGCAAGCTTCGGAAGCAGGGGAAGCACAGGCACATAGGGTAGGTGTGTGGCCCTCATGGGGAGCAAGGATATGGGGTGTGGTGGCAGAAGTAGTCCTGCTACCCCTCAGTCCCACCTACCAGACTGGATTCTAGGATTGGCTTTGGTTAGTGTTGTTTTCCTGGTGTCACTCTCAGTCAGCAGCAGTACTGCCTGTTACCACTTCCTCCACTCTGACTTTTTCCCCATTTTTATCTCCATGTATACTCCTCCCTTTTCCTTCCTTTTGGTAAAGATACAGGCTTTTAGTCAGGGCCTTATGCTTTTAGTCAGGACTGTTACAGGATATCCTTTTTAGCCTTCTTGTTTTGCCAGATACCCTTTGTCTGCTCTGGTCAGATGCAGCTAATGTTAGAACAGAATCTAGTCCAGCTGCCAGAAAAGCAGCAGGATAAAGCAAGCAGTGTTTTTGGGAGAGGAGGAACATGTCAAGCGTATGTCAACGCAGATAAATTTTTTTTCTATCTAGTTCTGGGCATCTTGCCCTTCATGTGTCTATCTATATATTTGCATTTAAAGAGGTCCTTAGATACTCATGGAATTGGTTTAAAAACTCTATTGCAGCATGTTTGCAATGGAATTTAATGGAATTTCTAATTGTATTGTTCAGTTGGTACCTTTCTATTAGAACTCACTTGCTATGCTGTGGTGACTTACAGCAGCCTCGTGAGGTATGATGAAGAAAAGAAGCATCTTACACATTTGCTTTATTTTCAGAAGAGGCGAGCAGGCAACAGCCGTGGCCCGAACAATATCGCTGGTGGAGAAGTGTATGGCTCGGGTATTCCAGTGAGGGAAAGCGCCCTGGAAAATGAAGAGGAGGAACTGACTCTGAAATATGGAGCAAAGCATGTAATCATGCTCTTTGTGCCTGTCACCCTTTGTATGATTGTTGTCGTCGCCACCATAAAGTCAGTGCGCTTCTATACGGAGAAAAACGGGCAGCTGTAAGTGGGGTCTGCAAACAGCCTGAGTATGTGGGACCCCTGCTCCACACACACGCTCTGTGCATGCAGAGTGCTTCCTTAGCAGGCTGGGAGAACCTTTACACCAGTAAAGGTGGCTGTAGAGACATACAGAGAGCTTGCTAAAGTAGGCTATGTTCACCTGTGAAAGTTTTTCCCATACCTGCATTGGACTGGTCTGTTAGCACTGTCATTTAGGGTTCCCTGAGTGAGGCCTGTGAGCAGCATAATAACGAAGCTGCTTCATTCTGCAGCATAAAAGGCCCAGGCTGAACTCCTAGGCTGTTCACTCATTAGCTGGCAGCAATCAGGGAATAGCATGTTCATTTGGATGAGTGTCTCATTTCCTGGTGATATTTCTGGTTCCTAAAGACTCATGGTGTGGATACCCAATTCCATCCAGCTCCTGCTGACAGGGCTTGGCTCCTGGGGCCTGGCTCCTGGGGCTCTAACTGTGCTTCACATATGGGGTGGAGAAAGGGGGACTGTGGTCCCTTGAACTGAATCAAAGGAAACAAAACTGGGGGAAGGGCTGTAGGGTGGCAAGAAGGGATAAGAGTCCAAGACTCTCCTACCAAGTGTGGAAAGAAAGGGTGTCCCCCATTTCAGAACAGCACCTGGGAAGCATCCTTGTAATTATCATGGAGAGGTTCCAGAACATGCAATAAAAATTCATGGCTTGCAGAGCACTTACTAAAATAAAGTGATTTATACTCTAGGTCTTTTTGCTTAGAGCTCTGCCAGCCACAGCTGCTCTGTAAGAATGTGCTTTTGATAGAGACCACTAATCTTTAGTTGATAATTAACTTGAGCCTAGCCCCTTCAGAGGCTACATCTCATGTTTGCTGTCCTTGGCAGTCCTACCTCCTTTTCTTTCCCACACACAGAGAGGTCTGGTTTTATCTGGGACAGATGGTTAGATAATATCTATGCTTTATATGGCTTTTGCTTTATCCTGCAGGATCTACACCCCTTTCAGTGAGGACACCCCTTCTGTGGGCCAGCGTCTCTTGAACTCGGTGTTGAACACCATCGTAATGATCAGTGTCATCATTGTAATGACTGTGTTCCTAGTGCTGCTCTATAAATATCGCTGCTACAAGGTAAAGTATTCATGCCAGAGCCTTTTCCACCTCTGTGCTGTGAGCCTGGGATCAAATGGGCCTTGCATGGAAGTGAGAAACACAGGCACTGCACTGGCTTATCCTCATCTTGGGAACAGCAGAAGTCTTTGTCAGTAATGATGGAGCTGTGGCTCTGAATAGGCTTTGCCATTATTTTGTCACTAATGGCAGGCCCTTAAAAACAAGGACTGCTACTTTGTGTTAGTCAGGTCTGAGTTTTCGGCATCTGATCCAAATGTTTTGCCATTTGTACTTATAGACTAAGTTGTATCATTAATTGTGAATGCCTTCTATTAAGACATTTCAGATGAGCTTTGTGGAAACTGGTATTATTCCTGCCTGTGGAAGCTCTGGTAGAAGAGCACAAGGCTTGAAGAGAAAGGCACATTCAGGTTCTAAGGTGCTCAGGGAGTTCTTATATGTGCATTTGAGCTCTGTCCATTCCTGCTTTTTAATCTTGTCCCAAAGACAGAGTTTATTTTACAGCCTTGGGCAAACCCCTCCTCCTTCCTAGCAAACAAAGAATGTGCTCACCTGTATGAGCTAGCAGCCAATACGGATACCCATGAAAATGCTCAGGCCAAAAAAACTAACTAAAATCCTAAGAGACAGAATACAACATGAAAGTGGGAGAACTGAGGGGAAGTGGCTGTCCTTCCTCCTTCCCTGACCTGATAGGGAAAGCAGGGTCTTTGGACCCTGGAAGAAGAGTGCAGAAGGAGACTACTGGGCTGCAGTTCTGTGACCTGTGCAGGGGTTACAGCCCCTATCATCATTTTTTCTTCTTGTCCTTGATAGTTCATCCATGGCTGGCTGATCCTATCCTCCTTGATGCTGCTCTTCCTCTTTACCTACATCTACCTCGGGTAAGTGTGAATGGTGCAAGTAACCTGGCAGCTCAGGGCTCCTTCACCTCTTTGCTGAGAATTCCCACTTTGAACAAGAAAAGGAATGTCTTCCCTTCTCCAAATGGACATTTAAGTGTTGTTAGAAGAAGATAGTTTTCTTTTTTAAAAAGTGGAAAAGAAGATCTTTAATAGTCAAAGCTCAATTTTATAAAAATTGTTGGGAAGTGATAATGGTGAGCATGAAATGAACAGGCTGAATCGTATGGTACAGAGGCCCTGGATTGAGAAGCAGGTGAAAAGGCACTTTATGTGCTGAGTTACTTCTCTGACTATTTTTTTTTTTCTTAGACAACATTATTTCAAGCTCATTCCCTTAGCTCCCAGCTCAGGTGAAAGGAAACTTCTAACTTGTGGGTGACATTTGTTAAGACATTTTCATTTTTAACTGTGAGCATATTGTACCTGGTGGGATGACACTGACAGGATTTCTTTGCTGTAGACAGTCATGTAGCCACAGGCCTATGCTCATTTAAGACTTGAAATCCTGCCTGCTCAAATCCTTGGAACTGCTGTTGAACTGAGGACTAAGGCAGCGTGGTGCAGATCTGTAAAAGAGCACATCCATCTCGGGCAGGAGGAACAGAGCACAGAGCAGCAAGTAGCCAAAGGGCAGGTTCCCCTTTCATGATGAGAGTTGCTCTTTTCTGCTTCCTTCTGGTGTATTTGGGGGCTTTCTTGTTTAACTACAGCCAGTGGGATGCTTTGCATGTCACTTGCTTTCACTGCTTTAATAAATTTTCTTGTGGTATTCCAGTGAAGTATTGAAGACGTACAACGTGGCCATGGATTATCCCACTCTGTTCATAGTCATCTGGAATTTTGGAGCTGTTGGAATGATTTGCATCCACTGGAAAGGTCCCTTACAGCTCCAGCAAGCTTATCTCATTATGATCAGTGCTCTAATGGCTTTGGTGTTCATTAAGTATCTACCTGAGTGGTCAGCATGGGTGATTCTAGGTGCAATCTCCATCTATGGTAAGTCTGGGTTGTGGCTCTACAAGGTGTGGTTCCTGGAGAGGTTACTCTGAGGCAATCTCAGGACTCTGTATGTCCTTCAAAAAAACAACTTTATGGTGCTAAAAGCTTTAGAAAGTGCCAGATGGGCAATTAATTTGACTCCCTGCCTTGTCTCTTGCTAATTGTGTAGGTAGTGTACCTCAACTAGGTCGTTCAAAGTGGATCACCAAGTCAGGGAAGGACTGAATCTCACCTAACTACATGGTAGGGGTGGTTGGATTTTTATCAGTAGCAAACCTGACAGTCTTGCAGGTTTTGTTTATTGTTATCAAGAGATCATGGATTTTGGTATAAATTTCAAGTGAACCTGCAGAACACGAGGGAAGAGATCTGATGGAGGAGAGAGGGTAGGCAAAGAGGTACTGGACTAAAGGCCTTCATTCATGTGAAACACAGAGCCAGCCTATGTAGTGATGGATTGTGGAATGTGAACAAAGCACCCCCACTCCTCCTCTGATTAAATTTAACATCTCAGTGAAATGCTGCCATCTACTTTCTAAGAACTTACGTGGTATTCTCAAGGGGCTTTTTATAGGATTAGCACAGTGAAAACTCTTATTATTACATTAAGGCTTGGAGATGATATTTTTAGTGAGCAACACTTTAAGGGACTAGAACAGCTAGAGTTATGCAAAGTGGTGAAAAGTGTCATTCAGGAAATCATCTGGTTTATATGGATAATGTAAATTTGAGGGGAGAATATTTTCTTCAAGGAAAAGAATGTAAAATATGCATGGCAATTCAAGATGAGATTGGTCCTTTTCTTTCTGCAGATCTGATGGCTGTTCTCTGTCCCAAGGGGCCACTGAGAATGCTGGTAGAAACTGCTCAGGAGAGAAATGAGCCCATTTTTCCTGCATTAATATATTCCTGTGAGTAAGATTATAATGTTGATGTTTTTAGCCAGATGAAACTCTAGTAACCTATTTCTGTGTCAAAGCAAAGAACACTATGTTAGCTACTTTCTTGCCTTAAGAATGGTGCACAGTTGTGTTCTGGAACAGACCATTTGTAGATGGCCTTGGTTATCAGTTACAATGTTGCTAACTCTGATTAGCCAAAGGGAGCTCACATTTGTCTTGTGAAGCTGAATTGTTGAGAAACAGATTTATCCTTTCATGAATATAGTGCATAATATGCCTCTTTTTTCTGCACACAAAATGCTCTGTGAGGTGAGCAGCAGAGTTTGCCAAGTTTTGTGATGAGGTGGTGCTCACTCAATACATTTATTTATTATGTGTATGCTTTACAGACACACTTTAAACATATGGTGAGGTTCCATGCCTCCTGCAGCTCCCTCTTACCCTCTGTACTGTACAGATGGCAGTGCTTAGAATATATTTGCTTTATTGTTCATTGTTTGGCTCCTCACTTTGTAAAGGGCTCCATTCAAGTACTGCTCTGCAAACAGAAACAGTCATCTCCTCCCTGGCTTTCTTGGGCTGTTTAACTACCACGGTGTCTGGTGTCCTCGTCCAGGGGTATCGATGTGCTTAAGATTATTGGAAGGCAGGAGACTCAATACTCATGGGACCTGAACTCAAGTGCTTCATGGACCTCACTGACTCTTTCATTACATCACTTGGAAGATGAAGGGTTATTCCCAAATGTTTGGTGCTAAGCTGAGGATGCCCACAACCTGACTGATTTTTTTTTCTTCAAGCATTTAATGTTACATAAATGCTTTTATGTGTTAAGCAGAGCCTCAGTTGTCCTCAGGTGCCTTCCCTTTTACTGGAGATTCTGTTAGACTGACCTGAGACAATCTAGATGAAGTCTCTCATGTGCTTTAGTTAACAAACAAGAGTTTCCCTAAAGGAGAATGCAGTTCAGCAAATAATACTGGACAAAAAGTTCTTGTGAAGAATGTCAGTGTCTCCATTGCAAGACCACATTCTGTGGCTCCCTCTAGATGCAAAAGCATCACCTTGGCTGAGCTCATAGTGGAAAAGCAGGCACTGTGTTTGGCTTATTTTGTTTAGTTTGTAAACTTCTGTAAAATCAGGAGACTGATGCAGACTTAAATGAAAAGCTGATTTGAGTTCCTGTCTGCTGATTTTTGAATGGTTTGTATTACTTTTTAATTTGGGGATCCCAAGAATAAACCCCCAAACATCAGTTGCTGTTGGAATCAAAACAGAAATATGCAATATTTTGACAGGATGGAACCACAACAGGCAGAGAGAAAACCTTGCATTCTGCCAGCTCCTGTGATCCCTTACCTTTAGCAGAACATGAGTATGCAGTGTTAGTTAGCTTGTATTTCCATCATTCCTTGGGAAATTGTTTTCTTCGAGAAGAGCCAGAAATCAGGAAGAAAACAAAGGAGTTGAGGACCCTATTCCTGAAATTTTGCTTTCTTTAATCCACAGAGAAGATTATATTGACTCTTAGCTGCTTGTGCTCTGGGACTTTCTTAAAAATGGAATGGATGCATTGGTTGGCTTTCTCCCACCTTGCTGTCTCAGTGCCTAGGGAAGCCAACTGAGTATTTTAGAAGTATTTACAGGGGTAAGGGTTTGTATTTCTAGGGACAGCTGAATACTTATTTCCTCTAAGCTATCGTGGCCAATGTTTTATGCAGCCGATTACTTTTTTTCTTCCAGCTGCTATGATGTGGACAGTTGGAATGGCAAAGCCAGACACAGCAGCAAGAGGACCAAGTCAGCAGACATGGGATGCAGGTTTGTTTGCATGTCCCTCTCCCATACAGAGCACTGTCCCACAGAAATAATGAATTTGTGTGAGACTGAACATAAACATAAACCCCCAAATCCTGATGGATGACTTTTATTTTTTCAGTGTTGTTACTTGCAGAACTCAGTGATGTTCATAAACCTCCTGTTAGGACTGGCAGCAAAAATGAACAGACAGTGTAGGAGGCTCCAGTATTCAGGCCACTTTTATTTTAAAAAGACCCTAACAAACAACACATCAAACAGAAGTGTTGTTCAACTCACATCTTTGGTGTATTGAAGTCAAAGCTGAAAGGGGGCTACTGGGGGATTATATTTTTCCATACTGGGGATGGTAAATTACAACATAGGCTCCTAAATATATTTGTGTTCAGACCAGTGCCATGGAGTACCCCTCTGTTAGTGCAATATGGCTCACCCTGCTAAAGAAAATAAATGTCTTTACCTTGGGTAAATCCTAACCTACCAGTAGCTTTTGTGATTCAAGTTTACATTGTAGCTGGTTCTGCAGTAATTAGTGTGCCTTCGCTTTTGTCTTCTTGAGATGCAAATTAAACTGCAGTTTTAAGGTGATTGAATAAAATCTTACTTGTGGTTTTGGGAGGATTTCCTGTCTAGTCCTGTTGCACTTCAAGACGACAGTACCTTTGAATGTTAAAGCAGCAAATGTGTGCAAAGGTTTGAACATGCTGCCTATTCCAGGATGATGCAGCTGACATACCAAGAAACGACAGGGACACAATCTTGCTGTGAAATGGGGCACAGAGCAGGCACAGACTATGTGCTGAGGGGTACAGAATGCTCTGTGTCCCAGAACACAGTCTGCTTGCACCTGCAGCAGCAGCAACCTGTCAAACTGACATGGACTGAAGAGTTTGTAGGAGCTTCTGAAAAATAGGAACTGTCAGATGGAGGCATATATCACAGACTGGCTGCTTCTGAAAGTACTGCCAAAGGTTCTGTCAGATGTGCTTTAACAGAGGGTGGAAAAGAGTCAAATTTGTGGACAATGAAATGTGTCTGCTTTCTACATGTCAACAGTCAGCTCCAATGTCAGTTTGACTCAGGACTTCTCTCATAAACGGCAGTCCTCTTAGTCATCCATTTTTGTTATATGGCTGGTTAGGGAATACCTGAGCAGCTCCACCCCAAATGTATAACACTGTGGGAATGCGTATTAACTTCAGTGGCTTTTCCTTGTCATTCTGGCCTGTGTAAAGCAACATTAGGTCTGTGTACGTGCTCACTTGTTAAAGCCACTGAGCTCCTGAGTGGCTGCCAGAGAAGCTGTGAACATTTACCCTTCTGACTCTTCCAAACAATAACACACGTTTCCTTCAAGGCCACTAAATGTCTGCTTCAACTGGTCCTGATGGTTGCACCTCCATGAGACAAAGGGCTTACCCACAGCAGGGCAGCTTTACAGGACTGTGGATTTCATGGGCCAAAACATGTTATAAACATAGCTGTCTCTTGTTTATTTGTTAATAAACATAGCTGTTTATTTATTTATGTTTATTTGTTAATAAACATAGCTGTTTCTTGTTCATTTGTTTCTTGTTTTTTTGTAATCCACTCTTGGCCTGTTTTTGTGGAACCAAGCTGAGGATGGGAGAGAACACCTCAGGAGCCCTTCACATGCAGAGTCTCAGATGTCAGAGACAAGAAGTCCTGTTCCAGCCCGCCCTGTCACTTCTTCAGAGGAGCTTGAGGAGGAGGAAAGTAAGGGAAGCTTTATACCTTGTTTTCAATGTAGTCAGAGCCTGACATTTTTGCTCTTTTTGGTTAACACTCTGTTACCCAGTTTGGTGTAATCACAGTTAATTTGAATAGTTGTGCTCACTGAGCAATGAAGATCGTGAGTCTGACTGTGTATTACCTCTTGCTGCTGCAGAATCTGTTCTGGGATTGTGGTTCCAGTGACACCTGTTGGCTACATGTACAATTTAAACAGTCCCTTCTTCCCCTTGGCTCCTGTTCCTTTCTGTCCTTGTGCTTCCTCAGCTGGTTCATTTGTAAAGCAGCCCAGGGAAGCACCTCAGAGAATGAGGGAGAACAAAAGCAATTAGTGGGAAGAGGGGCTGGAAATCTCAGCCTCCTCAGAAATGTGTGGGTCCAGGTTAGTAGCCAGGACTAGGTACCTTTACCTGCTCCCCAGGGGACAAGAATTTGTTTAAGAGGAAGCAAAACAGGAGGCTGAGAATTAACATGTCTTCTTTTTCCACTTCTTTCAGGGGGTGTGAAGCTGGGCCTTGGAGACTTCATATTTTACAGTGTGCTTGTTGGGAAAGCAGCTGCCACAGCTAGTGGAGACTGGAATACCACACTGGCCTGCTTTGTAGCCATTCTCATAGTAAGTGAGCAGCTTTTAGAAGTCCTGTCACACCCTGTTCAGCCCAGAAGTGTTGTCAGAAGTACCAGCAGCTGAGCACTACTAAATTAGTCCAAGTAACCTGCTAGGTATTTAGGAATACGCTGCCTCTAGGCTTTAAACAGCCACTGCAGCAGAATGATCCAGACTAATCAGAGCAGAGCCAAGCATGGATCTGGTGGGGGTGAAACAGCCCCAGGGAACTGCTGGTATGTTTGTTTCAGACACAAGAGTCAATATTAGGAACTCCACACTGATTAGCAAGTGTAGTTGAAACGGCTAACTCTGTTATGCTAGAGAGCTGATAGATAAGAAGATGAAGACCTATCTTATTCTACTATTTGAGCTGGAAAAAATGAGAAGGAAGGAGATTTAAATCCATGGAAATTATCAATAAATTTGCAGTCTAGAAACACTGATTAAAAAAAGAGAATTTAAAAAATCCTATCTGTTGATCTTTAGCTACTGCATATTTTTGGAGCCCAGTGTCTTTGAAGAAAGAATGGCTCTGATGAGAGAAGGAATTAATATTTAAAGACACTTAACCATACTATCTATCCAGAATATACAACAGCTTCTTCCCATGCTACAAAAAGCAGGTCTTGGCCTGCTATCCAGATAAAACCAGAACTCACCCATTGTTATAAGGAATCCAGCCAAAAGAACAGCAGTGGATATTTGGTTTCAGTTTGGTTTTTTTTTCCTTCTTTTTTTTTTTCTTTCTTTTTTTACCCTAACGGACCTTGTAAACTGGGAGTATAAGTATTAGATTATGTGGAACTCCTATCTGTGCAGTTCACCAGGATTTAAGTGCTTTTGTCTGTTGGATCAGTACTTCATTCATAATGGCACAGAACAAGGAGTAAAATATTGTGTAAAGAAGTTTACCTCTCAGCGTCAGCTGTACCTCTGCATTTGCTGTTTATACCAGTTTCTCAGCAGACAGCTGTGCTCAAGACTGCTGAGGAAAATCTTAGCCAACTTGTGTGAAAGATGAAGCTGAGGGCAAATGCATATTCAGCTGCTGGTAATTCAGGCAGTCTGCAGCGCTCTACAGTGCATTTAGACAATTATCTGTATGTTGGCTCATTGATGACAGATGTATTTCTGGTTGTCTTATTATTATGTCCTTGTGTTTTTTATTCTCTTCTCTCTGACAGGGTTTATGCCTAACACTTTTACTACTGGCTGTTTTTAAGAAAGCACTGCCTGCTCTTCCTATTTCCATCACCTTTGGCTTGATCTTCTACTTCTCGACAGACAACCTTGTGCGACCGTTCATGGACACCCTGGCCTCCCACCAGCTGTATATTTAGAAGAAGTGGGAGTTAGAGGATTCTTTTTCAAGCTTTTCTGTGAAGTATGGTACAATGTTTGGAATAGGTCATAAAGTTTTTACACTTAGTGCCATATATTTGTAAGGAAAACACTAATTCTGTGACGTGCTGTGTACTAAAAATCTAATAGTTACACGTTAAACTGAGATTTTTCACAGGACTCTTGGCGAAAAGCCTGGCTCCTTGCTGATGTCAGAGTGTTACTTTTATTTTATTTGATGTGCACAGTGGCTGTTGTGAGCACAGAAACCTGTATGTGGCATGGAACACTGGAGAGGTGAGGGGTCTGATCTTCCGGGAGCTACATAAGGTGTTTTAGTCCTGGAACTGCAGTCAACTTTAACCATATTCTAGAATTTTTAAGTCTTCACACGTTTGAAGTGTTGTGCAAACATGAGGTGCAAGTGATTGGAAAAGCACAGCTGGCAGCAGGCACAGAGCAGTGTGTGAGCATTAGAGAAGTGAGGCTGAACTTCCTGTGTTGGCTGCTGTGCACACACCACCTGTTGAAATTGCCCCATAGGCCTTTTTATTCTGACCTGAGCTGCAGATAGTGAGCCATGAGGGATCGAGACAGGATGTCAGTGGTGGGATGTCTGAACATCAGGCTCCTGGCTCTGAGCACATCCCCCACTGCAGCCAGCAGCTGATGAAGGCAGGACTGCCCCTTCCAGCGCATCAGATCCTCAGTGTGTGGAAACAGATACTGCTCTCTCCTCCCAGTGTTTTACTTTTTAGGAAATATTTTTCTGGGTTCATACTGCAATCCTGAAATGACCCTAAGGTGGAAATGACTGAACAACTCCAGTAAATCAGACCTGTAACTTACTGTGTGTGTTTCTGGTCTCATTTCTGTGCATTATTGTAACTACTCCAAAGGAGGATTTACCTTCCCTTTATTAAGAGGTCCTCTCTTACACTGACTGAGACTTGGTTTACCTAGGTTTTTGTACTGTTTAAAGATTATTTTTTTAATTACAAATTTTAAAATAGCTATTTAGTGTCAAAGGGACTCTTTTGGAAATATCCAGTCATAGTTTGTATCAAAATATTGGGGTGCAAACTTTAATCTGTTGTTACATTACTTTTAGGAATAGCTGTACACCCTCAAGTGAGTTCATTAAGAAATCACAGTGCTTGACATCAGTAAAAAAATACATAGGACAGACTGAACCTTTATGTTTTGTCCACCATTGAAAATAATTTTATTTCTACTCTGAGTCAGTTTTTCAATAGTTGCCAAAGTTATGTGATTTTTTTTTCTTTTCTTTTTACTTGTGTCTGTTACTCAAACAAGTTCAGTTTTCTTTAACAGCTGATCAGTGTCAGTAAATGTAACATTATGTGAGATTTCATGACTAATGCAATGTCATTGAGAGACACAGAATTTAATTTCTGGAAATAGTTTTTAGCTAAGGCTTTGAATGACACAATTTTTATGTAGTGCTTTTTCCAGTAGACCTGTTCAAGCTTCTCTGCTTTGATATTTAACAAGGACATCACACAGGTGATTCAGACTAATTTTTAAAAAGTGCATAAGGATTTTTACAAGGGGTGTATGTGGGTGTGTGTGTGTCTCAGTCTGGACAAGTCAATAACTCTTGCTCTTTGTTAGTTTTCCGTCCTCATTTCTCACATTTGCAATGTTTGGACTTAACAACTGCAGACAGAGTTAACTATTACTAAAAGTATTTCCTTTGGAAATGTAAATCAGTAGAGCTTTGTTTGCTGATTTTTAAGGTTTATGTGAGAGTTGCTTTTTCTATTTGTTTGTTTGTGTTTGTTCTTTTTAATGAAAACAGTTAGTGGGCCAAATTGGACGAGAATCCCTGGGAAACATGCTTTTACTTTTTGCATTGCATGGTGTAGAGAGGATGTGAATTATTTGTATATACTGAAAGAAAAATCCTGCTTGGCTTATCAGGGTTGTAGCATATTGTTAGAAACTATTTCTATGAAAGCAGAGTTGATACTTGAAGGAAACTGAGAGGGGTACCTTCACATATTGAAGGATCACCACTGGTTTTCTGCAGATACCTGCTCGCCAAAGACTGGCCTTCCACTGACCTATTCTGCAGAACTTACAAGAACTGTAATTTAAAAGGTAACTGAGCAACAGATTCTGGCAGTGCAACAGAATGTATTATCCTGGTGAGTGACAGGAGTATATAATGGATATACTGGAGTGGTTATAATTGTGTAAAAGTTCGTATGTATTTACTACAAATATATATTTGTGTTTGTGTGTGCATATACACACAGACAAAGAAATTTTAAAGTTACGTTGAGTGATTTCTCATCTCTTTGAATGTTTTCACTTGTGCATAAAGTGAACTTTTGTTTGTGATGTTAACATTGTGCAGCATGGCTTAAGATGTGAAATGCAGAGGGCAGGATTTATCCTACTCATAGCTGGCTGCTACATGAGATACTGTCTCAGTGACCTGGCAACTTAAATCAGCAAAGCATTTGTCTGCCTAATGTGCTCATTCACCGGTGTCAACTTGCTGCATGCTCCGAAGAAATCCTGCTGTTCCCCCTGATGTGCATCCCTGAAACAGCACAGCTGCCAAGTACACTGAGGTGACACCTTTCTTGATGCTGCTGTCACTCAGTATCTGAAGTCCTAGGAGGTGCAATGTGTTGGTATTTTCCTGTGTGATCCCAGTCACACTCACCCTCCTCTCCAGTCTGAAATGAGAGTTTCACTGCATCTAGTCTCAGATGTAGCTTGGGCATACATCAGCCTTTAAGATCTAAGACTGAAGCCAAGTCCATGAACAAAAACGTAGTGGTGAGCCTGCCTAATGCAACCCCCCAATGAAACTTGTGGTGGGAAGTCTGGGGTTGTTTCAAGTGTCTGCTTAAAGGTTGTTTTAAGTGTTGCTTGTGTGTTAAAGACTGGAGATGAGCCCTGTCCTCATAGGATGCACAAGAAGCATCACAGTCATAATGAAAAAAAACAGAAACAGGATAGTCCTTGCAGAAGCACACAGCTTTCATTTCATTTTCATTCATAAAACCTGACATCACGCTCTTTGTTCTTGCCTTTATAGGTACTTTAGTTAATCCCACTGTGTTTGCTTTCCTCTTCCTCGTAACTCGGACTGGGTTTGGTTTAAACTGAATATATAGTTATTTTTCTTTATTGTTTCCCTCAGTCCCTGAGCTCTGTTTCTGCTTTAGAGATGCTCCTTGGCAGCCACGGGAGGGCAGTAGGTCTATGTGGAGAAGTACCAGCCATTTTAAAGTACTCTGCCATGTGCCCCTTGTTTTTCAGAGAGGCTGAAGGCCCTGCAATCTCCTTCGTGGCAGGAAAAAAAATAAAGGCAGGCACCCCACACCGCAGCACAGCTGTGGTTTCGGCCCAGCATAGGAAAGACTTCCAGTGAGAACAAGCTCATGCTGAACCAAAATTCATTTAATACCAGCTGTTTTCAGTGTGATGCCATGTTCAGCACTGCAGTCCTGGGTGAGATGCTGCTGTTACGTTGCACACTCAATTTTGTTTGGGTTCTCTCTCCCTTTTTTTTAATGAATCATCCAGACCTAGTGTGATTCCTCAAAGCCTCAAGCATAAGTAAGGAGCTCCTCCAGCATTGCTAAATTAAATTTATTACAGAAATAAAGATTTCTTCTGAGCATCTTCAAGAAGGAAAAGAATAATTATACTTACTGATTTGTCATTCCTCCTCTCACTTCCAGTCTCCTATCCCAGTAGGTCTTGCTAATCTGGGGGGAAAAAAGAGCACACAGCTGTCATTCCAGCTCTTGGAACTGAAAAATCTAGGGACAAGCTAGATAATATTGGGTGGGACTTTGAGCAACATGGTCTAATGGAAGGTGTCCCTGCCCATCGCAGTGGGGTTGGTACTAGATGGTTTTTAAGGTCCCCTCCAACCCAAACCATTCTATGATTCTCTGTTGTTTGGGTCCTCAGGAGGACCAGAAGATATCTTACTTTCTTGAACTCAGTTGTTTTGTAAGAAAGCAATCTGGAGAGATGTGGTATCTTTGCCAGAAATTCTTCTACAACACTGTTTGTATGCCCCCAACACACATTGTATTTCTCAATGAATTTATCCTTTCTTCCTTTGTCCTCAGGTAAAGTGATGTGAGCTGTTCCCATTCTACAAGTGGGAAACAAAGCAAAAGAGAAAATCATGGAATCATAGAATGGTTTGGGTGAAAGGGACCTTAAAATCATCTAGTTCCAACCCCCTCATACGGGTAGGGACACCTTCTACTAGACCAGGTTGCTTTATCCAGCCTGGCCTTGAACACTTCGAGGGATGGATATCCGCAACTTCTCTGGGCAACCTGTGCCAGTGTCTCACCAACCTCACAGTAAAGAATTTCTTCCTAGTACCTGATCTAAACTTACCCTCTTTCAGTTGGAAGTCATTCCCCCTTGTCCTATCACTATATGCCCTGTTAAAAAGTGCCTCTCCCTGTTTCTTTCGTGCTCCTCTCGGGTACCGGAAGGCCACGTGACCATGTTGAGTTTGAGCTTGGATACATAAGGAAGACCTGTCCCCATCAGCTCATAGCATCAAACACCATCACACAAGTTACTGTTACTTCTTGTTTACAAATTGCTTTGCTGCAGGTTAGCTGTTACCCACCTTTTGCCACTCTAAATGCAAGATGCCTGTCCTGAGCACTGAAGGAGTTAGGCAAGTACGAACTGTTATCTTCATTGTGCAACACATTTGATGGGTGCCCGAGAGCACAATTTGGGAGGTGTCAGTGCTCAGCACTATTTGTGGCTCAGTATCGAAAAGATATAAATAAACAAAGACTATGAAGTGGAACTAGCTAAATTTCTTGATATAGAAACCTGAGACAGGTACAGGGCCAAGTCGATGGAGTGGAAGTTTTCCAAAACTGGGAACTGTTTGAGCCCTATCAATG
The DNA here is from genome assembly GCF_030490865.1 of Poecile atricapillus. Classification (NCBI taxonomy): domain Eukaryota; kingdom Metazoa; phylum Chordata; class Aves; order Passeriformes; family Paridae; genus Poecile; species Poecile atricapillus. The sequence goes on from NC_081251.1 coordinate 100,096,912, forward strand.
CAGCCTGAGGTAAGCTCCCACAGCCAACTCGGGATTAGATCTGTGCAGAAATAAATGCCAGGAAGCCTGGCACTCCTGAACTTGCCTTGCAGAAGGGGGTGGAGTAGGAAAAGCATTAGGCTATTTTCTCCTGGGTCATTGGTTTCTATGGTTTCAAGAAGACCTTGCTCATGCAGATATAAAATATGAGTTAACTCCACAGCTAACTTGAATTTAAGCAGATCAGGAACAATGTATAAAGTGAAAATGTGGAAAACTGATCCAGCCTATTTAACTTATGCCATGCCACCTTCAACCTTAATAGAAGCTTAATACAAGCATTTAAAATTCTCCCTGACTTCACAGAGCTGCATCTGTGTATGAAAGAATATGAGCCTTCCTTGACAACCAGTGTGAGATGAGCAAGATCCCTAGAACTAAAGGTAGGATTCAGGATTATTTTAAAAGCTACCTATCCTGTGTACCAACAGTTAGTAGCAATACAATGCCAGTAGCATTAACAGAACTGTTCTAAACAGGAAAGTCATCCCTTCATCAAGCCAGAAAACACATGCTCTCTCTTTAAGCCCCTACCAAATACAGTCTTTGTGATATTCTGGAAAGTTCAGATTTGAGCTATTTTTGTTCTCCAGCTATTATACTAATACTCTTCCTGAGTAGTGTTCTGTTAAAATTTCAAGACGCATGAAAACTTTAACTTCTTTAATATGGAAAAGAATCCCCCTGATTTCTGCCCCTGTGATTTGGGTGGGCAAGCAAGAATGAAATGGCAAATGCACTAAACGAGGACTTAAACAGGATAGGAAAATGAGGGCATTCAACATGAAAAGGGTTAAGGCACCTTCTCTGCTACTCTCGTGTGCACATGTTGCCTAACACTGTCATGAAATAGGAGCACTGCTGCAGAACAGTAGGAACATCTGTATTTCAGGGAAGGAGTAACATTTCCTATGCTGGGAAAGCAGACCACCAGCTAAACTGAAGCCACAGTTGCTACAGTGCTTTGAGCGGATGGTGCAGAGTGTAGTCACTGTCCAGGCTGTATCCTTAGATACTGTATGTGGTGGGACTGCTGAAGGAAAGGGTCATCTTTGTGCTCACACCTTGGGCTCCTCCAGGCTAGAAATCTCACAACTGTCTGGGAGTTGATGGGGGAATGAACCTGCAGTGCTGGTTGTCAGCACTGCTGTGCCTGAAGGCAAACTCTTCTCACTGCACAAACTCACACTAGCACAGAGCAGGTTGAAGTGACTCTGCTGTGCTTCCACTGAGGCTTTCCAAACACTTCTTTAGGCATCAGGAGCACAACAGAGCAGAATAATGCCATTAACCTTTCATTACAGATAGGAGTTGAATAATTTGCTCAGGGTCAAAGGAAGGGCTTAACCTGGATGTCTGAAGCGTCTCTCAATCAGTCACTCCTACCAGAGGCTTGTTAATTGCTGGTGTCTCCCTCTTAGTTGCACTCTGGTACGTGTCAGTCAGGATGTTCTGCCACCAGTCAGTTGGTCGCTCTCTGTCCAGGTATGCAGACACAGATGTAGATAGCAGAGGTTAGATTATGCAGTCCTGCTCAAATGGCCTCTGGAATTGGACTGATAGCCACAGCAAAGCAGGAAAAGGGTCAGTCAGCACCCACAGGTAGCAATGATCCTGCCTTCCCATACTGGTTTTGGTTTTTGAAGCCACATCCCTGCAGACTAACTGCTAGAAGTAAATTGTCATGACAATCTGTGAATCATCATCTGGCAAGTGGATGGAGTGTATGAGTTTGTCCATTTGCCACACAGGCATTCAGAAACACCCTGCAGCTTTCCACGTCTCTGTCCCACACCTTGCTGTGTTTAGAACAGTGAGGCAGGAAGCCAGGAAGCCAGAACAAGTACTGGCTTTCAGGGCAGTGAAAAAAAACAGTGTCTTGGGGATGATTCCAGGCTAGGGCAAGGTGGCTCACTGCTCTCTAGCTCTGTGAGACATGGCAATGCCGTGCCAAAAGCCAGGGCAATGGCTGAGTTTGGCAGCACACTTTGCCATTAACCAGCAGAACTATGATGACTAGTGTTGATTCTTAGTTCCAGTAAAGTGTTCAGAAATAACCCTGTTTCTCTCATGTTCACTGGCTCCAGCCTGCCTTCCCATTTAGAACAACTCTGCCCAAACTGTTCAGATAACCCTTCTGTCCTTGGCAAAAGGCTTTTCAGAGCGGCTAAATGCAGGCAAAGGACTTGTTTCTGTTTGCCTAGCTTCAAAATTAATTTGCTGTGTTTGCCCAGGGGGTGAATGGCTTTGCCAGTTATCATCTGTAAAGTGAATCCTGGCTGGAAGCTACAAAGAACTGAGCCTTTCTACCTTGTCCATGAAGGATCGATTGAGGTACATGTAAATAATCAGGTGCCAAGGGAAGAGAGCAAAACAACCAAACTATGCAAGCAAATGTAATTTACAATAAGCAGAAACAACTGATCTGTTTAGTCCAGACAAAGAAGAATTACAGACTAAATAATGTTTAGCTGAGTCCAACAGAGAAACAGAAATGCCATATTCTTGAGGCACACAGACGCTAATCAGGCTACTGCACTCTTCATCTCATTCAAAATGGCTTTGCTCAACACCCATAAAAAAACCACTGTTGTGCAACACAATTTGAACTGGCAAGTATAATATTGTATATGTTTTACTATATAAATTGTTAATGTGGCAGGGGCAATGGTGCCTGTCCCTGCCCCGCACTGTTCCACACACTACCCAAAGACAAGGACCCTCTCTTTCATTTAGTGCTTGTATCTGCACCTCTTCACCTGGAACTGTCCTTCTCTTAACATACTCCACCCCCACAGGCTCGTCTCCAATTTCCAAAGCACCCAGGATCCACTGGACACCCACATGGTGAAGTTTGGAGGTGTGGGTGGTGTGAGGCACAGCCACACCTGGTGTGGTGGTGTTTCCATGGTGTGCTGCACAGCCCTTTCTGACAGCCTCCTGTCACTGAGGAAAATGGAGTAGCTTAGGCTTGTTGTGGCTTGTTACCACCTCACCCTGACAGTAGCACCTAGTTTTGTTTTCTTTCATCATCCTTCCCCAAAGCAGTCCCTTTCTGGGTGATATGGAAAGGAAGGAGGTGTGAGCAGGGGCACACAGAGGCAAGGCAAAACATAGGGGGCAAAGGGAAGGTTTTTGTGTCTTTACCCTTCTTTTTTTTTTTCAATTAGGGGCCAATACAGCCCTTCAGCAGTCCCCTCTCCTCCACAGAACCTGACAGCCACCTCTGCTCATCTCCACCCAGCCATGGGTCTCAGAGCCCTCCAGCAGCCCCACTGGCATTCTCTGCCCTCTCCAGCTGTGCAGAGCAAGGGTGCTCACTGAAAGCTCCAGAAGGAAAACAGGGGTGGGAATAATGAAATTTCTCTGTGGTGACCAGTAACATGACCTGAGGGAATGACATAAAGTTGTGTCAGGGGGGCTTTAGGTTAGATACTAGGAAAAGGTTCTTCAGCCAGAGGGTGGTTGGGCACTGAAACAGGCTCCCCAGCAAAGTGATCACAGCACCAAGCCTGACAAAATCCAAGAGCTGTTTGTCAATGCTCTCAGGCACATGGTGTAATTCCTGTGGTGTGCTGTGCAGGCCCAGAAGTTGGACTCAGTAATTCTTGTGGGTCCCTTCCAACTCAGCATGTTCTGTGATTCTAGGAAATATCGGTCCTGCTCCCTGCACTGTATCTTCCTCTTGGACATAAAATATTCACTTGAGGTCTGCCACACCACCCACACTTCTGACAGCACTAAATCATCTTAAAATTAAAGTGACAACTGAAATGGCATCTTGTCTCTGTCCCTTTGCAGTAAGTGGAAAGACAAAAAGGAAGGACAAGTGCAATGAATGGCAGAATGCTTTGGGATGAAAAGACACAGTTCAGAAACCGCAGTTCAGAGCAGTACTAAGCTTAACAAAAATAGCTCATCATTTGTATCCTAAGATGATACTGGATGTGCATCTACCATTGACTGAGTCAGCGAGATCCCATTTCTCTAAAAGCTCTTGCTCTCATTCTTGGCCATAAAGCCACATAAATAACATATGGTACATACAGCATCATTGACACCTGCCAAAGCTTTGAAATACTTACAAGCTAACTACTAAAGCCAAGCCACCTGTCCAGTGACTTCCACTTGAGTTGTTCCATTTCATAATCCCTATATTATTATGTTGATGGAACACCATAAATCTACATAGTCAGAGAAGACATTCCATCTGCCCTGAAGAAATTACCCTCTGGAGAAGATGAGTGAACTCACAGCAAAACCCCTCAATAGGTAGCTCATCTGAGCCTCAGAAGTTGCTTGGAGAAGGAGGACTGAGGGAAACACTACCAGAGCAGCTTTTGCTTTGTGGTTAGCTGTATGAACATGAGAGAAGGATGGTGACATATATTAGGGATTCCTAGAATCATCAAGGTTGGAAAAGACCTCCAAGTTCATCGAGTTCAACCATACGTGTTTCGGTTAGAGAAACAGCTTGGGCCTGTCCTATGCAAGAGAAATTCTCAGTGTTCTCTGAGCAGCCTAGATACTTGTAAAACTAATTACATGACCAATCACAGCTTAATTGAGGCTCCATTAACTTTTTTTTCTGCAGGTCAGTAGTCTGCCTACTAATTTTCTGTTGCAATGGAGCCCTTCTTACTGCAGGGCCCAAAGATCCTTCCAGGCACTGGTTCTCTAATGTTTTCTGTTTGTAAAAGTTTAGCCCTTCTGGCTCATTCCTCTCTGTGTTCCTCTCCGGGGACATTGTGTTGGGTCCCACTTTGTACCAGGCTTTGAGGAAGTCAGCTTTCACCAGGTGCTTCAGTCAGCATCAGCACTGGCAGAGGTTTATTTGGGTGTTCCCTGGCTCACAGTAAGTGGTGAGCTGATTTCTGGTGAGAAAACAGACTCCTCTCAGAACTAACAATTAACAGGGAAAGGAAGAAAATCCCACCCAAGGGATTTTCCTGCTGGAAGTCACAGCCAGGGAGCCTTGGGCTCACCCTTCCCAGCACCCTTCTTGCTGCTCCTACCCCAGGCCTGCAGCAGAGCTGCACCATTAAGACCTTTATTACATAAATATCAACAAGCAGTATCAGATGGGGATAGGATGGCACAGCTAAAGCATCTGCTGTGGAGTCAGGACTTCCAGCTGCTACGTGAGGCTCTCCCACTGACCTGCAAAATTAGGATATTTTGAGAATTAAATAATCTTGAACAAACCATTTTAACATTATTAGGAAGAAGCTTCTGGGGGACTCCCACACTAGTTAAATTGTAACTATTTGTTATAATTTAAATTTATTATAATTTTTGTTATATATGAGGATAGATCACTGTAGTATTTATAGCTTTATAATAATATTACTATAATCAAGCTTATAATGATTTTATTTTAATAAAAGACTGATTTATATAGCCCTCATAGTTTTAAGTTTCTTGCTCTAAATGCTCACAGAAATGTTTCTAGATAAGGCAGTGTTTATGTTGAGATTTGACTAATTAGAACACTACCAAACAAGCTACAAGAAGTAAATGATAGCTGTATTGCCAAAAATGGGTTTTAGCTGATTTATTAATAACATTCACTTCTTGCTCTTATAGCTAATCAAGAGACTCCTCGAAGTCTATGAACTTAGTTTTTCACAGGACTGATTTGGCTTGCTCTGAAAATTCAGCCCGGCACTGCACAAACCTCCAAAAGAGTGCAGGTATATAGCTCAAAAATTATGTGAGATTTAGACAGTTGATGCAAAACCTTTTAACATCTAACAACCTCATTCTGCTGTCACATCCCACTGGAGGCACAAAAGCATGAATGGATATCAATGTTTAGGTATTTACAAAGAAGTTTCATAGAATCATAGAATGGTTTGGGTCGGAAGGGACATCAAAATTTGACTAGTTCCAACCCTCTGCCGTGGGCAGGGACACCTTCCACTAGACCAGGTTGCTCAGAGGCCCATCCAACCTGGCCTTAAACACTGCCAGGGATGGGGCAGCCACAGCTTCTCTGGGCAACCTGTGCTAGTGCCTCCCCACCTTCACAGTGAAGAATTTATTTTTAATATCTATCCTAAGTCTGCTCTCTTTTAGTTTGAATCCATCCCCCATTCTCCTGTCCCTAATGGCCCTTGTAAAAAGGGCCTCTCTTATAGGGACTGGATTTCTTCCCTCTACCCTGCTTGGAAGGGCTTTATATGATAATGTTTGCACAGCACATTCAGCAGATCAGTTTCTACACAAACCTTGCACAGATTCAGTGCCTGGATGAAGTTGCTGTTTCACCTACACTGCTTTGATGAAGTGCACAAAACCAGAATGGGACAGCCTGGGCTGCCAATCCCCAAAGGATTCCTGTCCACGTCTCCTGCCACTGGACAAGGCATAGTTAGCACAAAGCCTGATTGCATATTTGCCTGGGATTTGGATGGGATTGGAGGAGGACTCCATTCTCATTTCCTCTTGCTGAACTTCCCCATTAAATAATATGAGTAAGGCTGAAGAGAGAAGACAAGAGTATGCATAATGATTAGGGTCTCAGTGTGCAGGTTGGGTGCTGTTAAGTCTTCACAAGCAGAGAAGGGAACCTGAATTTGAACACCCCAAAGCCCAGAGGAACAGTCAACAAGGCTGTTAACTAAACACTGATACCCTTCCTGAAGAAAAGGAATGATGCCTTTTCTATTTTCCAAATGCAACACCCTGCCCCCTCCTTTTTTCACTATTGCCATTTTTCTTCAGTTTACAGGGAGATCTGCTATGAAACAGCTCTCCCAGCACTTCACATACATCATGTTTAACTTTTTATTCAGGATTGTAAACAAAGTAGGCAACCATCCCCACAAAAAATTAGGCTCTGGATTCTGAATTGAGTCCTGGGTGTCCTGTCCCTATTCCCCCTAAGAACTGAAAAGTAACAAAGAGGGACATACACTATTTTTTCCCAGCAGCTTCAGTCCACCTTTTAGTCCTACCTCTTTGCACTCCAAATTAGGTGGGAATACAGACACTTCTCTCTTCTTTAAGTACAGAAAGAGCTATCCATGAGCTCAACTTCAATGGGTCTTTTAAGGCTGCAGAAAGTCTGGCAGGAGAAGGTGTGATGCAAATTGAAGAGCAGTGGCAGAAATATCCAATGGTTTACCACCTGTGAATAAAGGGAACGAGTCAGGCCTGTCTTTGAGAGATGGGGAGAGCCTCCCCCTGTGCTTCTTCTGCCTCCATCTTAAACTATGGCAGCCTGCTCATGCAGAAACCTCCAGTTCTCCGTGCTCAGCACAGTGAGTAAGATGTTTCACAATTAATGCCAAGCTGATGCAAGCAAAGTGATGTTACACAGAAACTGAGCACTGACATCCAAATTCAATACAGGAACAGATAAAAGGGTGTCGTTAGAAAAGACATCCAAAACTTACCTTTTTCCAGATGAGGGCATATATGATCTTTCCTTTATTAGAAATAGTATGAACCTAACCACAAATAGAACAATTAATTTGTGTGCATTTCCACAGGTATGGGTATTGAAATGAAGAAAACTAGGCATTTTTTTGATGTAACTTTTCAAGGCTAGTAACTTATTGCAGTCATGTTTTTGCTTCATCTACATATTGAGTCTCTGTCCCCTTATCAAACATCAAAAGATCATGTTTGCCCTTTCAATTTCAGATATATTTTGTCTACACACAGCCTGTGTGTTAAGCATTTTATTCAATAATGCGCCTTTCCCAGGGAACTGTTTCTTTTTTCACCTTTCAAATTCAGCCTTTCTAGTCCTGACTGGGGCTGGCTTCTTATTTGATAATGTTTGGGTGATGAGTTTTCCTAAATTGATTTGTAGCTGTCTGTTCAGTGCCTTACAGAGACCTCCTCATGGCTTACATGGGAAGCTGAGAGGGGCTTGGGGGAGATGCAAATATTTTAATTTAAAAAAAAAAAACCAAGAAAAAATATGTGTAATACTTGAACAATATTTGGTATGATCATATACACCAGCCAAACAATCTTTGGTCTGAGCAGCTGGAGATAATAATTGTCTCTCTCTGCAGAGGAGGGCAACAATAGCAGGTTGGCAGTAATATTCACAGGTTTTGTACAGTTAAACCCCTCTACACACTTACAGTAGACCATTTATCCATTTTCCTTCTTCACAAATCAACAGCATCTGCATCTCCTACTGACTTAGATATAGGTCCTCTGGTATGGATTTAAGTGCTCAATTCAAGTTACTAGTTAGCTGAAAAAGTTGGCCAAAGCAAGCAATTGACAACAGTGAAATTAAAGCTCAGGGCTGTTTGTTGGTCACTCCTGCAAGTTATATTACAACTAGAGAAGGATTAAGATTCCTGTTTGGTTTAGGAAGGATTGAATGATTTAATCTCCAAACCTCATCTGAATGTACTCCTGCACTGATGCAGCCATGTGGCAAATGCACCATAACGATTGTATTGTTATTTTTCAGACGGGAAAGTTGCTGACAGAGGCGGGCTCTTACCAGAGCATCCAGACAAGCAGGGAGCTGGCTGTTGCTGTGAGCCCCTTGCAGACGCCACATCCCTGAGATGGACCTGTAGGGAGCAAGGCACTGTATTTATTTCCAACGTGCATACGAGCATTTCCCAACAAAGTGAATAATTCCCCATGCCTGCGTGAGACGATGCTTTGAAAAAACCACACAGGCAGCCACAAACAAAGGATTCCCGGACACGGAGCTCCTCGAATTGGGAGTCGGTCCCTTCGCCTGGCATTTCCCTGGAGTCTGCCAGGCGCGGGGCTCCAGCCCATCTCCTCACGCACATTAATGGGGACGGTGGGACAGCCTGAGCAGCGACACCCCAGCCTCCCCGAGCCCACCTCAGCTGTGGGATGCGAGCGTTTCCCACCGCAGGACCACGCTCCCCCGCCCCACCAGCCGGGACGGCGGTGAGACGCCGCCACCTCCGACTGACACCGCGACCGGGTCAGTCCTCGTTGGCTGCAGAAGCCCAGCCCGGGGGGAGCCAGCCCAGCGCCGACAGACGGCGGCCACCGCCGCCGCCCCGCTCGCAGCACACGCTCCTCACGCCTCGCCCCGCTCCCCGCGGCCCCCCCCGCCCGCCGCCGCACGGACCTCACGGGCCTCACGTCCCCCTGCAGCCGCCGCGCGCGCCGCGCCGGGCCCGCCCCGCATTGGCCGGAGCCCCGCCCGAGCCCGCCGCCCATTGGCGGAGGCGCGGGGCGCACGGGCTACGCCAATGGGAGCGCGGCGGGGGCGGGGCGCGCGGCCGGGCCGCGGCCGGGGGCGGCGGCGGTAAACAGGCGTGCGGGCCCGGGCCGCGGCCGCTGAGCGGAGCGAAACGGAGCCGAGCCGGTGCCCGCTGGGCTGTGCCGGGCCAGGGTATGGGGAGCGACCGCGGCGGCGGGGAGGGCGGGCCGGCCGGCGGCGGGGTGGAGGCAGCGGAGCACCCGGCAGTGGTCGTGCCCCCGGCAGTGGTCGTGCCCCCGGCAGTGGTGGTGCCCCTGGCTGTGGTAGTACCCCTGGCTGTGGTAGTACCCCTGGCTGTGGGAGTGCCCCGGCGGTGGGAGTTCGTCCGTTGCGATGCGGGGGAGCGGTGCGGGAAGGGATGCGGGTGATGGCGGCGGAGGCGCTGCCGCAGGGAGGACGCCCATGCCCGGCGCGGCGCCTCGGGCCGGGGGTCGCTCCCCCGGGGCGCGTTCTCCGTGGGGGGGACGTGTGCGGGGTCCGGCGGTCGATGGCGGCTGCGGGGCAGCGGGGCTGCACTCGGGCAGGAGGCGCCCGGGGCTGCGGCCTTCCCGTGCCCTTGGCCGCGTCCCGTCGGGGTGAGAGCGGGGCCAGCCGGGTCCCGCCTCCTGCCCGAGCGCAGCCCCGCGCTCGGCAGCGCCGGGCTGGGAGCGGGACTGGCGCCTCAGCGCACCCGGGCAGGTGCGCGGGCTGAGCGAGGAGTGCAGCCGAAGGGTGACCAGGGAAAAGGGTGGAATCCGCCGTTCGCCTTGCCCAAGGACACCACGGCAACCTGGTGCTGTGCTGCTTTTCAGGCTGCTCCCGCTTGGGACCTCGCTCCTCTCTGTGGCTGGCTCCGTGCGTCTGGCTTGGAGATGGATGTAAAATAAAGCTGTTGGGTGGTTCTTAAGCTTTGCTTGTGGCTTAAATGGGGGTAAAAAAACCCCACCCTGTGAGTCCCCTGCCTCTGGTAAAATGCCTGAGGAAATAATCTTTCTTTTTATAGGCAAAGAGCCTTGTACAGTCTTTGTAACAATGTGAATAGGAACTGATGGGGAGATACTTAGTTTTAAACAGACAAGGAACAAGCTACCTATAAACACTATAAATATGAAAGTTTGGTTTGTATAATGTTGTTTTCATGGTTACTGACCATTTTGATTTCTGTAGGACTGTGTCATAAGAAATAACACTATTTCCAGTAGCCCAATAAGGTTGTGTTCCATGCAGCAGGAATGTAGGTGGGGAGTTTCTCTGTATTCCCCTCCATGCAATGAAAATCCAAACTTTGTTGTCGGTGTTACAAAAGGAAATTAAAGCTTTTCTTACAGTAACTGAAAGTTTCGTTTTCCTAAAAAGAATTAATTTAACGATTTCTGATGTTTTTCAGAGTTGCTTGTCTGTAAATTAGATTGTTTTACTAGACTTGGGTGTATTAATTGAGAACATACAAAATAAGTCTTAGCTCTGGGTGCTGAAGGATAGTGGCCAAAGTCAATAGTAGCTCAACAAAATATTTCAGAAGGGACCAAGAAATTGTTCTTTATACAGAGTGAATGCTAATTGGTGTCTAAGGGTGTATTGGTAGTTTAGCATTTCTCTGTCATGGGATGAGAACATTCATATGTTATCAGAAGGAGTTTAGCTGCAGCTCACAGGAACTGCAGCTAGCAAGAGCTAGCAAGAACCTTATTGCTCTTAGACCAGGAGAGTTCTTTTTGTATTTTGTAGAGTTTTTGTTTCATTGCTGTTAATTAGCAGTGACCTTGGTAACCTTGAATAAGATACACTTAGAAGAAGCAATGTTATGTTGTGCAGGCTTATTGGAGATGGGGAAGAAAATGGGTGGCCTGCTGTGCTTTGACAGTGTCTCCCTTTTAATGATGAATTAGTGAGATCAGTAGAAGAAAAGGCCAGATGTGGAGAATTGCCTCACACCTTTACTGTCCGAGAGCTGATCACCTTGTCTCGTTCCTGCCAAGGGGAATTCTGTGCTGTGCAGTGCAGGTCTGGTTAATTCATTTGTGATAGTTAACACAAGTTAATAATAGCTCAGTGCATCCATGCAGCAAGAACAGAACTTCTTTTGGCTTCTAGTCTTCCAGTAGGCCTTTTAAAGGCAAGTGGTGGTCTGTTCTTTTACACCGTTTGTCAGGCTGTATTATTGTTCTGGAAACTGAGAGGGAGCAAGGGACAGGAGCTGAATTCCTGCTTCTTGATTTTTAATGTTAAGGCAAGTTGATTGCTTATGGAGTTGAGGTTTTATTTTGTTAGGTAGAGCTTGGTGTTTTTTTCCTGCCTGCATGTGTTTTTTCTTCACTGTTTTAACCAGGGTGCAAGGCATGGCGTGTCTTATGATCTGTCATCTTGTGTGTCAGTGTGCGTGGTATAAAGTGTTTGATCCAGGTGGCTTGCCAAATGCATCTCAGGACTTAGCTTGGTGCATGAATAAGCATTTTTCTTTTTCCTTAAATCTGTCCCGCTGGGTGAACAGTCCAGCCTCTAGGATGGAGGTAGTGAGTCGGAAGCAGTATTTAGGAATCATATCTCCAGTGTGATGTAGGTCTTCTTATCTTCTTCCTCTAAAACTGCTAAAGAAAGAAGTCTGGAAGAGGAGGTTTTTTGCCCTAAGGAGCTGTATATTCTGCAACAGAGCAGCTTTAGGAGAGGAGTAGCTTCTCTTTCAGCTTGTTTTATGAAAGTGCTGAAAGTGCTGCCTTGTGCTATGAGTACCTGCTTTCCTTCAGGACATGAGGAAGAAAATTAGTTATTTGCAGGTGGAGCTAAAATGCAAGCTGGCAGTGAAGCACAGTAGTTGCAGGGCGTGGGTTCAATCTCTGTCTGCTTTCTCATCCAGCAGTGAAAGCTCGTTTTATAGGCATGGTCCTATCTTCACATTCAATTTTTTATCTTTAGCTACTCAGTTTTTTTAGATGCCACTTGTTTTGCTCCTCTCACCTCTCTTTCCCCCTTACAATAGATGGCAAAATTAAATCAATCTGAGCTGGTGACAGAGACCCAAGAAACAACAGGATAAATGAGTTTTGCCTTTTCTTTGCACAGTTGTGTTTCTGCACTGCATTTTAATGGCATTTTAATGGCTTTTGTGTTTTGTCAGTTAGTAGAGGTGTAGAGCTAAATAAAGCATGTTCAGTTCCCAGCTATCCAGTCTCTGAAATATTTTGTGTGCTTCTCGCAGCATAGAAAATGACATTACTTGCTCTGAAAACCCTAGCTGTCAGTCTGTGGAGCTGGCTTTTAGAAATTTCAAATTTTAATGTCTGCTTAAGCAGGTCTGCATGCTTGTCCACAGTTTAAAAACAGGTGTTTTTTTCTGGAAGCTGCATGAGATTTTCTCTTTTTTCTTAAATAAAGCCTCTGTAGATTCTGTATGTGGAGACGCTGGGAAGGATGATCTGTTCATGGTCTGTATGGTCCTAGAGCTGTTTTGTGATGTCCAGGTGATAAGTTCCACTTACAAAGTTCTCCTACTGTGTTTGTTTTGCCTCGGTAGATTGTCCTGGTTTTTGGTGTAGATTAGATCTTTATGTGGCCCCTTTCATTGCTATTCATGCCTCCTTTTTAACTAGTTGCGTGCCTTGTTTTATTTCTGGGTCTGCTGAACAAGTGAACTACAGAAGGGCTTGGAGTATTCTGAAATGTCACAGCTCTCCTGCTGTCTGGATTGTGCCATTTGGAAGGATAAATTCCTCATCATATTTTGATATTCATCAACAGAGTAGTTTGGATTAGGGAAGATATGGAAGGGAGAATGACTGGGCAGGAAACTGCAGGTGGATTGAGTGTTTTCTTTAGAGAACTGTTCTGAAATCAGTAAGCCTGATAAAATTTTACATTGCACAGCAAAGCTTTGTGGAGCATGGCCTTTCAGAATTTACTCTGGGAGTCTGGGGTTTTTAAAAGGCAGCTGTATAAACTGCAAAAAACTTTGTTTTTTCTGGTTTGGAAAGGCAATGTATTTATATTGTGCAGAATGTGATGTCATAAAGTCTATACATAGAGAGCATAAAGAGTTGTAGATTACAGATTCTGTATCAGGTCTGAGAGCTTGCAGGTTAGGCTTAGCTGTATATAGAAATATAGAGCTCCTTGCTCTCTCTTGCCCTAGTGTCCAAAGTACCTTCGTGTGGGGAGCAAGAGCTGACAGAAATAACTTGTCTGTGGCAGGGCTGCCATGCAGGAGCTGTAGGTTCTGATAGACCATGTTCCTCTGCAGCACAGAAATCAGTTTGTCTTCTAGAAGTAGTCTTTTTTTTTTTGCCCTGGTCTTCTTTTTCAGGGAGGATTTGGCACAGCCAGAAAAATGAAAGCTCCCACAGCCAGGGCACTGGTATGTCAGGGGGTTATGAATAGACTAGGATGTGTTATAAGTTGCTAAATTGGGACCTAAGCCCAGCTTCCAGGGCAAGGTTGGATGCCATGAGGTCTATACAGACATGAATGCCTCCAGGATCAATAGTGGGATCAGTGGCTGTGCTGTTTGCCTGCTGCTCACAGTGGTGACAGAGGGATTGTTCTCGGCACAGGGGGGTGTGTTTGCCATCCAGGCAGACCTGTGGGGGTACCATTTACAGACTTGATAACAGCGACTTGGGGTGTGGTGTGCAAGGGTCTGTCCTGGTGTACACAAAGGGTGATAAGCAAAATACCCTCTTACACCTGAGGAAGAACAGGTGTACAGCACGATTACAGGTTGTGTCTAGTTCTTAGAAAGGTTCTGTCTAGAAGCCACTGCCAGTGTGGCAGTTAATGGTGACTGTTGGCAAGATATTGTTTAGGTGGTCAGAAAACCAGCTCTAAATCCTTGTCTTTGATTTATAGAGGTAGGTGTATAGAGGACTCTTAGTGTGTGCTGTAAGGATCAGTGTACTATGGAGAACATTGGGATTCTGGTCCCAGCCCCATGCCAGACAGGCAGTGTAAATTTGGGTAGATCACCTATTCTCTTCCCGCTAAAGTAGACAACTGTGCTATCAGTCCCCTTTCCTGAGCTTTTTGAGAGTTATGAGTGAAGAGGGGTGTGTGTTTAAATACAAGAGGAAGAACTACTACTTTTCTCAAGACTTTTGCTTTAAGTAGTGGTGTATCTGAGTATAAAGGAATCTGCACTTGTTTATGAGGCATAGTACTTTATTGGTTTCCAGTTCCTAAACTGGACTTGGTATGCTTTTGGAAAGTCAAAACTTCTAATAAAAACAATTGTAGCATAACAGCGTATGCAAAAAGAAAAATTAGCTGCAAGTTGATAACCTCCTTCATTTATACTTTATATTCAAATTCAGAGTACAAGACCAGTGGGGAGTTCTGTTGATTCCTGAGCAGAACTGTGCATCAGAGGGAGCTGAGCTTTGGTGGTCTCTTCTGCTCTAACTGCTGAAGTGACTGAGAGAATAGAGCTGCTCTGCAGACTTGGGAAAGGTGTTTGTAGTGTTCAGAGTCTATTTGAAGCTCAGTGTTTGGGTTTGATCAGTGAAGGGCTTTAGTGTAACCTTTTTATAAATACTGCTAGGTAGAGTTATTCCATATGGATGTGGGGGATTTTTCTTCTCAAGTAATGCTGTGTTACCATTGATGGGGTGACTTGGCACTAGTGAACTGTGCTTTTGTGTAAACTTTTCATAAACCTAAATAAAGGTTTAATTTTGTAGTAGTTCTTTTTCTTAAGTACATGCTTCAAATATTGTATCTGCCAGAATCTCATATTAATCTGTGTGCTTGGAGGTCATGCTTTGTTTTGGTTTTAGTATACTGTTGTCCTTGTTGCTGAGTGAATGATCTACATGCATGGGAAGTGACATTAATCCAGAGTTTATCAGAATTATTCATGTGATTGAAGTTACACTTAAGGCTTTTGAGCAATGCAGAGGATGCAGTGCAATGCACTTATAAGCATAGCCCACTGTATAAACAGAAGCGAAAACCTTTTTTTTTTTTCTTGTCCTCTTATTCCTTCTCCCATTCCTCTTGGTAACAGAGGTAATACAAAGATTGTGTATTGAGTATAGATTGAAATCCATCCCCATGGCCAAAAACATTTTGCCTTGCAAATGAGAGAAATGTTTTTTGGTTTTGTTTCGTTTTTTTTTTTAATTTTTTTTTTTATTATGGGCCCTCAGCTGCAGACTTAATTCTCAGGAGCAGACACAGATCACATTCCTGGGGAAAAGTGAGCGAGCAGAGACCATTAAGTCACAGCAAGTGAGCTGGATCTACCTCAGTGTAACAGCAAACAGCATGTGCCCAGGACAGGATTTATTAGTGTATTGTGTCAAGGCATATCAGAAGTGACCTGTAATGAGACCTGCGCTCTCTTAATTGTGGGAAATCTTAATCGTGGCTAAATTATTTCTAGATCTTTGTAGATTATTTCCATCTGTGGGTATAAGGATACTGTGTTAACTCCAGGCATGTGGGCTGTGGCTGTGCTATTGCATGTCCCCAGACATTGTCCAGAAAGAAGTAAACAGGACTGTTGGTCCAGAGCATTCACTTTGCACAGATGTATCTGTGCCTAAAATAAAGCAGGCTGTGCTTACTTTTAAAGTGTCCAGGCATTCTTTTCGCTCTTATGTGTGTCAAGCCATTTATGGGGAAAATTGGGTTTTGAACTAGCTGTCATTTGCCAAAAATGAGTTCTAAGCCTTCTGAATTTCGGTGGAAAGGGGCATTTGTCTGCCAAGTGGCCCATTTTTATCAGTGTGTGTACTGCTATTGTAGTGATTAGGGAGCAAACCAGTTCCGCTTGCCCTTCAAAGGTGTTTGTTTTAAATGGCATTGGCAAACTGCTTTGTGGAAGGGTGGATGTAAAGCAGCTTTCAGAGACTTGATGAATTCAGCTTAAGGGGGGCTTGAGTGCAAGCCACGGGGCAGGGTCAAATGTAGGGGTCCTTACTTCTGTTACAGGTCACATCTTTAAAGACATTTCTTTTGGAGATGCGATGTATAGGAGTTACAGGGAAGGGAAGAATGAAGGATAGGCAAAGTGGTTTTTCAGTTTGATATAAATGATGATGACAACTTCTTCCTTTTAAAATGCTGGTTTTGTGCCCTGCATGGTTAAAATTTGGGTCAGCTGCAACCCAAGGAATACAGCTAATGAAAATACATCTAGGCAGGGACCTGGCAATCTGCTATCAAAGGAACTGGTGGGGAGGTGTGTGATGGAACTGAAAAAGGCCATGAATGAAAGGATCACATGAAAGGGTTGGTATGGCAACAAACATAAAAAGAAATGGAAAAAGTCTGTAAAAGAACAGTTACAGAGCAGCTTAATGAATAATAGTTATATTGAACTTAGTCTACTGTTGGCTCATGGCCATGGAACAATGTCCTGAGTATCTGGCCTTCTGCATCTTGCTTGTGGTGTTTATTATTTTTATTTCAGTATACTCTTGCCACACTTGCTCTGATGGTGTGGGTGGTTATAACACTGAAACCAGGGCTTTAGTCCTTGTTTAGATACCACTAAGATAACAGTGATTGTAATAAAGGATAATGGAGAGAGGGAAGATGTAGAGGCCACTTTCTCTTCCTGATATGTGATATCTAATTATCTGCCTTACTACCTGTCCAAGTGAATATTATTTTATTTTCATTTATTTAGAATAGAAGTTGAAGATAAAGAAGGCAGTTAAAACTGCAGACCTGAGAGGGGGAATATGGGCTGCTGTAAAACTGCTTTGGTTTTGTGTGGGGGATTTTCTGATTTTTTTCCTTTGGCTAGTTATTTTGTGTTATGTTGTTTTATTTTTTAAATTATTCAGCAGTTTTTGGGTGTATAACAAAGTGTTGATAATAGAGGTAGTTCCCGTAAACTGAAAGAGGCTGTGTTGTCATGCACAGAAAACTTTCAGATATGTTTCTGCTGTTTGTATGATTAGAAATCTTGTATTTATCTTGGTCCATGCTATATACATGTGTTTGTATAGATGCATGTGCATATGTATATCTGAGTAAGGCTTTTCACTGTACAAGTATCTGGAACAAAGTTCATGGAGTATGAAGCTGGTTTGTGTGTCTGTAGGAACACATGGAAAAGAAAGGGAATGAATGGAAGAATGTGTTTTTAAAGCAGGACAAATATGTGATTTCTTCATTTGCTTGTAGTGAGGCTCTTGTTTTCTGTTATTGGCCTCTGATGAGTGTCTCACTACTCTTGCTTAAACCTTCAGTCCAATAATCTGGAATGTTGAAAAGGGGAGGAAACTTGGCAGTCAGTGACTCTAGAGAGTGGTGGGTTGTGAGGCTGAGGATTGTTGCACACAGGAGGATCCCAGGAATTGGTTTAGTTTTGCTGTTGCAAGAGGACTCTGAATCAGGTGGCATCTAACCCGTAGAAGCTCCTCTGCCCACCGTGTGGACCTTGCCTGGTGTCTGAGGATGGCTTGGCTCCAGCTTCCTCATTCTGGAAGGTGTGGGGGTTTTCCAAGGGTTCATTCAACTGTGAGAAGCTTACTAAGCCGAATCTCTGACCCTGCCTATTTTTGGAAAAGGGCTCATGATCAACACTTGTCAGCCCTCTTTAGTCCAGGTTAGAGGCACTCTGACAGCTTCTGTAGAACACCACTGACTTGTCCATGCTCTGTGCTAGCAGCGCCCCACTTTGCCAGTGCTAGATAAAGGATCCTCAGGGAGAAAGTCGAGTGTGATACAGACTTTGTACACTTGGGATAACTCCATTTGGAACCACTCCCTAAATCTCCTCCTGATAGAACTTTCTTATACTGTATTTATTGATTTAGTAGGGTATGAATAGAACTTATCTTGGGGGGAAAAAGTATTTTACCTCCTGTCTGTGCTGGGTATTAACACAAGTGTAGTTGTTGGGTACAGTACCAGCCTTCTCAGAAGAGTTTGCTTCCCATGTCAGTTTTTCTCTTGTCCTTGCTTGTGCTTATTGCTTTTTCATTGAAGAAGAGGCAATTTTCCTAATGCTTGGCTAATTTTTTTTTTTTATGTAGTCTTTTACCTTCTTGATTTTCTAGCATATATTTATTTAGAATAGCTTGTCCTTTGGCAGCACTGCATAGGAGCATGTTGCTGATGCTTCTGGGCTAACAAATCACTTACCTGGTACCAAGGTGGTTATAGCTGCTGTGCAGAGCAAGTGGGGCTGATAACATAGAAGTCAGAGAGATATTGGTAAGAATTCACCCTGTGCAGTGTCTTGTAGCCAAATCTGTGCAGGGCAATAGATCCTCTTTGCTTGTGGATATATTTAGCAGTGGAAGGTTGAATGAGTGTTGTGCGATGTGTGTTTTCTACTTGTGGTTGCATTAGCTTCCCTGATATTTTGTTTGGAGATTTATTACTTTTAAAAAAAACATATTTAGCATATCATAACTGCCACTTTGTGACAAGGTCTTCGGCTGTTTTTGGGTGAAAGGAGTGTATAGATTTATTACTGTTGATTGGTAAGAATACGTGTTAAAAGTGGATTTTGGTTTTTTTTTTTGTGTGTGTGTGTTGTCCAAATCTGTATTGGCTTACCTTTTGTTGCCCTTCTTGGGATGGAGGAAATGAACTTTTTGAACTCAAACTTTCCTTGCTGCTAATACTTGTGATCACAAAAACACTTATTTCTTAATAGTGGCAACCTTTGAATGGTTTCATTTCAGCTGGGACAGTACTGGGTTGTTGGCTGCTTTCTTTGCCTGGCTCTGAACTGCAGGGATAGCCTGCAAATAAATGCTTTGAGTGAGGTCCATGTGGAAATTTCCAGTGTGAAGATGTAGGGGTAGGAAAACACTTCCTGTTGACAGTGTAGATTTCCTACCTGACAGGCAACTTTTGAGTTTAGAAGTGCATTATGCGATGTTAAAACAGATCATAGTGGTTAAATTCAGAGAGGTACAGGAGTAACATTTTTTAGAGGTCTGGAACATATGGATAGGTCTTCTAATGAGAACCACAGAATAAATCACCCAGGTGTGCTTGGTTTTTATTTTTACAGCTAACCTGTTAAGGCCAGATTCATTTTAAGCACTTGACTCTTGACTGTCCTGTTAACAGTGTACGTAGAACTTGTAAGTGTAACACTTTCTGGCTGCAGTGCTTGTTCCTGATTTTGTTCACTGATAAAGCAGTGGTTGAACAAATATCTCAGTAAACGGGCTTTATCCTCCATTTGCATAATAATGTCTCTCCGAAGTTCAGCTGTAGTAATCTGTGCATTTCCTGTGTGATTGCAGCAAAATTGTGTGCTCAGACAGAAATATAGCTTTAGCAGTCAATTTTTCTCTTTCACAGTCTGTTCTTCTTCATGACTAGTACAGCGGACAAGGCTTGTGCTTCCTGAGAAGGTAACTGGATCCAGTTGCTTGTGGGCTGCAGCTGGGTGTAATGCCATGTGTGCTCTTGACTCAGGACCACTTGTACCACACCAGTGTATTAACATTTAGTTCAGTATATGTGCATGTTGACAGGTTATCTTCTAAGAATGGGTTAATACCTGTGTAGCTACCTAGGAAATAACTTAAATTTGTGGCCTTTGACTAGTGCTCTGTGCCTATTGAAGCCAGAACATTTTTTTTTCTCCAAATCATTACAGACACTGCTGTATGGACAAGGTTGGACCTTAGTCGACATCTTGTTCCAACTGCATGCCTCTTTGTCGGTAAAGATGGGAACATGTGCAACTGAGGCAGTCCTGGAACTGTGACTCTATGCTTTAAAGGGTGTAGCAGATGAGTGAAATAAGCAGGTGAAAATCTCCCCTGCAAAATGGTTTTGCACCCCAGCCACTGGATTTCTATTACATGGACCACAGTGATGTAGGAGCGCCAGTATCCTGAGTCTGAGCCTGGTTCTAGGCTGAGCCAAAGGAGTTAATGGAAATTACTCATCGTAATCAACGTCTTTGTCAACAAAGACACACTTTGTTCTGCATCCTGCAGTGCCCAGTTTGTATTTGAAGATATTGAAATGGCACAGGCTGTTGCAAATCTGAGATGGACCCCCTTGAAAAGGAAGGGGGGCTGAGTCAAATATTCACTGTAGTGCAGCATGTTGCAAATGCTGTGGTAGGTAGATGTTGTGAGCATGCTTAAATTTCCAACTAAAAGTAGCAGAATGAGTTACAAGCTGGGGATGGAACAGACGATGGAGCAGACTAAGGAGAGGGGACAAAACTTAATCATTGGTGTGGGAGTGAAGAAATTCGGCTGTCAAATGAGCAGGCACAGCTCCAGGGCAGGAATGGAATATGACAGTGAACTTGATCAGTGCTATCAGGACCTGAGAACATATTCCAAGGCCCCATAATAATTAAAGGTCAAATGCTAATGTTTTTAATCTATTTCTAACATCTGGGATGAATCAAGACAGTCTTTGCTGTGTTTACTGACATTTACCTGTCTTTGCTTGCCCTGGTCAATTTGGTAACTTGGATATTTGTATGGAGTCCTGGAAAGTTATCCTAGTTGTGAGAACAGGGAGAGTTCTCTTTTCCTGCTAAGATCAGCTAACTAGGCCCTCAGGCTGGCCTGGGTGCTATCTGTGCTGCAGTCAAGTTACCATGGTGGCTGCTTGCCAAAGCAGGAAGAGATGTGCTGGGAATATGCTGTCAGCTCTTAGGGGATGTGAAACCTGTTGCAAACTTGTTCTTGACATATTTTCTCCCTGTTCCCTCTCCCTTATTATCTTTCAGCGCAGAAAGACATCAGACATGGCGGGTGATGCCATCATGGTCATGAGGGGCTTGACCAAGCTCAGTAAAGCCATCCTGGAAACCCAAGCAGGACAGCTTCGGCAGGTGCTCCTCGGGGGAGATGCAGTCACCATTGCAAAGACTCTCCAGGCCACTGCTGAGGAGCAGTTCAGTTCTGCTTTGGGGAAGGTGCAGGTAAGCAAAGCTCTTTGTGCATGGTCTAGTCTGAGGTTTTGCTTTTTCTACAGGTACTCTTTTGGTTTTGTTGTGTGAGTGTCTGGGAACTCGCATCTTGAATGAGAGCCCAGTTCTGAAGTGCGGGATTGATAATAATAGTAACGTCGAAATGCTCTGGAATTCTTTGCAATCTGTGGTGTGTGGAAGGTGCTTGGACAGGAATGGGAGTGGAATGTTAATGTTTCCATTACTGTGTGTTTAAGACATGCTGAATAAGAAGAGTGCTCTGTTCATTTCATCTTGTCAAAGATCAAGCTCTTGTTAAGATTGGTCAGCAGCTTTGTTATTTAGAGTCTCCTTTAAACTTCAGGCATTGATTTACCTCTTTTAGAGTGCGTTGGATTTATCTCAGTGCTGCTTCCTTCCTTGGCAGAATTGGTGCACAAGATATTTTTTCAGTGTCTCAGGATCAGGTGTTTGCATGTTCATTACTTAGAGCCCAGGCTGGATTTTCAGAACTGGCTTTCAAATGAGGAACATAAGGAAAGCCAGACAGCAGCTTCTCTCATCAGAGATGGGGATAGATTTATAAGAGCTTCGTGTTTGCTGTGCTGCCATCTTTTGAAAGCAAGGGGCTTATCTGTGGCAGTTCTCTCTCACGATCCTTTAGAAAGAGTGTGTAGCTAAGATTGTTTTTGAAGCAGAAACTAATGAATGAGATTTTGATGATTTTTATGCAGTGAGCTTCGACTATCGTGGCACTAGTCTGTCACTTCAGTCCTAGAATCTGGGCCTGTGTTTTCTGGTTTTATTTAAGCTTGCAGTAGAACTAACTTGTGTGTTTATGGGAATTGTGCTTTGTCTTGTCATTGCACCCAAGAGGAGAGAGACGATATTCTTCTGTTTCTGTACATGTTTCTTTGCACAAGAGAAGCCCAGTGAGCACAACAGCAGAACATTTGTCCTGCAATCTGTAAGTGGGTTGCAAGAGAAGTTGCTGCCAAAGCAGGACTCAGTAAGAAATCTAAACACAACATTTTCTGTCTTGAAGAGAGGAAGATCTTTTACATTAAGTGTCAGGATTTTAGCTGTCTGGCATGTTTCTAAAAATTTAAGTATGGAAGTAAGGAGGCCTTCTTGCTTGGTCAGTACTGTGGGCCACAGTCCCCATCTGTAAACATTTCTCCTCTCCTCCCCTGCTGTGATGTTGAGGTTCAGAATAGCATGAGACCTGCTGAATAACAGGAAAGACCATGTTCTGTTTTTTTCTCTAAGGAAGGGAAATTTAATTAGTGTTTAGGAAAGAGCCTGAAATATGCTGCCTTCTTGCCTGACCACAGCAGGATTTAAAATCCTGTTGATAGCCTGTAATAATCATCAGTTATTTTATGGTATTGCCACTGCTGAGATAGGTAACTAGAATATGTCAGGGAATAAATGAACAGGAGATAATGCTCTGCTGTTGATTTTTATTTATGTATTTATTTTTGACTGAAAAGTGTTAAGAAATATCTGGACTTTGTGGGGCAGCTTTTGCAAGGTTAGGACCAAAAAGAGAAAAGTGTCAGGAGAAGCTTGCCTGGAGTGTTGCTGTGCCCAATGCTGTTATCCTTGCTCCAGGCACAGAATTTTATTTATTTTGGGATGACAACACATAGTTTAGCGGTTGAATAATGGAATGTGTTTTTCAGTTGGTAGTGTCATGGCTGTGAAAGGCTGAGCTTACTCTGCCTGTAAGTAGGTATGTGGTATTGCTTCAGGTGACTATGGGCTTGGAAGTACTCACGTTGTGTGACTGAAAACAGGAGGGGAGGAGGGAAAACAATCTTATTCTTATGTGATAGTGCAGCTCCCATCACCTGTTGTTTCTGAGCAGTGCATTGCTTCTAGTGAACTCCATATTTAGTGACCCTTTCCGGCAGTGTATGTAAAAACAAGGTGTTTCCAGTTATGGATATTGGAGAAACTTAAAGAATTTGTCCTATCATTGGAGTTAAAAGGTGATTAAAAGGTGCCAGGGATTCCAGGCATCCTCAGCATCTCTTTCTTTCTTGTCTCTTACTATGAATGTCTGCAGTGCCAGAATCTCTAAGTCTCTATAATTCCTTACTGTGGAGACATGACACCTAGCTGCATGCTCGTCTCTGAGGACCACAGGTGGGTAGGGAGCAAGATTTAAGATCTTTAACTAAAATATTTCAATTATTGTTTGCAGGAACTAGGCAAACAGCAGGAGAACTTTACTGACTTTGCTGAGGATTTTGGGAAAGACTATGACTTCTCAGCCCGAGAACCATCAGATGCTCCAATGGACTTCTCCACTGCCCCTGGCAAGCCTCAGGAACACAGCGCTGAAGGCCCTGCTTACTCCTACACAACAAATGGACCTTTTAGAAATGTTGATGAGACTGGAGATTCTGGCATGGGTCAGAAGCCTTTCCCTCCCAAAATGGATGCAAGGTTGTTTGGAGGCATTAGGGACCCTGGAAATCCTTTTGCTACTGCCTTTGGACAAAACAGAGCTTTTCACCAAGACCATTCCTCTGTTGGTGGATTGACAGCTGAAGATATTGATAAAGCCAGACAGGCCAAAACAGGTTCAGGGCAGAAACCCTACAAACAGATGGTATGTTGTTTTAATTAAGGATTCTCAGTGCTGTGGTTTCTATTCTGGATTGTCCTTACTCACCTTGTTCTGTTCCTCTCATTTCTTCCTCTTCTGCTATTCCCATTTTGGGAGGCAAAACAGGGAAGTGTCAGTGCTCATTAACCCTGTGATATTTGTTCTGTCAACAGCTTTTCAGTCTCTCTTTCCACACTTGCTCCTTCTTGGTCAGGTAATCTGATGTGAAAGGATGTTAAAAAGGTATACACAGGCTTAGAATTGGACTAAAGCTTCTCACAGTGGAGACTGTGGCTTCCTGTGTGGCATTTTGCAGTTGTAGAGGTGGAGGCAGTGTTGCTCTGAGCATAAGTAGATTGGAAACTAACATGGCTCACAATTGCTGCTTTACTGCTTCATGCACTTGAGTGAGAGTGCAGAACCCACAGCAGAACTCACAAGTGCAGATACTTGTCATCTGCTCTGACCTTGTGCGTCTTTCCCCACATCCAGTATCAGATGCCACTGTGGGCTCACTCGCTCAGGATATTTGATGAAACTGTATACTTGGCTACTCCC
This sequence comes from Poecile atricapillus, assembly GCF_030490865.1. Lineage (NCBI taxonomy): Eukaryota > Metazoa > Chordata > Aves > Passeriformes > Paridae > Poecile > Poecile atricapillus. The sequence continues at coordinate 100,121,179 of NC_081251.1, forward strand.
ACTGTTGTGCGTGGAGGAACTGTCTGCAGTCCTGTGACTCTGATGACCCTCCATGAGTTCTATTTCCATGCATAGAAGGGAGTTTGGGTTAGCATTGTACAGCTTCTCCAAGTTCAAAATACGAGGGCTTCTGTGTTGAAAGTGAAAATGGGGTTTCCAGATGTGGTTATCAGCTCTTCTGTCTTTCCTACCCTCTTGTCCTCTCCTCTGCTCAGTGTGTTTCAGTTTATGATGTGTCCATTCTGCACAGTATTCCCTTGAAAAATCTCCCAATAGATACAAGGCTTGGGTTCGAGGGAAGCTTTCTGCAGTATGGACTTGTTCAGGTGCTCTAGCTTGTGCTCTGATTTTGCAGGTGTCTGACCATGTGCCCAGTTAATTTGTGGATTTCTTGTTTTGTTTTTCCCCTCTCTCCCCACCGCAGCTCAGTGAGCGGGCCCGGGAGAGGAAGGTTCCTGTCACCAGGATTGGCCGACTCGCCAACTTCGGAGGTCAGTTTGCACTCCCATGTTTGCCATGGCGCTTGGTTAATGGCTGGCTGTGACAGGGCTCCTGCTCTGCAGCATTGGGTGGTTCCATCTGCCAGTTCAGCTGGCTAATAGGAAAGTGCTTTCCCACAGACAGCTTGGTTAGCTCAGAGCTTGATTTGGGCTTTTTCATCTCTCTTAAGAGTTTGAGGCAGACAATTTGGGGGTGCATAGTAGAGCTGCCCATCTTCATGGTGACACACACCATGTGGGCTGTGCTGTTTTCATGGGAGACTGAGGTACAGGTTGTTCCCTAGCTTATTCTCCTGTCCTGCACATGTGATTGGACTTTGAGGAAACTCTCCCGGTCCTTACAGTTTGCTGTTAATGTCAGGCAGAGACAGCTGGAGCAGCTGTTATTTTAAGTAATCTTTTCCCAACCTTACCTGTGCTACTTCTCTGAACACTATTTAAATATAAAACATATCCTTCTGGTATCCCTTTTTGAGCATGGAGAGATAATAGTCAAGGTTTGATTTACTTGGTCTACAAGCAGTGGCTGTTTTCTCCCAGAAAGGATGGAAATTCTGAGCTTGTAAAATCAAGCTAGCTGAAACGTAAATTAATTTTACATGCAGAATGGGACTTACTATATCAAAAAGCAGCTAAATAGCTTAAGTAATATTGACAGATGATGCATATTAAATGTCTTGTATCTAAAGTCATCAAATAATTTAACATATTCCTGAGGAAAAAGGGATCACAGTATTGCAGGTGGGGAGATGAACACAGCTAGTGCTATGTAGGTAATCATTGGATGAGGGCTCTCTCTTGCTGTGGTTGGGTTTTTTTGAGACTATTTTGAGATGATAGTGGCCTGTCTAAGTTGAGAACAGTCTCTTGTGTGGCTCTTGTGATTCTCTTCCACAAAATTTGATAGAGAAGCACATGTACAAAGTCGACATCCTTGTGTTACAGATCCCAGAAGAAAAATAACCTCTCAAATGTAATTCAGATCAACTATTATATAAAAAAATTCTTTCTCTGTGTGTCCTTTTGTCAGACTAATATGCACACTAGGAGGAGGTGGGGCAGGGGCTCATCCTATGCAGTGCAGGAATAAACAGCATGTGAATTTTGTGATAAGTTTTTCATGCTTGTTAGATCTCTTTAACACTGTAGTCTATTGCAGGCACTCTGACTTCACAGCATGCTTAGTATTCCTTTAGGGGAAGCAGGGTTCATGATCTGTTTTTTGGAGTAACAAGACATTACTTTAAAACTCACTTGACTATGTTCTTAAGCTCTAGTAGCACACAGGTCTCCATTCTAATCTAGCCTTGAACGTTATGAGAAGTATCACAGCACTTTTGGCTGTCACCTTTTGAGTTCATCTGCTGCTGCCTGCTGACAGCTGGTGGATGTGGAGTGGCAGATGACCAAATTTTCTGTGAACTTTGGGTTCCGGTGCTGTTGCTTTATGCTCCAGCTTTTGGCACCCAAGGCTGTTGTGTGAGGGAAGGCTAACTCATGCTTCCAGGGGAAGTATAACCTGTCTTCTCCTAACCTCAAGGTAAAAACCAAAACAAACAGTGCCATTAGACCAAAACCACAAAGGGAGAGTAGGAAAGAAAGAGATAGTTTATAAGCAGCATCTCCAGACATCTGTGTGTCATTTATTTTTTTTTGGTCTTGATCCTCTCCTCTAGTTGTCTACTTTATATTATTAAAATGGCTGGCAAGACAGAGTGCTTGCTTTTAGAGGGCTTCTGGGGGAAAATTCTTCAGCAGAAATTGCTCAGATTTTCTGGTCTCTGCAATCTCTTGTTAGCATTCTTTGCTTATCTTTCCCTCTGAATTTTAATTTGCAACAGCAAAGATAAGCAGTACTGTCAGTGCAGTGGCTTAGCAAACAACAGATGTGGTCTATAGGTAGTTTATTTCAGTTAAAGATATCTACTGGTAATATTTTGGGACTTCTTACAAGGGCCTGTGGTAACAGGATGAGACATAATGGCTTTAAACTGACAGAGGATAGGCTCAGATTAGTAGTTAGGAAGAAATCCTTTATCCAGAGGGTGGCAAGGCACTGGCACAGCCTGCCCGGAGAAGCTGGGGATGCCTCATTTCTGGAAGTGTTCAAGGCAAGGTTGAATAGGGGAGGATGAAGAAATATTGCAGAAGAAATTATTTCCTGCTCTACTGCCCGGCTTTTTACATTGCCTCAAAAATAATTAAGGGCAGGAGGCTGCTCTGTATCTATGAGGGAATATAGCTTAAAGCAAGTAAACTTTTGGTGCAGGAATTTTCTTGTGTATTTTGGGATGCCATCTCCATTTGAAGACCCCAAGAAATCATTCTGGGAAATAAAATGGTTGAGGTAGATTCTTCTCCTACAATCTCCACACCAGTCAAACTAGCATTTGATTCTTTCTTATTTTAACTCTTTTTTGGGGTTTGTTTGGGTTTTTTTTGTTTTTTTTTTTTTTTAATAAAACCCACTTTCCCCCTTTATTTCTGTATTAGAACAGATTGGATAAGATGGAGTGATGTTGAGTAGGTCAAAAACAGAGTTCGTATAACTATTCCTGGGGTCCAGACAGCTGAATCCCCATGCTATTGGCATGATCCCATTCCTCCTTCTGTCTTTGCATGTTTTCTTTTGTCCCCTCCAGTGTTATAGGGAGTGTTCAGCTGTGTCTCAGCTGTGATGTCAGGACACGCTGGTGGGTGATGGACAAATTAGTAACAGGAGGCAAAAATACTTGGACTGCTGAGTTTGCCTGGCTTCTGTGGCCAAAGAACATTTTACTGGAAAGATTGATGTTTTCCAACACTTGCATGTAATGCTGAGCTAATATTGCTCTGTGATCAGCACAAGATCCTCTATTCAACTTCTTAGTCATCTTTATGTATTTTTGTATGCTTCTTGAAGCAGCCGGAGTCACTGCTAGTAGAGGTATTTATAATACTAAGTAGCATCCTTGATTTTTATTTATTTGTTCTTCCCAGGATTGTAATTGGCAAAACAGATTTTTTCCTGCAGTTTTTTTGTTCCATGCTTGTTTTGTAGCTGATAGTTCATCAGTTCCATCTACTCAGTTCTTGTTCTTTTTTTTATTTCCATTCTCCCTTCCTTGCCTTATTTGACTTTTCTAAGCTGTTTCTGTCTCCCTTAATCATATTCCTGGTTTCTAAGTTTATTATTTCAATGATTTAATAAGGTTTTTGTGCAATAAAGAAAATTCAGGAAGCTTGTGAAGCCTAGATTTAATGTGATTTTAACAATTTTGAAAGCAAAAAAAGCAAAAACCTAGTGTGTTGAGGTATGTTAGTAAAGTACATACAGGCCTGACGGCTGCAGGACTCAGATTGTCATGTGAGTGGCAAGTGAGTGTATTGGGTTTGCTTTTCAAGGGTTTGGTGGTAGCTTCTGTGACAATCTGCCAAAAACTTCCCCCATATCCATCTCCAAGATGGCTCCAAGCCAAGGCCGTCAGTGACGGTGGCTGCACCTCTGGGATAAGAGTTAATGGGAAAAAGCCTGCACAATTGCAGCTGGAGAGGGGAGTGAGAGAAACAGCCCTGCAGACACCAAGGTGAGGGAAGAAGGAGGTGGAGAAGGTGCTCCAGATGCTGGAGCTGAGGTTCTCTGGCAGCCTGTGGTAAAGGCCATGGTGAGGCAGCTGTGCCCCTGCAGCTCACAGAGGGCCACAATGGAGCAGAGTTCCACCTGCAGGCCTTGGAGGAGCCCACAGTAGAAGAGATGGATGCTTGAAGAAAGCTGTGTGAAGTCCATACTGGAACAGGTTTGCTGGCAGGACCTGTGACCCGGCTGTGGGCCCGTGCTGGAGCAGCTTGTTCCTGAAGGGTTGCACCTTGTGGGAGGGACTGTGCTGGGGAAGTGTGTGAAGAACTGCAGTCCATGGAAAGGACTCATATTGGAGAAGTTTATGGAGAACTGCTGTGGGAGCAACCCCACACTGGAGCAGGGGAAGAGTGCTCCTTCCTCTCCCTCAGGAGGAAGGAGCAGCAGAAACAATGTGTGGTGGACTGACTGTTACAACAATCCCCATCCCCCTGTGTTGCTGGGGAAGGGAAAGAGGGAGAGAATTCAGGAGTAAAGTTAAACTCAGGAAAAAGGGAGGAGTAGGAGGATTGTCTTACATGGTTTAGTATTAATTTCTCATTATCCTACTCTGATTTGATTGGTAATAAATTGAACTAATTTCCCAAGGTCGAATCTGTTTTGCCTGTGATGGTGATTGCTGAGTGATCTCCCTGTTCTTATGTTGACCCATGAGCCTTTCATTATATTTTTCACTGCCCTGTTCAGCTGAGGAGCCTTCAGGGTGTGCTGTGTGGCAATTGTGGTGTTTTACGTGACCAAAACCAGGGCACAGGCTGCTCCAGGGGAGGGTCCTGCTTGTGCTTGTCCTTTCCCTGTGCTTGGCAGGCTGATCAGAGTGATAACAGCCCATTCAGCTCCTGTTTGTTCTGTTATGTCAGTGCTGAGCAAGAGGTTTCTTCCTGAACAAAACTGGTTCCAGATCATCTCGATAGGCTTGGCTTGAAGTGTACCAGATGCTGCAGATGCCTGGAAAATATTCTAAGAGCCACTCTGCTGGTATAGAACCAAGTGGCATTTTCCAGGGCTGAAATAATCTGCATGAAGTGCAAAATGCAGGAGAATGACTTTATATAGGTACTTAAGGATATTAGTTTTTCAAGGTGCTGAACAATGACTGAGAACTGTCCCAAAATGATTGATCTTGGAGGAAATACACATCTTGCAGACAAGGAAAGTGAAGAACATCAGGAGTGACCTGTGCAAGTAGATTAGGGGCTCAGAGGAGGACAGTGCTTTTGTAGCGCTGCAGGTTCTTTGGAAGGGTGACTTGTTCCTTGTAACAGATGAGCAGCAGCAGCTAAGACCCATATAGCTGCTTACTCATTTCCTCTCACTGCAGGAAGGAATAGGAAAGAGCAAAAAGGAGAAAACTTGGGAGCTGAGATAAAGAGTTTGAGAGGAAGCAAAGAAAGCTCCATGTTCAAGCAAAGCAGCTAGAAGAGTTCATTCACGACTCCCTACTGGCAGACAGATGTCCAGGTATTTCCTGGGAAGCAGGACCTCAGCATCTGTAGTGGTTACTTGGGAGGGCAAACACTTTAACCCCAAACATCCACCCTTACATTCTCTTTTTTTGCAAGCTTGACTAGCAGGAAACATTGTGATTATAGTTTGAAGATGCTTGAAGCCTTTGCTTAAACTTCAGATGTTTAAAGCTTAGCAGCTGTTTAACCATGGACTTGTTTTTGCCCTACTTTAGTTTATTTGAAACCGTTGTTGACTGGCAATTGGAATTTATTTTTTTGGAAACTGGATAGTGGAGCAGTGAGGAAACTGTAAGAGCACCTATTGAAAAAGCAGCTCTTTCTCTGGTGCAGTCTACCGTGTTAGTGCAGATGCTCAGCTGTGCACATCCATGAAAGGGAAGGTGCAAAACACATTTATTTGTAGTCTGATCTTGCCCACACTGATGAAAACCCAAGCTGCTTTTAAACAAGCTGTAACCTCCCCAGCTTTATTCTGGAAGACAGAGTAGAATCTGGTTCCTAGTCTTTCATTTACCTTAGAAGTGGTTTGTGTCTTAATGATGAAGAGATTAGAAACTTCAGATATACTTTATTTTATGTCCAGGCTGTAGGTCTGGTAGTTTTTAATTTTAGACATTGAACATAGAGCCTTTAGAAGACAATGCGATGTTTTTAATTTGAAACCAATTACTGCCAGTCAGTTAAGTCTAGCTCTGGTAATAACCAAGCTGATTTATGGTGGGGAGCATTGTTTGGTGAAAGTGGGATCAAGGCCAACAGAAATGTTCTGTGTGTGGTGTTTAGTCTAGAAAATCACATCTTGTTGAGATACGTCTTTATTGGCTTCCTGTGTGACTCTTGGTACTGCCTTGCTCCAAGTTACTGTCTTGCATGTGGGATCTGATTGGAAATGATCGTGTATCAGCATTTTAGTAGGTGTTTATGCTGTGTTTGAAAAGCTTTTTTGCTTGTTTTCTGCTAAGCCTAGGGGTATTTTTCTCACTTTGTTTAGCTAATAATATCTCTGGATTTCTGGTGCCAAACTCTTGCTCCTTGGTGGTGCATGGTTTGGCACAATTGAAGGGTCTGCGCAAGTTAGTAACTAACATCAGACTTCAGTGCTACAACTCCATAGAAAAGCTTGCAGAAAATATAGAAAAACTAAAAAAATCCAAAACCAAACTAAACCCCAAACAAAAGCCATCCCACAAAACCCCCTGTAAAACCAACCAAAAACCCAAACCCCAGCCACCTTGTAATGTCACAGATGCCTCCTGTGCTTCACCTTCTGCAGGATTTTCTGGTCCCAGTGCATGTAGTCTGTAAGACTGAAAGTGGAGCTATTTGTGAAGCAGGAAAACTTTACAAGACTGAAATTGTACTGGGAGAGGGGAGCTTGTAATTGACTGATGGGAGAGAGGAAGAAGTTCAGTGCAGGTTGAGGATCACCTAGTTTGTGGCCAGGCTTTCTCACTTGAGTCTACAAAACTTGTGTATGTGGTTCTTCCTGCACACGTGCAAAATGCCATGTGCTGGACAGCTCTGCTTCCTTCATTGTGCTGACTTTGTTCCCTGGTTGTTTTACCTGGGAAGCTTTCCAGTAGTGCCTTGGGGAGGGCTTAGGGTGCTTGGAAGGCAGGTGCACCCAGTACTGTCAGCAGTGTGAGAGTACGGCACAGCAGGATGCACCACTGTTGAGGAGATGTGGGGCAGCACCATCTGTTCTGCCTGCCATATCATTTATTATCCAGAAAAATAAATATTTGGATATTGGGAAGGCAGTGAGACCTTTGGTAGTATGGATTGCTGCATGATTAGATCTGTGCCTCATTTAATCTTCGGTGCCTTTGCTCTGGTTAGCGGAGGCAGATAACACTGCTTTTGTAGTTGTAGCTTAACCTGTGGCTGTGAAATAGCACCCTGGAATTACTGCTTGCTAGAGTGATAATGAATGTGGAGTGCTGAGGTTTTGTCTCCTCGTCTTGCTGTTGCTGTATGGGATTACTCCCCAGCTCCTTGGGACTGCAGGTTGCAACACTGCTGGTGTAAGGTGAGCCTCAGGGAAAAACGTGTTTCTGTTCATCACAGTAAATGAGCACATGGAAGGAAGAGGCAGCTAATGACCACAATTAAACCTAATGCTTAGGCAGCAGGGTTGCAAAACTTTACATTCTGTTGGCAGTGGCTTCATCCTAAATACGGTTTTTCCTCCTGCTGTTGTGGCATGGTGGGGAGTGAGAGGGATTCTGTTCCTTCTTGAGAATTGTACTTTGAGAACCATATTTGTGAGAGTTTTGGCTTCTTTTTTTACTTTTTTTTTTTTTTTTTTTTTTAAACTCCATGATTTCAGTATACAGCAGGAGATTAGCCAGAGTACAAAGCTCTGAGTAACACTTGTGACATGTTTTATAAAAGCCAGATGTCCCAGACTGGCCTAGTCTGTGATTCCTGGCTGGCATGCTGGGCTGAAGAAGTACAGGAGAAAACTCTTCAGTGTTGAGTGAAGATGACTCCATTGCAAAAGCCAGGATGTTCTGATAGAGTGGTTGTGCATTTGGATCTATGGCTTAAAGTGAAGTACCAAAAATGCTTCTGTATGTGGCTTGGAAGGTTTTTTTCATTCTGACTTGAGTATTTTTCTTCTTATTTTAAAGGGCTAGCTGTTGGTCTTGGCATCGGGGCGCTGGCTGAAGTGGCGAAGAAGAGCCTTAGACCTGAGGAACGTGGTGGTAAGCCCTTTCAATGTCTTTCCATTTTCTTTTTTCCTCCTCTGTATTTCATCCCCAGACACAGTTCAGCTGCATTTGCAAGATTTGTATTCTTTTTGAAGGCTGGGTAGTGAGACCGAATAACAGGGGATATAGGTAGTTCTTTTATTTTCAATATTATTCTTCGTTTCTTGGCTCTTCTCCTATCTCAGTGCACCACACCCTCACTACATAGACAGAGGCCAGAGGAATATACCAGAAAATGTGTTTGTGCCAGTACAATTTGTACAGCTTTATTTGCCCATAGCCAACCCTGAGGTTGAATACTACCCCTATGCCCATTCTTGGACTGTCTTGACTTAACAATTCTTTTTAAACTCTTCAGTGAAACCATGCAGTTCTGTCAGTACAGAAACTTTAGATGAGCCTGTGCGTCTGAAAGTTTTGTTAGTGGTTGCAATTAAAGGATGTTGTGTTTGAAATTAAAGGATGTTCTGCCTAGAAGGAACTTGGAGGATGGCTGCTCCCTTATAAGAGAGACAAAGCGCTTTATGCTCCTATTAAATGGGAATTATTTATTTCCAATATCTGTCTTTTGTTGACTTCTAAAGGACTCTCACAACATGCAGAAGGCTGTGCTGTCCAAATTGGCCTGATCCTCTTTCCAGCTTATTTGAAGTTGGTGGTAAAATGTTCCTAAGTTGTACTTGATCATGTCATGGTGGCTTTCTTCTAAGCATATGTGTTGGTAAAATATTGTGGAGGGTGTGTGGGTGAATGGTTTAGGGCATAGAAAATTCAGGTGTTCTTCTCCACAAAACATGAGATTACTCTAAAGTTTATGGTTCCATTCACTTGTTTGTTATCCAGGAAAAGCTTTGGTGTGAAATACTGCAAAATGTCAAGGTCTGTTACAGTTCCTGCAGGCTGTTTTGTCTCAGCTGGTCTCTCTGGTTTGACTGGTATGATTGTGTGTTTAGGTTACTTCCAGTGACTGGAGGGAGCTGATGAAAGGTTGAAGTACTTGTACCTGGAAGTAAAAATGGAAGTCAAATTGTTCCTGGTTCAGAAGCATTACTTTCAGATAATACTTGTAATTCTACTCTGGCTTGTAGTCTGCTACAAAGCCAGTTTCTGTGTTCACCTTGGTCATCTTTGGGTGTGGAAGAAGGATGGAAATTGAACCTCTGTTTCAGGAGGTACTGGAGTGGATGAAAAATGAAGAAATTTGGAGTGGGGAAAACCACTAAAAAAACAAAGCAACTGAACAAAAAAATCCCAACTGAAAGAATTTCCCAAACCATAAAACAACACTTCAGGATATGAAACACATTCAATTTAGTGGGAGGAAGGGGTTGTGGAGGACCCAGGACTCTGCTTGTATTTAGAATACCAAGATGCAAATATTAACAGCTGGGTAATACAGAGCAGTCCAGCAGAGAAAAAGCATCCTTGGCAAAGAGTTCTTGTTTCTCTCTAAGACCTGAGATGTTTGAGGATGGATGGGTTTCCTTTGCTTTGATTTAAAAACATGCACTCAGGCAAACACAGCTCTTCCTGTAGAGTCCTTAAAGGCTTTTTGCTTTCAGCACTTGGGATGTTTGACAGGCTGTTGATACCTGTTGGAAGCTGATGATTTGTGTTGCTTTTAAGAGAGACAGAATTGCACAACTGTTGGTATTTTTCTGCCTGCCAGAGTATTTTCTAGTTGGGCACACCCCAAGTGAAAACATGAGCTTGCAGAGCTATGAAGTTTGAGGGAATAACATGAGCTTTGTTCCTCTCTCTTAGAGCATGAAAAGGATTGCTTTTATTTTTTTTTTTTTATTTATTTAGAGGGCAGAAGACACTTTCTCTTTGCAATAAAGCGTTTGCACCTCTAGACTTTAATCTTCTTGATGGGGAAACTACTATCTTGCTCTGTCAGAAGCCTGCTTTAGAGTCTTGAATCCTGCTTTGGGAAGAGTGATTTTCTTGAACAAACCTTGGTTAAAAAATAAGGCAGTGAGAACAGTCAACTTCAGTTCTAGGCAGGGAATTAGAAAATGACCTGGCTTTTATTTTTAGGTGTTTGTTTGTCTTTCCTTGTTGCTTCCCCTCTTGCTGTCAAGTGTGCTTAGATAAGATCTTGGAGCAGTGGTTGTGCTGTAAAGGAGAGTAATATTTATAGTGGAACTGAGAATGCCAAGAGCAGTAAGTGTGGAGGTGAGGCAAAAGTGAAAAACTTGCAGCTTTTGTACTCTTCTGGAGCTTCTCAGGCCAAAGACACAGGAAGACTTGCAGGTGACTCAGCTACAGCCTCTAGCTAGTGTCCTTGCATATGTTTTCCACAGTATTTTAGAGTGGTGGGGTAAGGCTCCAGGAATGAGAGCTCTGTCCATGGGCTCTGCTCCTGCAGAGGACAGGTACACAGTGGGAGTCCAAGATTCCATTTTCTTACTGTTTTTCTGACATTACCAGCCTGAGCTGTTCCTGGGGGAAATCTCATTACAGAAGTACCTCTACATTTCTTTTAAAAATACCTCTGCATCCCTTTCCTGATTTCAGCTTGAGGCATTTATTCCCAAGTTTTATGGCTGCCAGCATCATGAGTTTGAGCTGAGACCTGTCTCTTGAGAATTACATATTGTCCTGTTCCTGGGAAGTTGCTGGAGGATGTAGTTTCTCTCCCTATTGCTGCAATATTAATAGTAACTTCTTGGCACTTGAGACTTAAACAAGTGGGATGTGTGTGTATGCCCAAAGGCATGCCGAAGAATTTCACTCTCTTGCTGGCATCCAGGAGTAATGAGGAAGGGCTTTCTCTTGGTTGCCCTCCTCTTACCTAGTTAGTACAAACTAAAGTGTCTTCACACCTTTAAAATGGAATTGGAAACATGGGTCCTTTAGTCCCAACCCCTTAGCCAGATACTTCTGAGCTACACATGATCCTGATAGCATAGCTTGTGCTTCTTCTTTCCATTGCTGTTATCAGAGGCACTGCAAATTCCTACTCTCCTGCATGTTCTGATCTGTTTTTTCCTGCTTGGCTTCCCCTTCCTTGTTTAGTAGCCACAGGACCTGTCTCTCCCTACTTTGGATTCTCTCTGTTTCCATAAACAATTCACTTCTTCAGGGACTTAGCCTAGAACAAATATGTCTGGTGCAAGAGTTGGTGAATTTCTTCCTTTTCCATCCAAGCCTGATGTCCTGGACATAAATTCATTCTGCTGCCAAATTCTTGTAAGTGGGTGCAGGGTGTTGGGGTTTTTTTTGTTTTGGTTTGGTTTTTTTTGTGGTTTTTGTGTTGGTTTTTTTTTGTGTTTTTTAAGTGCTTAAGACCCTAATGCTTCCACCTTTAAGTGGTTTGGCTTATCTTATTTTGTTAAAAAGAGGATGACTGACTTGATTTCCAGTTTGAATTTTCCTGGTAGACTGATAACCTCCTCTGTCACTGGTGACCTTGATGGCAGCCTCAGTATTTAAAGTGTGTATGTAAATACAGAATAAGGCCCACACAGGGTGGGAATGGGAAAATAGAATAAGTTCCCAGGAATTAAAATGTGAGTGCCCAAATAAACAGCTGCTGATACAAGTATAGATACTCTGGGTTCAAGGACAACTTTGTCACTTATTAATGGTCTGTCCTGGCCAGTTCTTCAGGCACTGCACAAATGCCAGGCTGGACAGAGCCCTGACAGGCTGGCACTTGGCCTGGATTTGAACAGAGGGATTTTCTTATGAAGGGCAATAATGCAATATCCTTGGGTTGTCCGTCTCAAGTGCTTAGGCCATGTTCTTGAGTATTCCCATGGCCCAAAGTTTTTGTGGCAGATGGTCCTACAACAGATACAAATTCCAGTCACTAGTTCTCCATTTGCGACTGGCAAAGAAGGTGGAAAAGGAGTGATGCAGCAGTGAGTTGCACACAGGTTTGGAAATGAAAAAAAATACAAGTGGGTCAAGCACTAGTGAGAGTGTCTGCCTGCTGCCTGTTCTGTGGAAGAACTCACAGGCCCAGGCACTGTAGCTTCAGGAGCCTTAATTTCTGAGGTATCCATGTTGCCATGGCTCATATGTGACTTCTATTTGCCTATTTTACTTTCTCTGGTGAAATAGGTGAAATCTATTTGTGAACTGAAGATGGGGAGGAAATAATGTGAGGCACCAAAAGGTGCCAGCCATCTTTGGGTAAAATGTTAACTCACTGAAAATTGGTTTATTTTTTTCATGAACTTGTGGTGGGTTTTATCCCCACTCCCTTTTCACCCAGCCTTGGAAGCCTGTGTCTGTTTTCTCTCTGTTTGCCATTGACACAGTACTGCTTTTCACTCTTGCTTCCAGGTCACCTTCTTGTTCATGCATACTTGTAGCAAAGTACATAAGCAAGAGCTGCTCCCGTGCTGTTGGGCTGTCTGGTGATCAGGTATTGCCCCTGGAGGCTTGACTTCAGTGAGAAGCTGGCCAGAAGAGGATTTGGGACTGCCTGTGTTTGACTCTTTTTCTAATAAGAGTTAAAATTGTCGGAGCTCACTGGCTTCTGGATGTGGCTTTAATCATTAACTAACCCCTTTATTCTGCTGCTGACTCAAAGGAGGATGTTTTTGTGTGCAGCGGTGTGAAGGAATATACAGCTTTGATTCAGTATTTTCACTAGGTCTTGTGTGTCATCTCATACAGGGATTTGCCTCATCATTGCTAAGGACACAACTTTCCTGATAGGACACTTGAGAGACAGCATTTCAGTTGTGGAAAGCCAGATCTTTCTTCCCTGGGTAGCTCTATCTGTTCAGTCTCTAAGTCTCCTTACTACATCCATTATCCAGAGAAAAATGTGCTCTAAGGATTGCAATGTGCTGGAAATAGTGAATTCTCAACCTGTCCTGCTTTTCCATATCTTGCTCTGAAGAGCAGGATGGCTTCATGTGTACTCCTGGTGTTTTTATCCCTGTTTTCATGTACATTCTTCACTTAGGACACTTAGAGAGAGATGTCCCAGATGCAGTGCCATCTTGCTGCTATCCCACAGAACAAATGAAAGAGTGGGGATGAAGGGCAGCAGAGCAGCCTGTACCTGACACATCTGTGCTCTGCCTGTGGGGAGTTCTGTGGAATCATTTCTGCAGGGAAGGTCTGTAAGCAATCCAGCTGCTTGCAGGAACTGAAGGGTATCTGTCAGATCAGTAACATGCTTGGCACCTCAAGAAAATGGTACCTAATTGTGGGAGCAACCAGAGTTTAGACAGCGGCTACTTCAGTCTGTCTCTGTTATTTCTTCTGTTCCCTAGGTAGTCTGAGTCCCTCTGTGTACCTTCCTGAGAGCTACCAGGAGATGGAGAGGATCTCTGGCTATTCTAGTCAGCACACGACACACCAGTAATTTTCATCTGCTGGCTGAGATCTCCTGGGCTGTTTTCATCTGCTGTGGCCTTTTTGGGCGCTGCCTATTGTTTATAGGGGCTTTAGCTGTTCTGTCCTCTGTTCCTCTAAAGTAGTCAAAAAAAGATGTAGCTGCAAGATCAACATATTAGCTGTGAGCTCTGCAGCCTGGCTGCAAGGCCTGACCTTCTTCCTCCTTGGCTCTCTGTCAGCAGGAGCTGATCTACAGCCCCAGCAGAGAGGTGGGTGGGTGTCTGCCTGCCCCCTCTGTCCCTGCTCTACTGGGCATTGCCCTGGAAGGTAGTTCTGGCTTGCTTCTCCCAAAGGGACCACAAACTAGAATCAGGGCCTGCTTCCCCTCTCCCTTAATAAAAAAAAAAAAATATATATATATATATATAAAGTGGAGGGGAAGTGCTTCTTATGCCATACAATCCCTCTGTTGCAAACTTGGAACTGGCACTGGTGTGTACATGGCTGCATGACCTCTCTGAGCCTGTCAGACATGAGGCTTTACACATGCTTGGGGACAGGAACGTTTGTTTGAATGTGTATAGTTTAGTCTTGTTCTGTGCAAGTTTCCACATTAAGAGGTTGGAAGAGTTGTTGGTCTGTGCCAGTGTGCTTCCAAGGCTTTTGAGGATTCCCCCTTGCTGTGGCTCACTCCCCCTGCCCTTCTGAGGGTATGGCTATGCTGCAGCCCATGGTGTGGGACTCAAGACACCTTTGCACAGTGTATTAGGCTGTGCTGGCTGGCACAGTGAGTTCAAGCACCACCATCTACCCAGGATCCCAGACAGTTTGCAGAGCAGTACAGACATTCTTGGAGGCTGTGACTTGCTGCTCCTGGCCCTCAAGCCAACAATGTCAAAGTTGTCTCAAGGCACATGTACAACTTCAGTCCATGCCCCTGGGTTGCAGTGAAGGCACTTGGTGTAGTCATAGTTTGATTTCCCGTAGGGAAGGGCAAATCTCCTGTTGAATGTGGGCTAATACAGTGGAGTGGGCTTGCCAAGATCAAGGTGTTCTTCATTCATTACTCTCTCTCGTTGCCCTCAGGGAAGAAAGCAGTGATGGATTCTAGTCCGTTCCTGTCAGAGGCCAATGCAGAAAGGATTGTGAGGACCTTGTGCAAGGTCCGGGGAGCAGCACTGAAGCTGGGACAGATGCTAAGCATCCAAGGTAAGTGGTAGCACAGGTCCTCAGCTGTCCTTTGTACTGCCAGGTGTGACAGAGGGTCAGCTGTCTGCAATCAGGCAGTGTCAAGTGAATGTGGAGACTCAGAACAAATGGCTTTCTCCTGTGAGAGCAGTCATGGAAGTGTTTGAGTTCCATCTAAGCCCAGCATGAAAGAAATAGATGCATGCACTTATACACCACCACACTCTCAATGTCCTTATCATGTATAACTGAAATTGGTTGACAGTAGGGTGACACTGTGAATTTTAGTGTCTGTGTTACAAGCAATTGTTAAGAAGCAGAGCTGTATTACACTCTGATTGCAGGTGTCCTGCTAGAAAGAAGAAGGGTGACAGCAAGAACGTGATCCTGTTCTTTGTTCACCAAAAATGGTCAAGGTTATATCCACAATATTCTCCCATTATAGAAACCTGTTTGTGGTTTATGTGCTCTGTGGGCACTGAAGCTTTACTGGAAAGGCCAGTAGAGTTGATAATCTTAACAGGTACAAAACACTTGTTTCCATCCTGAGATGACTTCAAACTGCTATTTAACCCATTGAGCTCTGAGGCCAATGACCACAGATGAAGGCAATGAGTGACATCAGTTTCTGCACTGTCTGAACTGTTAGGTTACCCCTGGGAGATGGCAGGTGTGCTCAGTTCAAACCTTATCTGGATCTTTCCACTTTGCCTTCCTGCCCAGCCAGATAGAGACGGAAAGAACCTGCCAAAAACAGCTGTAAGACTTGTCTGGAAATAGCTTTCAATATGTTTCTGAAACTGAGTAAGTGTCTGAGTGTTTGAAGTACTCACTTTACTTGGCTTGTGCTTCTGCTTGAATTTTTGTAGGTATTAGCTGATGAGACTGGATCTAGTAGAGTATTAAATGCTTTGGGCTCACCAACAAAACAAGATCAGTTCACTGTCCCAGACAGCCCTGATTGGCATTTCATTTGCTAATTAATTGGTTTAGCTAGGTGCCAGGCTGATGGCCACCTGGCAGAGCTTAGTGGGAGGCATTGGCTGCTGTGTTAAAGGCTTCCACCCACATGCTGTTTTCTCACCCTCTAGAAACTGCCAGGTGCCACTGATGGCTCACAGTGCAGATCCAGGAGGAGCTCCTGTGCTCCTTGCCTTCCAGTACCTCTGGTATGTGGGCTGAGTGAGCCATGCCTGGAAATCCTCTCTGCAGTTAACCTCATCTACTATAGGTGGGATTAATTTCAGATTCTTGGGACACCACTGAGTTGTGCCTCCTGTGTGCCCAAGCCTGGTCACAGCTGCCATAGGCCTGGATATGAGTGCAGTGGAGGGAGCTGTGAAAGGCTGGCTCTGAGGAGCAGAAATGCTCTGGATTTTTATAACTTGCCTGCTGTCTTCTAATGTTACGGGTGCTCTGGCAGGAGTGTCAAATACTTGAGATTGACTTCACTCTGCTGTCAGGAGCAGGCCTTCAGCAACTTTGGTGGTTGTACCCAGCCCTCATTTGAACTCTTGCTATAAGTGTGTGGACTCTGCTGTGCCTGCAAGAATGCAGGCCCATGGTGACCTTGCTGGGGGACAGCTGTGGTGAAATAAATCACACCATCAACAATGCAGAGTCTGTTTCTTGGGGTGGCCGTTTGGACAGGAGGGTTTCATGCAGGTCCTGCCACTTTGTGGGCTTCTCTATGGCCTGGAGAGTTTGAATTCACTGCTTCTGTCAGGAGGTCTGGGTGCTAACCAGGGGCAGGGGCTCCCTGTACCTGAGCACAAGTCACAAAGCAGTGTCCTTAAAATCCCTGATGTCTGTTGTGTTCCCCTGATGTGGGAGTCAGTGCATTTGTTAGGGATGCACACTCCTAAAGGTCATGCACAGAAAAGATGCCAAAGGCCCCCAGTCATCCTCTGTTCTGGGAGATGTTGGAGAGGCAGCTGCATTTGCCAGCTCAGAGTGCCCTACCTTGGCTCCTGCTTAATTTTGTTCCAGTAAGGCCTCACCAGTTGACCACAAAGACGTAAAACCTTATTCATCAGCATGTGGTAAACATGGCTTTGGCAGAGTTGCTTCCATGGCAAGACTGATTTTTGACATTGCTGCTGAGTTTCTGTACAGTCAGCCTGGACTTGCAGGTTTCTTGGCTATTTGACGTCGTGCTCATGAACAAAGAGTGGGGGTAGTCAAGCACCTCAGCTTAGGATGGATGCCCTCTCAGACTAGGGGCTGAAACCCATTGAGAGGTTTATGGATGTCAGCAGTAAGCAGAATAAAGGAAGTAAAATAAGAATAAAGTAAGCAGAATAAATAATCCCAAATGCCTGTTGCAGATGCTGATGCTTTGACAGAAACAGCTTCCAGGAGCAGGAGTCACTCTTAGTGAGATCCATTCTCCTTCTGCCCAGTCACCTTTGGCAGTGCAGGTGACACATTGCAGCATGATGGTTAATACCTTCCCATAACCCTGAGAATATTTTTTAGAGTGTTCAGAGGCTTGGCAGTGATACACCATCAGTGACAGAGCAGGTGTTTCTTTCAGTGTTTGCAGTGCATACGCAAATGCAATGTCTCACCTTCTTGCGGGTTTGTAACGTCACAGCAGGAGTTCTACTCACTGGGCCTGCAAAGCCTGCTCCTCTCAGCTTCCAGTGATGGAATGGGAGCTTCTCTTAAAAACTCCTGTTGGTTCTGCAGTGGGGTTTTGTTAGTACTTTTAAATGCTGCTGTGGCTTCAGTGGGAATTTTTAAACAATGCTGAGTGTTAATGTCACATCTCTGCATTATTTATCTTTTTCTATCCATTTCATTCCACCCTTCTTCCCAGAACAGTCCTCTTAAGGTCACTGTTTTTCTTTTTTCCTGAGATAGACATAAGGTGGTTCATGCATATGTATTTGGAGAGGAACAATAAATATTTGCTTGAATATCACAATTGCAGGTGCAGGTTCAGTTCTCAGGATCAAGGCCTGTAGCGTCGGCTTTTCCAGCATTGGGAGAGCAGGAGATAAATCTGATTCCTTTATAATAATTTATGAAATGAAAAGTTGGCCAGCAGTAGTAGTTTTTCTGAGTTGTTGTACAAGCCTTTGCTCAAGAAGAGGACTAATCTTTCAAGATGCCCCAGCCCCTCCTCTTATGAGTATAAATATTTGCTTGCTAAATCCTTATGACATAAAAGTTTTGGCTCAGCTGTGTTCACTTCTGCCCACTTGTAGTTGCTCTGCCTTTGGGCAGTTGTTTACTGTAGCAGATGCTGAATCCTGATTTCTTCAAGAGTTCAGTAGTTGTGTAAGTGGTGCTTTACCATTGCACAGTGTCCTAGAGGAGCTGCTGCCCCTTACAATGAACTGGATAAAACCATATTGGGAACCTTGGAGCACTGGGATGGCTCTCCAGGGGACCCTTCTGTGACCTGTGTTTCCACAGGGCAGTGGCCTTTTCTAAACTGGATGTTGTACTGCTGCCAGCCAGAAGATGGGCTGGTGTGTGACAGAGGCAGAGCACTCTGCTCCTAGGTCTGTGCAGCCTGTCACCACACCTAAAGAACTAAAGAATTACTTCTAAAACCTTCACTGGGGTGTGCCTGGAGCAGGACAGTCTGACTTGCCGGGATGCAGGAGCATGTTTCTTTGTGTGTTGAAGAATGACACTGACTGCTGTGTGCTTTCCCTTGGCAGATGATGCCTTCATCAACCCCCATCTCCAGAGGATTTTTGAGCGTGTACGTCAAAGTGCTGACTTCATGCCAATAAAGCAGATGATGGTGAGGAATGTTCCTGAGTGGTTATCAGAGAAAGGGACAATGGACAGAAAAAATGTCACCTGTGACATGCCCTAGTAAGGGAGGTGGATGGGGATTTTAAAGAATATTTCAGTGATGTTACATCTTTTCAGCTGTGGGTAACATGTGATTCCTTCTCTCAATTATGTGCTGTCTTTTCTCTAAAAAAAAAAATAGAAGAGGGGGAAAAAAATGAGGGAGTTTTTCATGTCCTGAGATTAATGTTGATGGAGCAGGATGCTGCTGCACACAAATTTGGTTATAGGGTGTTGGTGAGCATAGCCACCTCTTGTGTTTTCTCTTTCTCGTGGGTCTTAAGCTGGTGTCTAGATATGTCTACATCCCATTTTAGAAACAGACTTACAAGCCTTACTCTGCTGGAAAATTAACAGCAGCTTTGTCCTTACCATTTTGGTTAACTTGCCATCAAGAAGACTCAGAATGAAGTGAACTAAGTTTGCTTTCCCCAGTGTTCTCTGTAAATTAACGTGTAAAGGATGATGCAAAAGGAACAGCCAGCATTACTTCTTCTGAAAGACACTAAGCAGAGCTAGAACTTAAATGCAGCAGTCTGGCAGGGTAGCAAAAAAGATGCTAAAGCAGGCTGTGATGTTTAATTATCAATATTGCCTTTAAGAGAGTTATGCCTGGATTGCTTCTGTTCAGCTTGGCAGCATGATGAAAGAGAAGAAATAGCTAATTCATTTTCTTGCTCATTTTCTGGAAAATAGCAAGTGGCACCCAAAAGGGGATATTTGTATTGCCAAGGCAGTGGTGTTTGTGTTCAAGATTTCTGTCTTTTAAGGCAGAGCCCCACAGAGATCTGACCAGCACCTGTTCTGTACTGGGGCAGCATTGCTGGCTGGACCACTCCTTGCCTCGGTGTGTAATCACAAGGCACAAAGGATGATCTAGAAAGCAGGTTTTAGTCCCTTAGAGGATCATGATTTCCAAGACTGAAAGTCTTAAATCTTTGCTTCCCATACGCCAATCCTTTCTATTTATTTGTAGAAAACTCTGAGCAATGATCTTGGCCCCAACTGGAGGGATAAACTGGAGTCGTTTGAAGAACGTCCCTTTGCTGCTGCTTCAATTGGTCAGGTTCATCTGGCACGCTTGAAAAATGGGAAAGAAGTTGCCATGAAAATCCAGGTGGGCTTTACAGACCAACTATGTCTTGTTTGTGCTCATAGAAGGGTGGGGGAGCTACATGTGTACTGCTAAACAAATAAGAAATATTTTAATGCAAGTGAAGATATGATATATTACCTAGTGCAAACTGAGTGGAAAAGACAGGAAAGGTTTTGCAGCTGGGGCCAGTCTGAGTCCAGATGAGCAGGATACATCCCACAGATATTTCACTGCAGTATGGGATAATGGTGCTGAGAGACTGCATGTACATTTAGGGCTGTATGGGAGGGTCCCATCTGCTCCATAGGTCAGTCTGCTTTCTGGCATGTGCACAAGCCCCAGGCCCCTTTCTGGGTGTCAGCAACCTCAGATGGCTGTTTCCAACAAAACTAACCTCTGGAGCTAAAGGTCCTTGTACACCATGGTTTATAACCCCAGGGAGTGAGGTCGCTTGCTGTGTGAGCAGTATCCCAGGCAAAGCTGCTCAACTCATTGGTGGGTTTTTGTAGGATGGGGAGACTTTAGAAATAGTATCAATGGTGTCGATGTCTTCTCAAGCCATTAGTGTCTCAAGTGCTCTCTGAAGTCAGGCCAAGGTAACAGCAGCAGAAACTCAACCCTCTGGCATCAGCACACATTCTCCTCAGTAGTGCAGGTTCCTTCCCTTCCTGACAGACGAGGTGAGAACAGGAGGAGATGCCTTTGCCCGGACTGGGCTGGGGCCTCGCCCCTTGCCCTACTGCTGAGAATGACACACTGGGGCTTCCAGGGGTGTGTGCTCTCAGCTGTGGGAGAGAAATGACTGACTGCTGTGGCTGTTGTGAGATTTGTGTGTCTGAGAACCCATCATGTGTTGGAAGAATTCCCATCAGAGGATCTGAACAAGCCATTCTGATTTCAAGGAGCTGCATCTTAGCCTTTCTTTCTGTCCCCTGGTTTAGATGCTGGGCTTTGAATAAGCTTTTAGAGGAGGGATGTGTGGCTCAGGAATGCCCTGGCTCATTGCCAGGCCATAGGTAGCTGTGATGTGGGGGCAGTGGATGCTGAGCAGGGTGTTTTTATCATGCCCTATACAACCAGGTCAGGTAATCTCAACACTGCCCTCTCCCATTCTGTCCCACAGTACCCCGGAGTCGCCCAGAGCATCAACAGTGATGTCAACAACCTGATGGCTGTCCTCAGCATGAGCAATATTCTCCCTGAAGGTAAAAAGACAGAGACGCTGACAGAGCCTGGTGCAGGTTGAGTTCTGCCAACCCCTTTCAAGCAGTGCATTTCATGTGTCCCTCCAAAGACCAGGGAAAGGGACTTAAGGATACTAAGTCTGCCCAGGAGAAGATTTCCTGCAGAAAGCAGGAGAGGGAGCAGATGTGGGCAGAGGGTGCAGGGCCAGCTTGGGGAACCATGCTGTGTTCCCCTGTTCTGCTGCAGAGCTGCTGCAGCCTCTGCTGGGCATGTGCCTGCTCCGGTGCCCACTTGGTGGGGTAGGAAGTGCATCTGTGTGTTTTCTGCCCAGATGTATTCCCCAATCTGCCAGAGTAACCTGTGCTTCTCTCTGTGTGCTCTCTATATAGAGACAGACCCACAGGGATTCTTAGCAAAGTATAAACTGCCTGGGAATGCTCACTTTTGATAGCTTTCTAGGCTTGGAGTGTGAGCAGTATTCAGGTGAGGTAGTCTTGCTTTGTTCTGCTACTTTCTGGTACATTTGGCAGAACTCATTCTTCTCCATGTTTCCTTGTAGCCCTCCATGCCTGCCATTCTGTGCTCTTCCCAGACGTTCTCTTTTCTTTCCAATCAGAGTCAGTGGAGAACTGTCAGAACTTGCTCAGTGTCCCAGCACATGGACAAGTCCCTTTTTCCACAGGGAATGCAGGACTTAAAAGTCCTGTTTTGAAATACCTGCCTGCAGCAGCTGTAAATATTAGTGGGACTTTACAAATGCTGCTCTAAAATCATGCTGGGTGCTGACAAAATCTGGGACTGTTCTCTCTGGTGGCTGGGCAGGGCCCTGCAGAGGTTGCTACAGTCCCAGCTGTGTCTGGCCCAAGAAGTAGATTGGTTTTCCAGCTTCAAGACTTAAGACAACTGGGCTTGGCATCTCAGGCCCTGGCTACGTGCTGCTGCTGCAGTGCACTGTATTAGTCATGCTGACTGTTTCTACTTGGCAGTGCCTGCTGCCACTTGGAGGCAGATAAGGTTTGGAGCCTGGTTTTGCTGCTTTTGTGCAGTGTTTGGGTGCTTGTCTTTGGTGTGTGTCCCTGCACAGCCATGCCAATAGCAGAAATGGACAGCTTGGGCTGTGGGGTGGGAGATGGGAGAGGACAGAGCTCTGCTGCATAGAGCAGTGGTGTGGATATACCTTGACTTAGGAGCAGCTGTGTAGCTTGGGCTTGGGATTACTGCATAACCTGCATGGCTCTCTGAGGCCTCCTGGACTCCTCAGCTCAGAGTTGGCTGGAGAGCAGACTGCTCCTCAGCTGCAGCTCTGGGAAGCTTAGCCTGAGGAGATCCCTTTTTCTAAGCCTGCTCTCTCCTGTGGTATTTGACTTTCAGGTTTGTTCCCGGAGCACTTGATTGAAGTCGTGAGCAGAGAGCTGGCCCTGGAGTGTGACTATCTGAGAGAAGCTGCCTGTGCAAGGAAATTCCAGTATGTTTCCACCGTTGCCTTCAGCCCCTTTTCTCTGTTTGTGTGAGAGGCAGGAGAGGTTGCTTAACTTCAGGAATGGTGTGGAGCCGACTGCTGTGCCATGCCATGTGGCACAGGGGAAGCCTGCATGGTTATGGCCTGAGCTGTCCCCCAGAATCACTGCCTTGTCTCAGCTGGGCATGGCTTCAGCCAGCTGAAATGTGATCACCTAAACTCCCTCCTCCTGTGCAAGTCCTCTGTCTGTTCTGCTACACATGAAAGTGCTGCAGTAACTCCTGAGGCTGGGTTGCAGTGCTCTTCTGTGTGGTCTTATCTCAGCCTGTTGTTAATTTCTCCAATCCTTCAGCTCAGGAGGTTTTCAGTTCAGCTCTCTTAAAGGAGTTGCCTGCTCCCTTGGCTTGCCATAGCATCCAGATTATTTTTAAATGATGGCTGGATGCTTTTCCTGTCCTGCAGAACTGCCCCTGTGGCACTGCTCCCATTGGCAAAGTAATTCTTCTATCTGTGTGTAATCTGACTCTAAAGCCAGGTGGAGTGAGCAGAAGACCCAGTGCCCCTTGATGCACTGGCCTGGAGCTTTCTTAGTATCACTGCTCTGGCAGGAGATGTGACTTCAGGAGCTGGCAGCAGCTGTAAGTCACTGGCAGGGTTTCTGCTGACTTAATCCCTACTGTAATTCCTGAGGAAAACATATCCTGGCAGCCTCAGCCAGGGTGTGGGTAGAGGCTGGTGAAGGGCTGTGTGAAGTGTTGCTGATGGGTCCGTCTGCTCTCAGGGCTCCTAAACCTTTTCCTCTCCTTCCTCCGTCCTTAGGGAGCTGCTGAAAGACCACCCCTTCTTTTATGTCCCAAGAGTAATAGATGAGCTGTGCAGCAAGCACGTGCTGACCACAGAGCTGGTGTCTGGCTTTCCCTTGGATCAAGCTGAAGGGCTGAGCCAGGAGATTCGAAATGAGGTAAAACTTGGGAGTTTGTGCTTCTGCCGTTGCACAGAGCCCTGTGCTCAGCCTGCCCATGACTGCCAGACTGGGGCATGCTTTGTGGCACAGCAAACCTTGAGCAGGGCTGGAGTCAGGGACTGTCTGGAGCCTCTAGGAAGACCCCTTTAGGGAAGGTAGCAGTGACACTGGAGTCTCTCCTGGCTTGTTTGGGCCTTGCAGGTACCAGCATATCTGCAGAGAGGGGTTGGAGGGGGTGAATGGCAAGGGCAGCTGAAAGGGAGGTAGTCTTGCTGGTTGATGCCATTTCTGAGGACCTTACATTTGGGAGGGACTGTCAGCAAGGGAAAAGGGGTCTTAAGCAGCTGCTCCTCTGGGCAGGACTGCAGAATTATCCCAGTGCAAGCAGTTGGGTATCATTCTTGTGGGACTGACCTGTGCTGCACAGGGCTGCTGGAAAAGTACCTGTCAGTAAACAAGAGCAGGGATGTGGGGATAGGTGGGTGTTGGTCCTGAATATAGCCATGGATTGGAGTGCTGTGGTGGGACAAGCATCTGTTCTAGTAGCAGAAATAACTGTCCTGGTATCCTGGTATTTGGATGTGTGTGTGTTTCTTGGTGTGAGCTGTCAGCTGTTAGCAGGTCACTGGGGAAGAGAGCAGAGTCTGTTCCTCTAGATAAACACAGTGAGGTGTCACATTAGATTTGAAGCTGTGCCAGAGCTGTCAGCCTATTCTTAGGGACTGTCCCCAGCAGTGAGATGCTCTATCACCAGGACTCATTTTAAAAGGCTGTGAGCTGGAGTGTTGCTGCAGGACCAGCCCTTCTTTCCTGTAAGCCACTGGCCTGCCTAACCCTCTGCCTTCTGACCCAAATGGCAATGACCTGTAGTAGGGTCAAGCTTGCATTTGGTGCCCTCTTCCTTCTACCTTGGATATGATGTTTCACTCAGCTTTGCAGAAGCTGGAGAGGGGCAGAGTGAGGCTGGCAGTTCTGCTGACCAGGCTCCAGCTTAGCAATTCTCACAGAAAAGCTCTGCTGGAGTATGTAATTCAGCGGGGGGGTCTTGAAGGACTACTGCTCTTGCTTCTCTGTGCCTGTTGGTCCCCAGGTGTGGCTCTGCTGCTTCTCCCTCAAGCTGGGTCTGTTCTGAGTCCACAGAAGGAGTACATGGTGGGTCTGTGTATCATGCAAGATTCCCATTCTTGCAGCCACCCAGTATGTAGTCAATTGTGGAAAGTTAAAAGGCAGGACCAGAATGCAGTTGAATGAGCACTGGAGCATCTGTGCCATCTGCTAAGGATGCCCCATGGCAGGTGTGGGCTGGGAGTTGCTTCAGCTCTGCAGGAGTTTGGCAGCTTAGAGCAGATGATTCCTGCTGATATGGTGATCTGTTCCCTGTTTGCTGATGCCTGCTCTAAGTTACAGGTGTGAGTAGGGCTTGCTGCCCTCCTGACTTGTTTCTTGTCTCTCCATGTTTTTCAAGATCTGTCACAACATCCTGGTGCTGTGTCTGCGGGAGCTGTTTGAGTTCCGGTACATGCAGACTGACCCCAACTGGTCAAACTTCTTCTATGACCCACAGCTGCACAAGGTAAGCCCAAGCAGCCAGTGTTCTACCTATACAAACATTGGTTTTCACCAGCTTTTGATTATTCCCCACTCAGAGAGTTTAATGAGCCCTTACTGAGAGTCTCTCAGATCCGTGTCCTCGAGGCATGGACAGATAGCACAGGGAAACACCTCTCTTTGCCACTTGCCCTCACTAGGGCTTGGTAGGAAAGCAGGGCTGCTGTAACCCTGGCCCTTGATCAGTCACAGCTACCTCCTTACCTATGTCAGGATCTATTTTGAAGGTGGTCAGTGGGAAGCTGCAGCTGGGAGTGCTCTACCAGGACACACCTGAGCCCAGGACTCCTCAGTTAGACACTCTTGTGCTGTGCTTAAGATAAGGGTAGCAATTCCTGATTATTGGTTTGGCTACTTGTTTGTACTCTGTAGGGAAGATGAAACTGCTTTTTATTCCTGTGGTTTGTACTGCAAAGTGCTGGGAAAAGGTTCAGTGCTGCTCTGTCCCTGCACGTGAAGCCTGAGTGGAGCTGTCTGCAGAGCATGTGTGGCAGTGTGGGCACTGGGCATGGGCCATTCCTCCTCAGCCCTGTACTGGTGCAGCTGTTGGGGCTGTGGACTGGGAATAAAGGATTCAGGGGCAGTTGAGATGCAGAGGAGAGCTGTGAAAGCCAGCTGAGGTTCCTGAAGAAATCAGGAGCATTCTTAAGATCAGGTTCTAC
This sequence comes from Poecile atricapillus, assembly GCF_030490865.1. NCBI lineage: Eukaryota > Metazoa > Chordata > Aves > Passeriformes > Paridae > Poecile > Poecile atricapillus. The sequence goes on from NC_081251.1 coordinate 100,146,757, forward strand.
CAGAATGGTTGACTCTGTAATGGACAACTTTGTCCATTTCCAGGTGGCCCTGCTGGACTTTGGAGCAACGCGAGGGTTTGATGAGAAGTTCACAGATGTCTACATAGAGGTGAGGACTTGCACTGTGTCCTAGAGAGCTGCAGTTGATTTTGCAAATACTCTTAGCTGTTAACACTTTGTACTCGAATACACTTCGGGTGTGGAGGGAAGCAGGGTTGGAGGCAAGAGAGTGACCTCGTTTCCTGTTGCATCCCTTGCCATGGCTGTCTGCACACGTGCTGCAAGCTGCTGGCTCTCTGAGTTGGGATGTTCACAAAGGTGAACTGCAGTGATGCTTGCTGGGGGGCTTGGACAACAGGGTGTATCAGAGCACTCACAAGTCTGTGATTTTTATAGGAGGATATGCAGGAATTGCTTGTTCCCCACCTCTTCCTGAGATTTTTAGCTTTTCCACAGATAGATAAATTGATGTGAAGTCAGACGTGCTTCCTTTGTGATCACCATGTTCCGCACGTGGTAACTGAGCTGCCAGGGCCAGCAGCTGCCACCTAAAGCTGCTCACAGTCAGCTCTATTTCTTTGGGGGAGGGGCTAACTATTTGTGAAGGTTTTTTTTTGCTGTCCCTTACATTCTCTGGGCCATGTGTAGCCCTGTTGGAAGAGCTGGATCTTCTAGCCAGTAGCTTTTAACCTGCCCAGCATGCAGAGAGGGCAGAGGCCAAGGGAGTGAGCAGATGGGTGGTGTTGTGTGCTCCTGTGGCCTGTGCAGCAGTCCTGTGCTCAAAATGTTGTTCAGTTATCTCTTGGATTTCCTGAAAGTATTCCTCCTACTCAGGTAATCAAGGCAGCTGCTGACATGGACAGAGAGAGAGTACTGAAGAAGTCCATTGAAATGAAATTCCTCACTGGCTATGAAATCAAGGTATGGAGCAGAAGGGTCTGATTTTGGTGTTGGCTGCAGATAAGGTGGTTGCAGGTCTGTGAACCTCCCCAGATTTCCTGATATGGTGAAAGTGTCAGTCCAAAAGCCCTTTTGATAAGCATGAGGGAGGAGAGTAAAAAAGGTTTTCGCTTTTGTTCTCACTTCCTTTTGGGAGCAGGAAAAGTACCACTGTCCTTCTTTTACTCCCTCTACAAGACCCTGCAGGTGATAACAATTCCTGAAGTTTCATCATGAAGATGGTTTTCTGGAAGGTTTAGTTGCTCAAAACTGCATGAACTAAATGTTCCTCAGTCTTGCTGAGGTTCCCTTTGTCATGGACAGGGCTGTTTCTCCTAAGCTGCTTCTGTTAGCACTAGCATTTCTTTTTCTCCTTGGTGATTGCCATAGCTAGTGGTGTTACTTATCCTTCTTTCCTTTTGGGCAGGAAATGGAAGACGCCCACTTAAATGCTGTGCTCATCCTGGGAGAGGCTTTTGCATCTGAGGAGCCTTTTGATTTTGGCAACCAAAGCACCACTGAAAAGATCCATGGTTTAATCCCAATCATGCTGAAACATCGGCTCGTCCCCCCGCCAGAGGAGACTTACTCTCTTCATCGGAAGATGGGCGGCTCTTTCCTCATCTGCACCAAGCTGAAGGCCAAAATTCCCTGCAAAAACATGTTCCAAGAGGCATATAGCAAATACTGGAGCAGTAGGGGCAAGAAGCCAGAGGAGTAGTAAGAATGAACTTGTCATCTTCTGAGGGCCCGGTTCAGCTGAGCCTTGCAGCGAGCGTTCTAAGCCACCCCTGCGTTGCTCCCCAGCTCTCCATCCTCTTGAGATGCAGCAGCCCCATGCCCTGGAAACCAGGTGTGCATTCCACGAGGACAAAGCTGCTCTTTCCTGCTGTGTCTATCCTGCATCGACTGCCAGCACAGCCCGCAGCTTGCAGGAAACTGAGTTCTGTGCTGCTTCAAGGCACCAGCTGACTACCTTAAATACATTTGTAACATTCTGAGAGGGTTTTATAACAAGCAGGGGAAGGAGGACGACAGCAGAATTTAATATTGAAGCCTATTTGTAATTGTCCACAAAGTGTTTTTTAAAAACCTTCCCTCTTTCAAGCTGAGGTGGAATTCAAGTAGTTTTCATACTGTGAATTTATAGATTGAAATACCAAGGTGTTCCCTACCACAGACACATCCAGCACCTCCCCCACGTTTTAGTAAGTCAAGTGGTAGCAGTCTGAGAACCCTCCTGGATTCTGCTGACGTTGATTTAATGCAAGGGGCGTGTGTGCAAGTAGAAGTTTTATGCTTTCTGCCTCTTTTTGGCTTGCAAGCTAAACATAGGAAATATTTTTAAAGTCTGAGAATTGAGTACCAGTTTCTTTTAAACACACACATACACACTCTCACAACTCAGTTCTGGGAGTCAAACGTGTAATCAGCAGAGCTATATCTGAGCACAAATAGTGGGATTCTGCACTGTCTCGTAGGTATCAGCTTTCCTGAGGGTAAGTTAGATAAGCTACAGCTCTGACACCAACTGCTTGATGCACTCCTGACTAAGACCCTCTTCTGTGTGTTTCCCTGTAAGGCAGAACTTGCAGCAAGGCAATCAAATGTCCTGCCTCTGGTGAGCAGCTCCAGCCCCAGCTGAAATGTCACACAAAACCAGACGCACAGTTTTTATCTCTTGGAGTCGAGCTAGGAAATTGACTTTTGTAGGTTTTTGTACAAAGCCTGTACCTGTACGACTTCCTGATGTTAATAAACAAGTGCTTGTGCGGTGGGCCTGCTGCCTGTGGCTGTGTCATCTTCTGGTGTGGGAATGGATGCTAAAAGGAGCAGTGTCCTGTTCTGGGGGATAAACAGCAGCTGAGCAGAAGCAGCAGCTCCCAGGTCTCTTGTTGCAGTTGTTTGCTCAAGGAATTGTTACTAGCCTTGCCTGGCCATCCACCTGTGGCCTGTTCATGCCACGAAAATCCCCGGTAATCTTCTTGCTTTTTAATCTTCCTTTGTTTTAATCACTCTGTTAGCAGTCTCCTGAACACAGGTCTCTTTGCCTTCCCTCCACCTGTGAAGGAGAGGCTGTTGGTGTTCAGGCTGACCTGGTGCTCATAAGGCAGGAGTCCTGGTCTGGCAAGTGCTAGATATTTATTTACCTGCAGGCTCAGCTGGTCCTACTCAGTTAAGAGGAATGCCCAGGTTGTCTGATCTTACACTGCAGCATGTGTGAAATCCTGGCAGCTGACACTTTGGAGGGAAAGAACAGGTAAGTGAATAAATCTCTCCCCCTCTCTCAGGAGGGACCTCTGAGAAATAGGAAAACAGGTTATGGTATTATCTTTATTCCAAAGCCAGGAACGTATAAGCCACTTCATTTAATACTTTGTTGAGTAAGATGCAGTGCAGTTTAATTCAAAATACTGGTCAGATTATCCTTAATCTCTGGAGAAGAGTTAACTGCTGTTCAGTGAAGTAATAGTTTTGCATCAAACCGTACAAATTTACAGTAACTTTCCTTGTTTTGAGTTCTGATAGATGTTGTTTAGTTTTTCTCCTTTGGATCTAGACCTTGCAGCTGTAAAAACAGCAGAGCTGTTTGAGCTGTTAAATGCTTTATGTTAAAGTTGAAAAAGCAAAGTATAAAAAGCTGACAAGGAAATTAGATTATGTGTGCTTCAGAGCAGATTTTCTGAAACTGAAGATTCAAGGCCAACATGTTCAGAGAACTTGCAAAGGCAGCAGAGTAAGCTGGAGCATTACAGTTCACTTTTCCAGTAAGCACTTGTTCATGTGAGCCCTGATCTTGTGTATACTATGCTGGGGTAAGAGTGTTCGACTCCTGGCAAACATTCCCCTTCCTGAGAGAGTTTAGGAATGACGTCCAGCTGAACAGTGCAGTTGTTTTGCAATTGCAGGAGGGTAGCAACTTGCAGAAGCTGAGATGTTGCTTTATTAGGAGAGCTAATTAGAGCTCTCAGTCCATAATTCTCCTGGCCTTTTGTGTAGGCTGTGAAAGCATTAATAATGGCTGTAGCTTTGTCCAGGGAGTTTTGTGACAGGAGGAATTGCATGTCAGAGGAACAGCCGTGTAGAAAACGTGAGCTAGAAACTCTGGCTTCAAGTCAGAAGTTGTGACATTGTACAGTGAGCAGAAACACTTGGTCTGTGCCAGCCACTGCATTTGCTTGAATTACACTTACAGGGTTGAGGATGTGACTGTCTCTATGCTGCAGGAAGCTTCTGTGGTCTAGAAAAACCTCTTGTGAAAACATTTCTTCTTTGTACAGGGCAAGCTGGACATTAAAGCTGCCTCTCTAATGACAGTGATTTTCCATTCTAAAGGATCAAGATTCAGGCTTGGTAGCAGTGGTTTTCCTACCTTCTTTCTTTAGTCAGCCTGGCTGCTGCATCAAAATGGCAAATGAATGCTGAGGAGCTGAACAGGAGGTGAACATGCTGTTCAGATTCTGTTTTTCTAATGCCCAAGTCTCAGACACTACAGGGCCCATTTCCCAAGACCTTCACAGCTGTGATGTACAACTGGACCCCTGGGAAATCAGAAATAAAGCCCTGATTGAAAAGGCAGAGCACAGGAACCAGGGTATGTCCCAAAGCTACAGCAGCTGCCTCAATGGGATGAGCCATGGGCTTAAATCCACATGAACTGAAGGGCTGAGAAAGTAAACATTTTGACTGAAGGAGAGGGACAGGAGTAAGGCAGCCTAAAGCCGTGCAGGAAGTGGGAATCACGGTGCCTGTTCCTGGAGGAGATTGCTGGTAACCTTTGGTGATGGAAGATGCCCTGGCTGACACTGTGGGGTGAGTAACAGTCCAGTCCTGTATTCCTGCTGCAGGGCATTGACTGAAGCAGGTACCAAAGCCAGAATTTACCCCAGAGTCACTAAGGTTGGAAAAGACCTCTAAGATCATCAAAACCGACCCTGACCCCAGCATCACCTTGTTCACCATTAAATCATGCCCTTAAGGCATATCCACACATGCTTTGACCACTTCCAGGGATGGTGATTCCACCACTTCCCTGGGCAGCCTGTTCCCATATTTCCCATGCCTTCCTGTGAAGAAATTTTTCTTAATATCTAATCTAAACTTCCCCAGGTCCAGTGAGGCCATTTACAACATTACACCAACAGGGGAATGAATGAAGAACATGTACCAACAGTCTCTGGTAGGGGAAAAATTCCAGGCTGACTTTTGTGGAATGGGTGGATGACAGGAAAGGGTCAGGGCACATGCAAAACTTCACAGGTATTCTGTGAGGTGCATGAAGATCAATGTGATGTTGGTAGCTCAGAACTAACTAACTAACAATCCAGCCTCCAACACTAGGACAGCTGAAAAATTTGATGTATAACTACAAATGAAGGAGGAACATGAAAAACACTGACTAGAACCACATAACTACCTCTTTCTTTGGTCATCATAGTACAGCTGACCTAAGAAAAAGGTCAGGGACACTGTAGTTCAATACAGCAAAGCATCCAGTGACTTTGACTGTACTTTCAAAAGGATCTGGTTATTTTTTAAAAGCTCTTAAAGGGAAATCGATTTTATCACGTACTCCTTTTCTTCCCCCTGTGCACTTGTGCAGGTGTGTTAGAACCAGCATGTTGTATCTTCAAGAGTACCATCATTCCCCTTTCCATTTCCTCCTCAATGCTTAATGTGGGGAGGTGGGAAAAAAAGACAGAACAGCTGCATTTCTAACAGTTCCCTGTTTTATTGCAGTACATCAAAGTAGGTTAATATTAAGTGTGTTACCAACATAAAATATTGGTGGTAAGTCATTTTTACATTGTTGACTGTTCCACCTTAAATATTTCTGTGCAAAAGAATCTACATCATTGTTCTGTAGCAGAGAATCTCTTACAATGTCCCCTACAACATTGAGGGCATTAAACAAAAGAGTGAGAAGAGGCAAAAAGCAGAATCTTTCCCCCACACGCACACTTGTCAGCTTTTATACTCTAAAACAAAAAAGTGATTACATCTATGCCATGCAAAACTGTACAATAATATTACAATGAAAAACCTAAAAAACATATTTTAAAAATAAATGATATGAAACTGTCATACATAAAAAGGCAGGTATAGCAACACTGGTTTGTTTGTGGATTTCTTCCCTGTAGATGTGACTGTCTTAAATGGAGAATGAAAATAGGTTGTACTGAGCTGTGGCTGGAATGAGAGGAGTTGGAATTCAGACTGGAAAGCCTGCAGCAGAGCGGCCTCTGGGGGTGTTTATCAAATAAACTGCGAACACCAAGTGCACAGAATGGTGCACTTTGTGTTAGTGCAGAAAAGCTGTCCCATTTCCTCCATGGAACAGACTTGTATTAACAAAAGATCCCACAGCAGGAACTGCTATGTGCCACTTTGATTCTCAGACTAAGGCTCAGGAGCTGTGGGTACCTGCACTGCAGTAAGTTTTACCCTTAATGCATTCATTTAGAATTGAACAGCATTCATAAAATAGAAAAGAAACCCTTTTTCCACCCAAGAGCGTGTTTGTCCTGTCATTCAGGGTCTGGCCATGCAATACGACACAGGGCCAGAATCTACTTCTGTGTTAATAATCCAACTGTTCTGTTTGGAGAGACTGACACACTGTGAACCAGTTAAACTACATTTCTATAAATCAACTATGCTTTTTGGACTTTTTTGTTATGGCAAGACCCTTAAATTCCCTCTGCCATATACCTGAGAATAACACACCAGGGTTGTAACTTACCAGAATCAAATCAAAGAGAGAACATTCCTGACTGAGTTTTGAAACTCATTTAAGTGGGCAAAATGCACATTCATAACAAGCCACAGCAATTAATGGAGGGGAAAAGAATCAACTGCTTCACCACAGTCTCAGGAATGTTTTTTTGAAACCACCAGCTGTCTTCTACAGGCCAAAGGCAAGAGAGAAGAGAGTACTGTAACCCTGCTTTTGGGTTTATGAAATGTGGGAGGAAGCCACATACCTGTGTGTGCACACGTGCAGGGGAAAGCTATTTACCCAACTTATTCCATCCTATAACCTGGAATCCTTAGTAGCTGCCTGAATCTGTTCAGATCCTTGTTGCCATCAAAAGAGAGAGAGAAAAAAAAAAGGCAAAACCCCAACAAACCCATCTGTTCAAGCACTGTCAAAAATGCAAACAAACACCTTCAGTCTCAGCCAAAAGGAAAAAAACCAGCTAGATACACATCCTGTGTACAGAGAACATGTGCCACAGTCAGGAAGTCAGGGGGAGATTTTAAGCTCCCAGAACAAAATGCAGCCCTCGACCTGTGAAGTTGAAGCAGTGCTACAGTGCAAAGGAGCAAACATCAAACCTCAGGAGACAACTGCTTTGGAGATACCAGTCAAGAGTCTTACAGTTCAAATGACCAAGTTAATTTTCCTATCCCAATGAGTCTTTAGAAAACTCAGCTGCAGTATGCATACCAACAAAAAGAGATGAGTGTGGTTTCAAATTGAGTCTATAACCAAATGGTCCCCAAATACATGAAACTATTTAAGTCCTAGGACAATTTTTCTCTTTTCAAATAAATGATGTGGTCATTTGCTTTTCAACTGAGAGAACAGTTGCTGTTTCTCTTCTGAACAGACACATATAAAAATGCACAGGACCAAACTAATGATTAAATAAATCCTAGAGAAGACTGCTGAGCCTTGGACATTGTAGTGTACAAACAGCGTGGGCCTGTGGAGCTCTTCATCCTCTGAGCTTAGTGTTGTAACACAGCTGACCTATGCTCTGCCTGAAAATGTCAGGGGTTGGTTTCAATAGATTGCAGGCACTGGAACGGAGTAAACACAGGGGTTTACTCAATTTAATTGTTTGCTGTGAGGTGGCTCTTTGGGTTCCATTTTCAGATAGAGCTTTAGCACAACTGCGGAAAAAAAAAGTCCATGAAAAATGATCCTGTGACCCTCTCTCAGGGGACTGCCATGCAGGCTGCTCTGTCTTTAATGACTACTGTTTAAATGCCTTCTCTCAACATCAAAATAAGATTATTATTTAAATACAACATACAGTAAATACAAAACTAGTCTGCAAAGGCTTTGAAAAGTGTGTGGACATGCTTCACCAAAACAAGGGAATTATGGGGAAAAAGCAGTGGCTATACTTGAAGCAATATGCAGCCTTTGAAAAGAAGCTGATGTGAAATTTCCATAATGCCAATAACACCCTGCCTATCTGTCCCTCAGAAATACAGAAACTTTTCTGGGAGGAATTACTTTCCGATGCTTTGCTATTTGCTAAAGCTTTTAATTTCAAATGCCAGGCTTGCAAAAGTAGTAGGTTTGAAGTGAAAACAAACAACACAACCAGCTTGCTACTCTGAAAAACAGGAGAGAGACAGGCTTTTGATATGATGGTTTCTACAACAATTTCTTGAATTCCTGTCCCAAAATAACACTGACTGAGCTTAAACTTGGATAAGCCTCTTGATTCAGAGTGAAAGAGAAATCTTACCTAGGAGACCCAGCATGATTAAATGGATTAGATGGTCTATGTGTTGTTCCCTATGTCACATTTAGATCATACCTGGAAATTACTGTACATGGTTTGAACTTACCTACAACTTCTGTTAGGGAAGACAGAAACTGCAAAACTCCAAACAGCCCTGTGTGGGTGAAACTCTACATAACTGCTGACTGCAAGAATACAGAATGGTTTAATGAGAGCCATAACAAGTTTCTGCAACCCACAGACCCCGATATTCTAAATACAAAAAGCCCTTATGTGTTTGAGTATGGTCACAGAATGAAGTAAGCAACTATACTACTGGGAAGAGAGGCTCATCCCAGATGAAAAGCACAATCTGCCTTGCTAACTAAAGAGAAGAGACATCTTCCTCTCACCATACATCTATGTATCAGTTTTTCATTCATTCTGTTAACTGGGTGACCACTTCAGCTTTTTATTTATTTTTCCAACTTCAGCAGGCTCTGCCTTCCACTGCAATACATCCTGCCCTCCAACCTGCCCTGCTTTGGGAACCAAACAGCAGGTAGCACATAGAAATAACTGCAAATTGCACAACCCACAGCACAGGTAGGGGGCAGAGGAAAACCAACCTTGCCAGTGCAGCAGTTGTGGGTCACCAGGCATCTTTGACTACCACAGTGTGAACAGTGTGAGGTCAGTCTTCAAGGTTCTGTGTTGCTACAGTGACAGCAAAGCCAGCCAGGGCCAGCTTTGGGCTAAGGGCACTCGTTTGGCTGATGAGTATTAGCAACCAGTATTTGGTAATGACAGTAAGAGTTTGCTGCTTAGGGATGGTCAAGGTGATGTCGAAGACTGCTCCCTTCTGAGTTAAACCTGCTCAAAGGCTGACCCAGGGAAACAGTTTTCCTGCTGAATCCAGCTGCACTGAACATCCTTGCTGCCTGAAGGACCTCTCCTGTAGCTGCCTCAAGGCTCCAGCTCACAGGTGGCACGCACGGAACCAGGGCAGCCGCCGTGGCTGCTGGGACAGGGCCTTGCTGCCAATTGTTGTTATTCAAAAGGATGGGGACTATGAGGAAAGTAGGAATTACAGCTTCAGTTCTGCTACGGCCAGAAGGAGAGAAGTGTTGTGAGAGCACTGCAGGGGCTGTCCCGGCAGTGCAGCGAGTGCTGCGCACACGGAATCTCTGTCCTGTGGGAGGTTTTAGCCAGCCCTCCGAGTCTGTAAATCACCGAGCATGAAAACAGGGACAACACAAATCTTAAATTAAAGGCTCTCTTAAATAAGCATCCATCTTCTGCTGCATACACAATGCTTTTTTTCTTTGAATATATACATACGTATTTTACTCTAACATCTGCGTATTTATTTAAACTCTGTACTGTAGTAAAATATGCATCATTTTAATCAATAAGGATTTGCTGGCGACAATCAGATTGACATTCAAACGTGGTGGCTGAAAGCTTTTATGTGCCTCTGACATACTGATCATTCCCCACGGAGGGGAAGGGGTCTCTGTGCTACTTTTGTACAGTACAATGAGCTATTGTATGAAAACAAAATCCCTCTGAATTTTCTCTTGTTGATACTGGTCTGGTCTACTTACGCTACCTTTTGGGAAGTGGGATAAATATGTCTTTAAAAATGAAGCAGCTGTAACCACAAAAATGAAACCAATACTAGTACAAATCTACAGCATCTGATATTTACCAACACCCTAGCTTTGCTCATTTGCTGCTGTCAGATCTGGGGAGGTGAGGCAATGCTGAACGGTGCTGAAGGTGACCAGCTTTTACCTTCCTCTGTACCCCACTCCCAGATCCTTTTCAGACAAGGAATGGGGAGGGTTAGGAGGATGAAGGTGAGAACTGGAGCAAGTGAAGGGGACAGCCATGGGGACAGCAAGCTGATGTGATGCCAAATCTGAATGCTGAAGCAGTTCATGAGTCCCAACTCACGTGGTCAGAGCTCTCCAGGGAGAGGCTCTTGGTCTTGTGAGGAGAAACCGGGCTGGGAGGGCTGCTGAGGTTGGAGCTGTTTGATGCCGTCGAGTGTCTTGGAGAGTCAGAGTCCTGCAGCTCCGAGACACACAAGAACACCAGTAAGTAACAGGATAGCAAGTTTGGGGGTGACTGAGGGTATCTCAGCAACCATGGCTGGATTCAAAGGCCTCTGAGGATTTTGCTCGAGTCTAAAATACTTAGGGATCTTTCTTGCTCGCAATTTGCAAGGAGACCTGAGATTAAGTGGTCAGATCACTCTACTTTCAGCAAGCGTAAGTGATACTGACATAAGGACATTAGGACACAGCACCAGTGGGATTCTGGCAGTCTGTGTGTTGCCAAGGGCTGCTTGGCCAGCAGAGTGTGCAGCTTCACTATGAAGCCTGTAAAACTACAACGGCTCCTGCCTTTACACATACTGTGATTGACATGCTCTTGCACTAAAATGAGAAATCTTTGTGGCTTTGTCACAGCTCCCTCTTCTATGTCAGCCCCAGGGTATCAATTCAAATATCCTATTGAGTTACTTGGATCTTCCAGAGTACAGGAGAATGCAACTCTGAGCCTGAATTTGGGCAGACAGCTACCCTTTCAGCTTCCACTGGCAGGATATATTCAGTACCATGAAAAGCCTGTGTGAGCTCTCATTTTCACACTCCTTGGTAAGAAAAAGGGTTGGGGAAGTTTTGCAGGCCAGCTTCAGACTGAACCCTTCCACATAAAACATTCTTAGCTGGAGGGACTGAGTTTAGCACTGGGCAGGATTTCAGTCCTATCATAACAACAGTCTAGACTGCACAGAATAGAAATTATTAAATCCAGTTCTTGCACTAAATGAAATTATAGAGGTAAACTAAATTACCTTGTTAACTTCTGACTACAAAGTGTCTCCTGTGAAATGGCTGCTAAGATAGCTTATGAGTTTTTGCACATAAAGGTCAAAAGGAATATCAGCACTTCAAGCTGTGATATGTCACTATCAAGCTGCTACTTTACTGGGCTGGTATTTGGGAGAGCCTTGCTACCCACACATCTCCAGGCAAGGAATGCAGAGAGCTTTTTCTGTATCTTGAATACCCGGACCAGAGCTGACACTTCGACCAAAGTCTTTTGTAGCTTGAAATACAGGAAATCTATCTCGACTGTCAACAACTCCCAAACTTGCAGCCAACCCCACGACAGGACTGAACTGCCTTATCTTTATCATCACCCTTAATGTTTCTCCTCCTCCTGCAGTCACTCACCTCTCGCTCGTAGTCCCTTGTGGGTGCATCACTGCCTTGGTCCAGGCCCCCGGAGGACAGGGACCCGTCTGAGGGCGATGCCATGGGCTGGCGCTTTGCTCCGTAGCTCCCTCCCGAGAATTCCCTCCGCAAAGCGCTGCCGTTCTGTGCAGAAGATCCTACAACAGAGGAATTAAACTGTGTTAGGGACCCCACTCAACACACTAGGAACTTGTTTAGCTGTTTCTCTGGCCAGTTCTGCTTTCCTGCAGCGTGTCCCAAGCTCATGGCTTGCAGCTATGAAGGCTTTCCTATTGTCTGTCCAGTCCCTCCCTTGGCATGTCTGTGTAAGAACACTTTACTGTCACCGTGTTCCTGACAAAGGTGGCTGCTGTAGAAACAGCTGTGGTGGCTGCCTGATTCCAGTGGCCTCTTTCAATGCAATGCCACTCTTCCATTCCAGCAGCCAGTTCTCTACTGCTTTACCTTTACACTAGTGGCAAGAGAGGCATCAAAAGCTACACACAGCTCAGCAACCAAATTAATAACCAGGGAGCTTGTGAACAACTGATTTGAAACACTTGAGCAGGAGCAAAGCAGCCCCAGGGCTAATAATGTAATCTGGATGCTAACATAAATTTTAAAAAACTGACAAATTACAAATGTGGGACTCTCAAAAGCACCATCTGCTTATTCACTTGCTCCTTTGAAAGCAAGACTAAAATACTCTGCTGGCCTTCAGCAGCAACACAGTCAGCCATCACTTCAGAAAATCCTTATCCAGCATGGACAGAAGCCACTGCAGGCAGCCCTTTCCCTAAAACACTTGTGCCCAGCCCCCAAGCAACACAGCTGTTTCCTTACGTGCTGCTAGCCCACTGCTTGCGCTCATGGATCGTCCTGGCTCCGTGCGGGATTTCGTGATCGACGGGATGCTGACGGAGCCACTGAACACTGTCCGGCTCTCCTGGGGCCGAAGGTTCTGAAATGCACACACACACGACATGTTCACTTATCCACCGCTGGCTCAACCTTGCAATTCTGTGTTGTAAGGCCCCAAAACACATTAAACTCCTGACCTTACCAGAGCTGAGTATCTGGGCAGCAAGTCAGCAAAAATTGCAAAATAATATTCCGCAGTTTAGTGCAGAGACTGGCAGCACACGCAACGCGGCAGTGAAGTGCTGAATTACATGGACATATGCAGGCAACTGAAAGAATTCATGGAATAATTCCAGAATTTCCCTGAAAGGATGGTTTGCAAGCCTAATTAAGCTGTATATATATCCAAGTTACACTGCATAATGCCTTCTTCCTGAACACAAGTTTCCAAGAATCTCATTAAAATTTCTCTTTAATGCCATCTTTTGTGACGTGATTGTATAAATTAATACAATATCCAGGTTAATCGCTAATGCTTGCAGAGTTATGAATAGAGAGTAGATCAATCTCTATCAAATTCCAGACGTTCTAACAGCATCCCTCCAAACCTACACTAGCTGAGCCGAAGTGAGAAGCAGCCTCCTGTTTCCAGCCTGCACAAAGAGGAGGATCAGAGCACATGCCACTGTATTTTCTGCATATTTTGATTATTGCTCCTGTTTTTAATCCTGAGAGTTCCAGTGTGATTTTCTAAATTAATCAGTTACTGGACTGAAGTGGTCCTTTACTGAGAGGATAAACCACAATTTCTCTACTTGGATATGGAAGCTCCTCAAACATTGTCTTTAAAAGAAAGTAAAAGAGTATTTTGAAGTGAGCTCTGGGAGATTTTATTTCTGCTTCTGTTAACCTACAGCTGACCTTAGGGGAGAAGACTTCTCAGATTATTTAGTCCCTCTCTCTGTGTATGACCTGGCTTCCTAGCCCAGAGGGACTCACCCATGTCTGTCATTTCAGCTCTGGCTAAATATGAGACCTCGTCCTGCTCATCAACAGTGTGACTTGCACTATTAAGTCAGTACCATTAACTGGAATTAAGTTCAGGGAACCTTCATCGATGTGCAATGTGAAAGAACTGCAGGTAGCTCTAAGAATTTCTTCCTTTACCTTTACAGCCCCCCCCCCTGCAATAACTCTTTGTTTCTTCTTATTTATGTTTAATTATTTCCCCATCCTCACACTGAGATGAAGTAGCCCATATATAAAACAATAGTTGCAATCACAGTGCATCTTTAAACTAGGGTGTTAAAAAAATTTCAGACCAGAACAAAGATTCCACCACCACAAGGATATTCTCAGAGAACCTTGGTACAACCCATGTCTCCATCTGTATTTTAAAATGGCTAATTTAACTGAGGCTTTGTAAGGAACAGATTTTATACAGGTCAGACTTCATTAGATAAATTTTACCATCCTGCTGCCAAATCCAGTCTTACAATGATCCTTGGAATCATTGCTCTAACTGACCCCTTTGATCTTACAGTCAACCCTTGGCTTTTCATTCTCCCAGGGTGCCAGAAATGGCTGATTTTTAATGTGCAGCAAATAAGAATTGAAATCTCTCATCTGTTCCTACATCTCTCACAAACACCAGCAAAACAGAATCAGAGACCTTACCAATGAAAAAGCTCTTTTTACTTCTCCCTTCTTCCACTGCTGCACCGAGGATTTACACCTAAAGGCTTAAAACAGTCTCTTAAATTATTTGTGGGATTATATTGCTGTCTTTCTTAGCTTCCCCTATTCTTTTTGTTGTTTTTAAATGTGAATAACCAACCTACTTTGTAGTTCAAAACACTGAGCTCCTGCTTTTTCCCCATGCAATAAACTGAGATGCAGAGTTTGAGCATCCTGGCTGTACCTAAACCCTGGAGGGCTGCTCCCCTGACGATGCACAAAGGAACTGAGGGGCTGAGGGATGAGTTACTGCTGTGTTTGAAGGAAGAAAGGAAAGCCAAGTGCAGCACCACGTGTGCACTGGGGTTAGTACACTGGAGTTCCAAGGCTGGCATAAACCTACAGTGGTTCCTTTTGCAAAGAGAACAATTATGTTTAATGATAAGGTGATTAACCTCCTTCACAGTGACTGAGCAGACAACATACAGGCATCAGGGGAAGGAGGGAATGGTTGGGTGCACAAAAAAAGACTCATTTGTTTTAACAGTGTGTTCTAAAGATGATTATTTTTCATGATCTCAGTTTGCAACGTCCATGTAATTCCTCGTAGAAAGTCTCTCCACAAAGCAAATCTTTCATTGTTCTTTGTTCTAAAAATAAAATAAGCACATGCCAGGGATGCTGGCATTTTGGACCAAACCTCCTGGAAGTGTGTGCACATGATGCAGGGAGGGGATTCAAAGGAAAATAAACGGCACTTATTAGCGGTAGTTACAAAGCAGCACAATGCAGCAGGTTAAAAACACAGGAAACAAAAGGAAACCTGAGCTTGCTTTACTTAGAGAGACAAAACCCCCTCATTTCGAGCAACAATTCAAATCTTAGCAGGAAAATTCATCCCCACTGCTGGACCAAATGGAGAAAGATGAAAGAAGTGGGGGCAAAAGCAGCAGCAGAGAAGCTGCTGCTGAGCAAAGTGAATCACTGTGAAATAGAATGAGTCCCAGATTAGTTTGGTGCATCCCATTCCAGCTGGAGAGTGGAGCTGTGGGTTATGTAGGTGCAATCACTACCAGTGTTACAGAGCCTCAGCTCCTGCTCCAGTTGCTCCCTGGGCACCTTCTCCAGCACTGAGATGAGGGACAGGGTCTGACTGGACAGGTACAGCACCCACAGGAACTGCTCAGCCTCTGTTCCTCTGTCCATTGTGCTGCTTGTTCTTGTTTTGGGGTTTGTTTTTGTTTTAAAGTAATGCTCTGTTCATCACACTATAAAACTCAGTTTTCAACTCTTCCATGAAATAACACGACACACTCTAAAAGCCTACTTTAACAGGTCATTTTTCATCTCCCCTATGGATTCCACACTGTCCTGGTTCCAATAGCCAATCCTACCTGGGACCATAGCACCCTTCTTACACTAAAATCTCCAAACACATAGGGAGGATGCACAGACACGAAACCAAACTCACAGCCTGGCTTTCCATACAACTTCCAGCACCGCTACCCTCAAGCCACAAAGCAGACACACACTGTTCCTCACACAAGACTAAACCTATAGTGCTCTAAGGAGATAATGGGACAGGATCTTGACACTCCAGATTCTCCACTTCACTTTTTTGCCTTCCAATTTATGCTAGGATGAAGGATGCTCCTAAAGAAAAAGTTGAGTTATTGTCTGAAGCACCAGGGGTCGTTCCTTACTGATCCCAGGGAGACTACTCACATGAGAAAGGGAAAGTAGAGGGAGGGTCACAGTCCGGTGATACATCACTGCATATTAAACACAGACAATTTTATAGTACAGTTGGATTAAAATAACCCTGTTAAAACCAGAACTGAAATACAGCTTCAGTGACCCTACAATGACCCTCTAGGAGAAAAACAGCTTTCAATTTAACTTAACAGTATTTTCTTTTTCTTTTTTTTGCATTTCAGCAGAGCATTCCTCTTGTGTATTAAATGGCTGTGACAACTGGGACCTCATGGGCGGTGACACATGACCATGCATGTAACAAGTCAAAGCTCAGCAAATAGGTTTTGGAGCGATATGGAGGAGATTTCTTTTTCTCCTGCATGTTTAAATTCTGTCTAGTGTTGGATGCAGGTATGTTTCCAAAACCTTCCCAGTGACAGGGCTCCAGCACAGCAGCCCAGAGGCACTTGAAGCAGCCTGGCAGTGAAGGTTTGCCAGAAACCAAGAGCAATGTTCCCATGATGGCAATGGGCATGGCCTGGACCCACACAAATCTTGAGCAAACAACAGCATCACACACATCTACCTACAGGTTATTCCTGACTTATCTGTGCCAGGCAGAGCTGCAGGCCCCACCTGTGCACCTGCTTCACTTTGGTTTGTATATCTGTAGCACACAACAACCCCCAGGGAGGCAGACCTGGATGCACAAGGCAAGAAAAAAAGGGAAGACCACTTCCATCCCTCCAATTTACATTGCAACTGGAAGGATGCCTACAGAACAGTATCCTACCTCAGCCTCTCCTAAAGCTACCAGGGTTAAGAGGATCTATATCAGCAAGTTGCCATCATCTTTAATTTTTATCCTGTTTCTACATGTTCTAACTCCAGTTATTTACTTTAACCTAGAAACTGAGGCACTACCTGTGTCTGTGTCTCTCCATCTGTGTACAGTACTGTGCACAAAGTCTCACATTCCACAGGAATTCATCATAAACAAACAGCTTGAAAGCTTGGGCTAACACAGACAGATCCAGAACCTCTTCCTAATTCAACCTGGTATGCAGCACTCTGCTGGAGGATGAACACTGTGGAACAGAGAACTTACTCAAAATTACCTCATCTTTCCTGGTTATTAAAAATATTATTCCCACAGCAAAAGGTTCAGCCCAAACTTTTCTTTTTTTCCAAGGCCATGAAGTGTCTTTTGGCATGTCAGAGCTGTGGGAAGACCCCAGCTGACAGCAGAAAGTAAATTGTGTGGGACAAAGGAAAGTGGAGGGGTGAAGGAACAGCTTACAAGGGGTTTTCTCCCACGTTAATAGCCAGGCAAAAGGAAAACCACACAGTGTTAGTAGAGTGAACACCTGACTCAGCCGTTCATACCCTGAGTGTGACAAAGTCTGGAGTACCGAGGACAGAGCGTGGAGGCGGGGAAAATGCAGGGTTTATGGAATCGTAAGAGAGGAATTTTTCAGCTGAATTAACAGTCATGTGGTAGATGTGCTCAAAGTTGCTCGGAGAGGAGATCAGACGGGAGTGATGATGAGGGAACTGATAAGGGGAACGCTGCTATCAAAGACAACAGAGAGAGAAAGCAATGAAGGATGGTTGTACAGGTTACACCGGCACCAGCAGTTCCACAAGAGCAGCGAAACACGGAGCAGGGACAGCAGACAGCAAACCCTGCTGGCTGTCAGCACACAGCGTCTGACACTGCCACCCCCAATCCTCTGAGCACCTTCCTGACACAGAGTCTGATGGGCCTGCTGCCCTTGCTGCTGCTAAAACATTAGAAACAAATAAAACTTTTAACTCATTGGGAATCGATTCTAATATTTATTATTTTTTTGATATTTCAAAGAGCACCACAGTTGTAAAAGGTGCTTTACAGACAGTTGAGAAGCATCAGTTCCCTGCCTTGAGGAGCTTACAATCTAAAATAGACATAACACAAACAAAGGAAGGTGAACACAGGTGAGGTGGTGTGGGGAGAAGAAAAGATGAGCATACACAGCAGTTAGAGATCGTTAAGATATTTCCTTCTGTTATTCATGCATTTTAGCAGTTCCATTAAAATCATCACCCGTACAACAAACACAGAGCATTTCCAACAGGAGGGAACAGTGTTTCGACAGGGTGGGGTCACAGGCTGTGTGGGAAGGTGAAGGGGTTAGTGTCAGACCACTGGGACAAGTCTCTCTCTGCAGACAGGTGACCAAGGCCCACGTCCTGCTCCACACTGGCTTAATCCCGACAGTGCTGAGGGGACCGGGCACTGCCATCCCTGCACTGCAGAGGATTAGGCCCTTCCTCAGCACATAAAGTGTGAAAGCATTGGGAAATTCAAATGTTTTTAATAGGTGAGCTGAGCAGCGTGCTCCCAAAAGTGTGACATAAAGAAGGAGAGGAGAGAAATAACCCTGCAAATTAAACAGGAACGGTTTCTAACTCATCTCTATGGAAAGTGCTGACACAAGCGCTCGTATAATTTAAAGTCATCTAAATCCAGATTTAATGGAAGAGATTTTCAAGGCTCGGTTTCCCTCCCTGTGCCATCTGTATACGCTCAGTCAGCCTGCAGCAGGCTGGTTTCCTATGGACACCAGCAAATCTTTCCTCCTTTCTAAGTTCCTCTTTCCCTCATGCAATTGATTTCATCTCCTTAAAACAGGTATTTCTGAGTAGCATTAGAAATGTTAGGACTTAAAATATAAAATATGGTAAAAATATAGCTTACCCCTCCACTAAACCTAAGGCACTACTTTTTGTATGTGGAACATATTAAAGTCTGGAAGAACATTAAGTCACATCCCAATACATATTATATCAAACATTATTGTTACTGTTCTCTTCATTTCAGCTGGTAAAATCCAACTTTTTTTTTTTTTAAACACACGGTTATTATGAGGCTTTGCCTGTTAACCAAAACATCAATTACCACATTATGGCATATAAGACATAATATCCATTAAATCGTTCTTAGTAACTTTAGCAGCATCTAAATATCAGTACAAGAAGCCACCATTATAAAATGGTCCAGGACAGCAGACTTTGCTGAGTTCTCTGCTCACAGCAGAGAACTGCCAGCAAAGCCAGCTACATTCCTAAAAGCCAATAAGGGAGATATGTCAGTGTCTAAAACCACAAGCTAAAAAGCAGAGAGTAGGCCAGCTGCAGCTCATGAAAATATTTAGCCAGCATTCATGAATGTGAGAAAGCCACGATATGGCAACATTTTAAAAATGATACTCCATGGAACTTTCTCCATAGACTCCATCATTAGATGCATGCATGGGGTTCCCATTTTCTTTAAAGAATACCAAATATAGATAAGTATTCATTTACTCTAAAAGTTTCTCAATTGAAACAAGCAAAGCTTCACACATCATCATCTAGAATGGAAGTAGAATGGCTCATGTAAATGAGGTCAAACTGAAGCATAATGTTCAAATATAATGGCAGTCAAGACCAGCTTTTGTATATAAAAATACTTAAGCATGCAAAATATGAAAGCAAAATCAATCCTGTACATCTGATGTACACAGAGAGGTGGTCTGTGCTGCAGTAAGTGCAGTTCCAGATTTCAGATCTTCACTACAAAGGAGCATCCACGATAAAGTGGCTTCAAGGGACAAGAGGGCAGAAGGGAGGCCAGACTGTACGGCCAGGTTAATTGGTGACAGGCTGCTAGGGAAGAAAAACATGTAAACAAATAAGTTTGGGGATACACTAACAGGAACGATTCTAAATTGTACAAAACAAGACAATGACCCAGATCCACAGCAATAAAACACAAATTTGTACTGATTACTGCTCTGCTAATAGGAAACAACAGCTTCTGATTCCTGTTGTGTTGCAGCCCACAGAGTTGTGTGCCAAAGCCAGACTGCAAGTGCCCACCACGAAGAAAAGAAGGATGCAAATTTACAGTTCCCTGAAACCCCCTAAATCTGATCTCTCTCGAAGCCTTGGGCATGGTCCTGCCCAAACACCAGGGCTCTACTGAAGTCAAGGGTGTCTGTTCATGGAGAGAACAACGTGGGACTAGGCCATGAGACTGCAGCTTCCCACAAACAGATCAGTGTCTGGTGCACATCAAGAAAACACTGGATAACAACACAGAGAAATCATCTTTCCCCTTCATGTGGCTGCACCAGCAAGGGCAAAAAACCAGCTAGATATCTTCTACACAAACAGGCGCCTGATTTGACACATCCAATAATGCAAAAGAGTTTAAAACGCTCCCTTTCTTCTGGGTACAACACAAACTAAACTCTCTACAGCTGTTCTTTTAAAAGACATCATCTGGTGGGCAGAGACCAAGCAGGCTCTGCACCCACCAGGCCAGGCTTAGGGCAACACAAGTGCAGGGTCCCCTCCTGCCCACAGACACAGCCCAGCCCACCCATCAAGGGCCATCACTACCAATTCTAACTCTGCTTCTCTCAGTTCTTGGCATTTCCCCTAAAAAAGGCAGTGGGGCTGAAGAGGTTAGTTTTATTCTGATTCACATTGCATCTATGAAGTGAATACGTGTATATTAATGAATAAATATAAATACGAACATATACATGAAATTCTTATAGTTGTTTTATAAAGCTCATCCATCTGTGCTAGATAAAAGCTGGGCTGAGATGGCTGTTTAGCTTGTGACAATCTAATTTAAAACAGAGATTAAAATATCTATTCTCTATTAAAACCTATTTATACCTAAAGACCCTTTTGTCCATATAGCACTATACTGACTTCAGTGAAAGCTCATGCTGGGTGAAAAATTTTCTGTTCATAGGTCCAGCCAAATTTGAAGGTGCTCAATTAAACCAGAAGAACTCCAAATTAAAAGCCCCACTCCACTCTTTCATAAACTTTCTGCATTCCATTACCCCATAAAAAAAGAAGCTGTATTACCTAAAATAGCTGGTGCAAGAGAATTTGAGAAGACTATTAGCCTTGCACTGCTTTCTAACCCCAGTTTGAGCCCCAGAAATGTATTTTACCATTCACTTCCACAAACAAGAACAGGCATTCCCAAAGTAAAATGCTGCAATCTTTCCCAAAGTTTGTTAAAAATTAATACTTTCTCTTCTGAACCATACTAATCCATTAAAAAATACAAAGAAGATGTTCCAGCTGCAGAATCAGGACACACACTTAGCAGCACAGAAATACCCCAGCTTTTCACCTGTTGGGAATAAGGTATGTAACTGGTGAAATAATTCCATGTCCTGGAAAAGGAACCACCATACAGATAAACTGTACACAGGCTTGGATGATTATTCTTTACCTTGTGTACTGATTCCTCAGGAAACATCCTGTTTCCATGCCCTCTTCTGATTCTAAATTTCTTTCAATAAAACATTAGACTCTATACATAACCTCAAATAAGAGCCCACACAACTCCTTTTCTTCTATTTTTGTGCCTGAGAAACAAAGTTCTTACTCTGGAATGGATTAAATGAAAATTCAGTCCAGGCAAATACCTTACAGGAAGCTGTTGGAAAAGAAAAAGCTGCCTGGACTGAAGTAGCTCTTGACAGAACATTTATTTCCTAATTTCAAGTTACATTTTCAAATTCACACACTTTCAAGTCCCGTGCTTGATGCAATTCTGTACCAATTAAGTTAAGAATACCAGTACAACATGACATTGCGAGGAAGTGATGGAAACAAGCACAACAAATTTGCTTTGTCTTGCAGTGACATCTCCCAGCATTAAATTGATACTTACTTGCAAAAAGGAGGTTTTAATAATAACTTTTTATAAAGAAGCTGCAGCAGTGGAACAAGTGCAGGAATCAACTGTGTATTTTACACATTTTCTAATTCCTCTCATCACTTTTAAGTGTGGAAAGTGACTCATGAATTTTTTTCAAAGCATCACATAGATTGGTAATAGCACAGTACCAGTCCTAAGTTGAAACAGGACCTGTGAGCTAATACAAGGTAAATGCATTTAGAGTGGATTCAAAGCTGAAAGACAGTGAGAGATGACATAAAAAAAATCCCCTTCTATAGATAGAATCATTCTTTGTTTTACACTTGTCAGATGTGGGGCTTGATTAAGAGTCCGTGCAGCTTCTGATAGCCATGAACTTTCAACTCTTGATGGTGTGATACAGGATGACTCCTGCTCTACCCACAGAGGTGGCAGATTATGTTCTCTGCTTGAGGAGAGCCACAAATATTTTAAAGAACTTACCAGAAATGGAGAAATTAAGAAAGGCTCTGATCTACACCCTGCCCTGAAGCAAAAGATCATTCTCTGTCTAACATGAGACACGTGCAATCTTGTATCCAGGTAAGAGACACATACCTACCAACATCTCTTGGATTTGTCATGTGTTTTCTAGAAACAGTTCCTTCATTATGTGTTCATTTATAAAAATGATTCACACATACAGTAATGTTTTTTTCTCATTACACCAAATATATTTGTTATTGAGAGGCTTCTCAGTGTGTGTCTAATACGAGCTTTAAAGTAAATCAAAGTACAGACTTTACAGCCAAGTGTAACATAAAAGTACCATTTGCTTCAAAAGTGAGGTAAAACAAGTATCCTATGACCAGAGATTAGGCTCCTAAACCAGTGCAACTACATGCTGCACTTTATTTTCCGGTCTTATTTTTGTTTCCTTTGCACTTTCCAGCATCAGAAAATCCCAATTTCAGCATCTACTTCCCGCTTTCTGCACAAACTCCTAGCAATAACAATGATCATTTTAGACAGCAGTTCTGTGCTAATGCCTGAGTCCTATGCTGGAACAAACTTCATCTATTTTTATCATAACAGCTCATCTTTCTTACAGTGCTAATTTGCATCATCTGAATCACATTTGTGCCACTGTGAATGTGCTTAGAAAACAATACAGAACACAAACACACAAAAGATGCTCAAGGTAGCTTGAAGCAGGCAGTATGGTACTTCCTTATGAGCAAAGAATTAATTAGTCTTTAGCTCATCACCGATTTCAGTAACTTCCAAGTGATTATTTCCTACGTGAGGTTTTACGGAAATGAACACGTGCTATTACACATTTTCTTTTTCCATTTTTCAACTTAAAAGGTTTGTTTTTATGCAAGAAGTTCTCTTTCATTGAGAGTACTTAATTTGGAGAGAACAGGAAAAATAACATGTTTGGCTTGGAAAGAAATTTGAGCAATACACATTATTGAATAGCTACAGGAAAACAGGCTGTAAAGAAATAGGCTAAGTTGGTGCTAAAGATGGGAGGAGAAAAAAGGAATTGAACTACAGTTCACAGAGAAGGGAATTTCTCTTTCCATACCCACAAAGAGCACAGGCTCAAATCATGTAAATTTTTGCCCTTCATAGGGGTCACAAAAATTATCAACACTGCAAGGTCAACCTGTCTTAAAACTCCAGAGGCATATTAGGCACTCCTCCTCCTCCACTCAATGCCTGCCATACTCCTTGCTTAATTTTCATTACATACAGTACAGCAGTTTTAGTTTTAGTCTTTAGCTTGTCACACTGTTCCTGATAGGAAATATGTCACTGATTATACATTAAAACTGCACTTGTTTTTCTCCCACTTATCTGCAGCCTCTGCAGCAGTCAGTCACTCTCACATGTCCTTTTGTACTTACCATTGGGAGGTCTTTGAGAATCTGTATGCCATCTCCTGGACCCATATGTGCTATGTGGTTAAAATTAGTTGGGTTAGAAATTAACTTATTTCTCATTTCTGGATCGCGTAGCATCTCCCTGGAAGAGAAGATACTTTGTTTAGGTATTTCCTTCGAGGTGAGGATGGGCATTTATAAAACATGTACAACTTTGATTATCAGCGATTTTAAAATGGAAATTAACCAGTCTTTTGCAACCTAAACAATTCCATGAGTCCATGACTCTATTTAACCATGTTAACAGTGATAAGCCCCTACTGTCAGTACTGGTGTGGAGAAGGTTCCAGCTTGGAGAGGGCAAGGGGCCAGGATAAAAGAATGCTGTTCACAGCCTAACAGCCCATGGCCAGTATTTACTAATATTCACAGAATGAGCTGATAAAATGCTCTGTAAGATGAGTAAAAGCCAAACTTATTGTGATATATTACTAAGTGGAGATGAAAATGAAGTATAAAATATGAAAATAGAATTAAAATAATACTGCAGTACCTTTCTCAGTCTGTAGTCAGAATTAAAAGCTCTTCAAAATGGCAAGGATGCATTTCAGAACTCAGAATAAATAGAATTTTAGAGACCAAATGTCAATCAACTCAGAAAAGGCAAGAACAAGAAATGGAATTTTATCTCCACTGCATACAGTTGTTACTTTCCTTAGAGCCAAAAAGAAAGACAAACTGGGAGCCAAACAGTGGTGCAAGATCTTTGAAATATGAAATACTCAGCTCTTGGGGTGTGGCTTAGTACAGTAGCAGGTCACTTCTAGTGAGTGTCAGCAAATGGTCAATAACATCCTCTGCGAACACTGCGAGTAGTGCAGACCTGTTTTTGCTGCCATTTAGGAAAATATTTGTAACCTGTTAAACACTCCCATTACAAATGTATCCTGAAGTCCTATGTCCCCTGAAGAGGTGAGTTTTGTGAGCTTTAGAGAAACTTTATGTAGTTAAATCTATAAATCAAAGAAACAGATGTCCTGAAATACTGCTGAGAGGAGAATCTCCTTCAGAAAGAAAAGCAGAACCAGAGTCTGAGAGTAATTAATTCATATGCATAGTTAGCAAAGTAATCTCCTTTTGCAAAGTGTTTATTGGAGAACTTTATATATACACAGTGTATGTGCACACCTATGCACCTGCATACAGTATGTGGAGGCATGCATTCCAAATTACAGCTGTTTGACATCATTAAACTGAACTAATTGTGCATCCGGTGCATATCCATATCCAAACCGGTGTTAACACAAGTTGAACATTGAGGATTAACAGGGTAGAGAAGAGACAGGAACACCGGAATGGGCATTCCAGAAAGCCACACGTGAAGCACCGCCCTGGCATCAGTCAGTGTCCGTCAGGGCCTACAGGCATGGACAGAAGACAAGTACAGGTGGAATACCGACCTCCTCTGCTGCATCCTCTCCTCCTCGGGCACGCGGAAGGAGTAGCGCCGCTTGTTGTTGATGTTCCGAACCATCTGCTTCCGGCTGTTGTCTGATGTCTCGGGCACCACCAGTTCATCCCCTTCTGAAATCAGCACAAAGATGGGGATGCAGTGGGGCACTTCCTTAGGTGTTCATGGAATTTGTGTTTCAATGCTCTTTCTACCTCTGCTCTGCCAGTGTTGGACACCACCCCTTTCCCATCAAACCTGAACAGACATTTGTTGGTTATGAGTTTCCTTGGCCAATATCTACTACTCTGTTATGTAGCAACAGACTTAACCGCACTTCGCACACACAAGCTGTCACACCTGTGTGCTCAAAACACCAGTGATGCATTCTTTGAAATAAACATTTCGGTGGGCAGGAAGGGAATCTGAGTCTTGTCTCAAAATTCCCTTGGCAGTTCTCACTGAAAATCACTGGAACAGTTTTGTTCTGCCAACTGTCTGGAAACTGAATGCAAGATTCTCATTCATTCATTCCCTTCTCCAAAGAGAATACTGCTTTTGAAATGTTTGAAGATTGCTGTATTTTGATGCAACTGTGGGAAAAGGGAAGATTTTTTTCCACGTGTGTACATCTGGAAAGAGATCTTAAATAAAGACATGAAAAGGAAAACAGTGATAATCACACTACAGCTGTGTGACTTTGAATGAATGTTGCAACTGCTTTGTCTTGTTTTCTATATATGGAGACTAAAGTGACACTTAATAAGCTACTGCCCACTGACAAAACAGCTTTTGTATGGCACTCAAATCTCTTCTTTCCTTAAGATCAACTCTAATGTTCAGTATTACACTTGAAAATTCTCTAAACATACTTCTGGTGTATTTCTCCTCTCTACCACTGTCACTCCTTTTGTACTAATTTGCTGGCAATTTAAATAAGCACTGAAACAGTGCCAGCAGCAATACATTTTTCTAGTGTTTATTTCCACTGCTTTCAGAAAGTTGTTAACAGAAATTTATAGCTTTTTGTTAGAGCATCTCCCCTCTCCACCTAGGAGGTTAAACCAAAGTTTAAGGAAATTCCTCAGGAGTCTGCTTATGAAATGGGCTTGAAAAAGTAAAAAAAGTCAGAAAGACTCATAACAAAAATAGATTTTTGAAGCTAAAATTGTGGCACACAGTCATAGCTGGCCCTAATAGTAAGTTATGAATACACCATATTACTTTAAAATGCTTGGGAATAATTTGTTTGGGTTAAAGTATTAATAGTATAATTTTTTATAAATTTATACTAAAATATTTATAAATAAATAATTTATAGTATTGATTTTAATCTAGGGCTGCCAAAATTACTATTTAAGTCTTCAATTGTGCAGGCTTTTTTTAGTTTAGCATTCTGGCAGGCAGTCCCACATTTGGTGGGAGCATCCAGTTGTTCTAGTTTCTAGTTCCAGTCTTCATTCATGTCTTCATTGAATATTCAAAAGGAAAAAAAAAGGTTCAGAGAGGAGACACCACTGCAATCACTGTGGAATCCATAAGCTTTGGCTTTTTCCCAGGTTAACAAGCACACAGACATTTAAGAGATCCCTTTCTGCAATGCACAGATGCAGACAAAGAAAAATGCTCCTTCTAAACAAAAATGTGCATGATGGAAATTGGCTTCTCTTTGCTTACCTGCCATTTTGTTTTTGAAATATATTAATCTGACTGTCTCCAGGCCTAAAAGGTTTAGTGATCCTTCTGTATTCAAGGGTCGTACCTGAAACAAGGAAAAACAGTCCTTGTAATACTCTGAAGAATAAGAATTCCAAGTCATTAAAGCCACAGAGAAGAGTTCAAAATAATTTTAAACTATTTTTTTTTTGAGGATGAGTACTGAGGAGGCTGCCTAAAATTCCACTTCAAGACACACGCTTGTGTGTTGAGGCTGGCATTCCTCCCAGCATTTGAATGAATACTTGTGTTAGAAGTCTACTTCATATATCAACTCAATTTTTTCTATTAGATGTACAAAGCAATAAGCTGAGCCTTTACTTTGTGTTAGTACCATGTCACAAAAATGCTCTGCAGCTTGATATGAGCACACACAGACTGCTAAAACCTACTGGTATTTGTGATCTCCAATATAAAAATGAAAGAAGCATTCCACACTCTGTAAATTGTGTTAGAAACAGACTCTTCATAATAAATGGCAACTTTTGAGACTCCCAAGTGTAGTAATTTTGTTTGCTGAAAGTAGCTTCATCCATTAAAAGGGAAGTCTTGAGCCAACTATTAATCTAAGTACTAAATCACATTCTACTGCGTAGGAAAAAAAATATGCTCCAACTGCTTAATAACTCAAAGTTTGGACACCCAAAAGAACTTTCCCATAAAAGTCCAGATTGGTCTCTCCTTAAGATGGTTAATAGCTGAGCACCTTGATCTTTGCATTAAGTATCCTCACAGCACTGCCAGAGAATATCCTGGTCTGCATCTGATGTGTGGGAAATTCCAGAGACTGAATGATCAACACAAGACCACAGGGGCATTGTCCTGCAGCTCTGTGTCCTTGGAATACCAGTAAAGGAATTGTGCTGACCCTGACACAAAGCTGAAGTCAGCCTAAACCACAGGGGGAAAAAAATTGACTTTCCTCTTTTCTTTGCAAATGCATGTGAGCAAACACCTTTTAAATACCAAGGAAGTGTCAGTTTTCAGAAACATCTTCCTTTTGATAAGAGATCCAAACCTGACATCATCCTGATTTCGGTCTTTCTACTGGTTGAAACAAAATGTTCTAACCCTGTCTACAATATGCTTGAGCAGCAAGATATAGATTTTTGAAGGCCTGTTTAATTATCTTAACATCCACCATCCTCTGGTAATAACACTGACACAATCAGTCCCAATGAAGCCATACGTAATTAATACCAATTAATTCCTCTCATTTCTACAATAGTATCAGTAAATCTAACACAGTCATATGCTCCAGACTGACCATTCATCTAAAACAGTGCAACCACATGAAAAGCACATTTTGTATCTTCTATTTCCAACAAAAATGCAGGAGTTTCTTTGCAGTAGCTCTTCTTTTAATTCAATTATGTTTCTACAAGCAGTTTTAATGATGGCTCCTAAAGCAGTATTGAGTCTGGACATATTCCTTGGCCCATACTGAAACGGGAAGTTACCTTTTTGAGAGGAATAGTTTGAATCCACTCCATGGAGTTCACATCGAAGATATCAATTGCATTTTCACTGTACACAGAGAGGTATGGTGCATTGTAACCTGGGAGGGAATGATGAGGTATTGTGTCATGCGCTTTTAGACTCGGCCCAGAAGAGACAATTTCTTACACTTTAACCATATTTATTTAAGAAAACAAAACCAGTGCTCCACAATCCAACAACAAGCTTTGAAAAATGTGATTTAACTCAAAAATTATCAAGAAATTTATGCTGAAGGCAAACCAGCACCACCCAAAAACTTAGAGACTCAACGACTTTTCTTTAAACTTTGTTGAAAACCTAACTACTTTCTGAATTGTAGGACATTAAGGTTTACTCTGCCAAATACTGATGCATTTCAAAGGTCTCCCCCTAAAAGCCCTATTTTTAATAAGAGCTCACATATTGTAAATGATGTGGCAGGAAAATACACTCCTCTATTTAATAACTGTCGCTTTGAATGAACTGAGCTCTGAGGTTTTGGACTACACAAGATCACTTGGAACTAAGCACCATGACACAGTCATAAAAGTCATGCTTCCTTAACTTGAATTCTCTCTTCTCATTTTCTGGATCGTAAAGCAAAATCTTCTGCTACTTATCTGGCACATTTCCCCAGGATGAAATTTGTTTCACTGGGACCACTTCTAAAGAGAATTCAGTATTTCCATGTCGGCAACAAGACTACCATAGACTGCCAAGACTAACAACAGCATCCAAGTTGTGTTTAAATGTAAAAGCTTTTGCTATAAAATACACCTCCATTCTGAATTGGAGTCACATCAAATAACTTCATTTCAGGCAACCAAAAAAGTGTCACAAATAACAAGTATAGAGGAACTATGGGTGAAAAATACACATTTTTTTCAATCTATCACATAACCTTCTGTTTTGATTAATCCACTGTCTGAGTCCACTGTAATAATCAATTGTGTAAAAGTGCTTGAAATCCAGAAGTGGCAAACACCCTGTAAATGTTGCTCCCTCCATATTCAGCAGGGCCTTCACTGAAACAAGGTGAAATACTCCATCCCCTCTACAGTGTAACTGGACTGCTGCCAGAGTGAGGTAAGAAGGCAGACTATTCTAAAAATCAACACAGAACTGGGCTCATTCACTACTCTGAGTGAAGATTTGGCTACACTTTATCTGCATTCAGAAAGACTTTAAAAAGAAGACAGACATTCAGGTTTGGTTTTTTTTCCCCTTGAACCTGTCACAGAGATAAAGCCCCAGCTTTGAAATAAGGCACAATAAATGCTTAACAGACCATGGTGGAAATGAAAATTACAGTATCCTTAAGCTTTTGAAATATATTTTTTATATTGCCTGCTATGCACTGTATTTTGGAAGGGAAGAGAGACAGAAGGGAAACTCAGAAACTTATTTTTTTAAAAAGCAGAGAGGATATGTATAAGAAGGTTGTTGACAAAAACTGCAGAGGAAGTAAGAATGAACAAATAAATAAAGAAGAGACAAAGACAGGGTTTTTTTTGACAGTTCCTAGCAAGTAGGAACAAATACCCTTAGAGAAAAGCAAGCCAAACTACCAGATCCTGATGACTCTCAGCATGAAGAAAGCTGGAACTACAATGCTGAGCCAAAGTACAGTAACATTCCAACATTTAAATAACAACAGTCCAGTGCTGGTGGTAGCAAATACATAAAGTTCCCCATAGCGTCTGTTGAACCTGAAGCTTTTGGCTGTTTTAGAGCTAGAAATCCTGACTCATGATTCCTCTTTGTGTTCCAGCAAGCATAGGTCAGTGCCAGAGCTATTGAAACTAGCATAAATGAGGATTAAACCCTCTGACTAGATTAAAAACGGAGACAGGGGCCGAGAGCATTCACTAACCCGTCAGGTAATCAGCCCTGAACTTCACCTCCTGAGGATATCAATACAAGCAGAGATCACTTTATAGACAGCACCACAGACACAGACACACATGCACACACACAGAGAGCACAACTCACAGCAAGAAGATGGAGTTGCGGGCCACATCAACTCTTGTTGCCTGGATCTTCGGCCCTGGCAGTCGACGTAAACCCCGACGCTGCTAAAACACAGCAGGTATTCTTTATTTGAGATCTCGACTGCACAGATGGCATCAGTTGGCTGCTGTGAGATAAATGAGAGCGTGTGGTCGTCTGGATGGAGCAGGCTGTACGGGCTGCCCTCTCCATGAAGGGGGTATTTTAAGAAACCTGACTGGTAGCCTACACAGAGACGGTCACTGAAGATCGACATCCACTGGACATTCCCCTGCACCTGGATCTCCTTGATCTTTTTGTGGCGAGTCTTACTCTGATTTAGTTCATAACAGAGCACCTGTCTTTTCATGGCTACGCACAGGCAGGTGAGAGCTCCGTGGCGCACGTGTCCAGAAACTATTGACTGGCAGCCTTTGGTCTCTGCCAGCTTATAGAAGTCAGTCTCCCTTCCATCCAGGGCAGCCATGGGGAAGAGCCGCACGTGACGGTTCCGTCCTGAGATTACTGCAATGAGCTGCTCGCTCGGGATAAGCTCAATCTGATGAACCTTCTTATTGTCACCAACACGGATAATCTCTGCAGCAAAAATCAAAACAACCCCCCCACAAATTCAAGTCAGTTACAGCGAAGTGTGAATCGATTATAACGTATAGCTGTAAAGATGAACTAGGAAGAAACCAAATAAATCCCCTTTATTGCTTCCCTGCAATATTAAAAAATACAGCATTAAAACTAGTATTTTAATAACACCAGATGTGGCAATTGTGCATAAACCATTGGCTTTTCATCAGAAATGGGAGGAGCAGATCTGATGCAGTAAGAACAACTGTACTATTCCCAGTGCTCATTTCAAAACCAGTTTATAGCAAAAAACTAATGAATAAAGGAAAAGCCTCAGAGCTGAAACATACAATTAAACATGTCATTTGTTGAATTAACTTGGACAATCTGTTATTACATTTTGCAGTAATGCACAGAAGTTTTCATTTCCAGTACCAAGGAGGAGATTACACAAAGGATTTAGTCACGATTCTTGCTGAGGTGCACAGCAGGAAATGCAAATGAGGAAGGTTCCTACTGAATACACAAAGGAAGTGTTTCACTGTGAGAGTAATTTGCAACAGGCAGTCCATAGAGATCATGGAACCTGTGTCCTTGGGGATTTTCAACACCCAACTGGATAAAGCCCTGAACAACCTGGTCTGAAATCACTATCGAGCCAGTTTCCAATGGGGAAAAAACTTCAGCTGCATTTCAAAGGCTGTATTTCTGTTATTGGAAAGGATACCCAAACCAGAAAGCACACACAACACCTTCCAGTCTCTCACGAAATTGTCCAGCTCAAAATGTAGTAAATCATGAAAAATTAAACCAGAAGATATTGAATAAGAAAAAGATGTTTTAGTATCAGGGAAATTATTACCAGTTCCTAGTTTCTTACCGTCTTTGGTGACATGCACAACAAACAACCCTTCTTCATTCCCCAGAGCTATTCTTTCATGGTCTATGACATTAAGGAAAAAAAATAAGAAGGTTAGTTTTCTTTGGAAGTACTTTATGAATTACTTAAACAATAGTGATAATTCTCATTAACAGAGACAGTTTTTATAATATATTGACATAATTGTATATAAAGACAAACCTAACATATTCATGTATTAAAAAAAAAGGCAACCTCCCAATCTTCCAAATTTCTGAAAAAAGAAGTCTTTTCCCATTTCTCATGTTAGTTAAAGTACCAGCTAGAAATGTAATTTTTAACAAATTGTTTGGAGAACTTAAGTCTAACACCAGCTTTGAAGTAAGTATATTATTATATTGAAATAATTTAAATAATCAGAGTTTAACATATTTTATGCAGTAGTATTTAAAATTACTAAATTCAATCTCTCATCTTACATTTTCTCTGCAGTCACATCAGCAGATTTTAAAGTGAGTGATTTTCACCTACTCTATAGTGCTAATTTTGCCCAATTATGGAATTATGTTTACACAGAAAAAAAAGAGAAATGTCCAACTCTCAGTCAAAATTATTCATGATTATAAATATTGGTGAATAATTACGAATATGGGTGAATAGAGGGTATACTCTTAAAAGATCTGACAGAAGTGCTGGGTACTAACTTGCACTTTTCTCTTAGGCTCATACCCATTTCCATATGGGATAAAACCATTACTATTCAGTAGATACCATCTAACACATTTTTTTCCTAATAAATCATGCTTTTACCATACCCATTTTTCTTAGAGTTTTCTTCTTAATAACTTCATACCTATGATTGCTGCTGACTGTGTTGTTTTGATGAGGGGCAAGGTGCTGTCATAAGCTTCTTTGGGAACATAGACTGAGCGGTCTTTGAGTTTATTCTTCTTCAAGATCCTATGCAACTCATTCAGCACACCCACCCACTTGCTTTTTTCATTCTCACCGTCTGCTAGAATCAGGATTGAACACTTGTTACTGGATGCAGAGAGCTGGGAGGCTGTAACCTGCAGAAAAATTAAGTAATAAGTAATTTTAAGCAATAAGTGATAAATAATTTCCTCATGATCATTTTTGCAAGGGAATCAGATGCCTGTAAGTGCCCTTTTAATTAGCTGTCTGAATTAAGGAACTAAAAAATTCTCTACAGTTAACAGAAAACATTCTTATCTTAATCAAGAACCCACAGCAGAACAACTGATGCATCTCAAAGAACAGGGAGAATGTCGGCTTTATTTTAAATGCATTTGTGTTTATTTTATACTTCACGAATGTCTGCTCTAAATAAAGTAGTCGATTGTTTCTCACAGCAATTTTATAATAAAAAAACATTTTTTATAAAGCTTTCTGTATTTTTAAAAGCTATAGATTTCATTAATAATTTGATGCAACAGGAATGCTTTTTATTGAAAGAATGCTCTGTGAACCTTTTCATGCATTTGATACAGCTATTATAGATAAAATGGAAAGCCCCTTTTGTGGGTTTTATCTCCTCTCAGCACACTGAGTGATGAACAGTCTAAAAACTGGAAAAACAAGGACTGAAATACAAAGGCACAGTAAAGAAATGATAGCAGAATTAGTAAGGCATCAAGGAGATTTCACTGAGGTCAAAGCTTTAATAGAATATCTAATAAAAATAAGAGCATTAGAATAAGCCAACAATGGCAAAATCCTGATTCTAGATACTAGACATAAACTTTGATGAGCATTTTGCACTAAATTTCTATACTGACTAGCTGGTGAATGAGTTTCCAGATATCCAATGCATTTGTAAAAACAAAAAGTAAATAAAAAAAAAGACTTCAGGAATAAACTGAGAAGCAGAGAGCAACTTGAGGAAATGAAAATGTACAAAGACATGATGAACAGAAGAACTTCAAATGACTAAGAGGAAGTAAATACAACTTATTGTGAAGATTAAAAAATACAACCCACACGGAGTTGAACGCTTGTCTGGTTGTACCAGTGCTATTGTTAGCACAGAAATGATATATGTACAGATCCCTATGCACTGCTGCCATGGATACCACATGGACAAGAACTTGCCAAGGAAATAAAATACTGGCAAGCTCTCACTGAATGCACACCACACATCATCTGTGAAACCCTGCACGACTGGGTTAGTGGGGTCAGGATGTAATACTTACCCTAAAGATACAGGGGATATCTTTCCGATTTGCATGGATGACATCTGAGGCCAAGACAGAACTCACTGAGAATTCTTCATCCCTTATGGAGACCATAAACATAATTGGAAAAGAGTTAATGAACAAAATCTGTATGTTTGGATTTTGCTTTTCCAATAACCTTGCTTAGTGAAGGACATAACAAGTCAGCACTGAGATTTGATTTTTAATATTATCCTTTTATCTGTATCTGCAGATAAAATGCACAAATGCAATGTTGCATAATTAATTCCTGGTTAATGTTGATGGAGATAAATCTATTCAGATATTCTGTAACTGTTTTTAATCTGTATAAATTAAACCCTTTAAAGAAAAATGTCCAACTTAAAACTAAGTGGAACAAAGAACACCTCTCCAACTTTCATAAAAATCCAAACTCACCTAGAAACTATAATCTACAGCAATTTGGGACTTCCTGGATGAACTAACTTGGATCAGAGATGAGCTTTACTTAGTTGCTATGTTAGATATTCTCAGCCTTCAGTGAGGCTGGCAATAGTTCAGTAATACTGAAGACAGTGGGAACAAACTATTCAGCCCTTCTCAAGCAAAAATTGTAACACATTTACCCTATAATGAAGTCTTATGTCTTTCAAAACTCTATTCAACCCCAAAATGATGTTATTTTTAATTCTTTATTCATCCCAGATCTTCCACACAGCTGAATAGATGCTCTCTGCACATGATGTCATAATGGAAGTTTAAATATCCACATAGGAACAAACAAGTGTAGTTCAGGCTAACTCCAAATAACTGCTAACTGCTGTTTTATTTTATCCCAGAAAATTAGTGGCTTTCAACATGGATTACAGGGTTTCATAAAAGCGCTGGAGATTGCTTACTGATTTGACAAAAAGGAAAAGAAGAACAAAACCTCCCAGTGCCTCTGCAAAGCTCCCACCAGCAGCAAACAGCTTACCTCATGTCTATGACCTGACTCACTACCACGCTGGGCTGAGATGCTTTTCCTTCTGCTACATCATACAGGAAGAGTTTAAAATCACAGATCACTGCCAGCGCTCTCTGCCAACCTTTCTTTACTCCAGCTGGCTTCGGGACCTTTAGAAAGATAAATTCTGATCAACTCTTTGTAAATTTAGATGCAATGAAAAAGTCAAACAGCACAAAAATCAGTTTACTCATCTAGGCT